>NC_134486.1:262449212-263049212 GCF_040206685.1 Ascaphus truei | reverse complement strand
TAAAGTGTTTTAGTAGTGGTGTAAGCGGCATACCTTTAGCAATAAATTTCGGTATGTTTTTTACGTTTCTCAAATGTTCTAACATACGCATTTTTAGTGGCCTTTTTGTCTTGCCTATGTACTGTAAATTACAGTTACACTGCAAGACATAAACCACATGCGTAGTCTGACAGTTAATGAAACTTTTTGTGTTGTAACTCCGCTTAGTGGCACAAGACGTGACTGTAGTTCCTTTACAAATATGTTTGCACGCCTTGCACCTCCCACATTTATATGTGCCTTTAATGCCCAAGCGATCTTTAATGTCACCAGATGCAATGACTTTTCTGGTGATTTGGCTAGGGGCCAACATGTTTTTTATATTTGGCGCACGTTTAAACACTATCCCAGGTTGTGAATTTAACTGAGGGCCCAATACAGGGTCCATTTTCAGTATTCCCCAGTGTTTTTTTAAGATTTTCCTGACCCCATTATGCATATCACTGAACTGAGTTATAAAAGCAGGGATTTTTGTATTTTTACTTTTGTCCCTCTTATTTTTATTATAATTCATCAGTGATTTCCTTTCTATTTTTTCCAGTTTCTTTATTGAGGAATCTATCAGTTCCTCATTATAATTCTTATCGAGAAATCTTGTTTTGAGGAACTTAGATTGTATATCGAATTCCTCGACCTTAGAATCATTTCTCTTTAGTCTTAGAAACTGGTTAAAGGGAATATTTTGAACCCATCTTTTGTCATGACAGCTAAGAGGGTCAAGATAAGAATTGACGTCAACAAATCCAAGATAGGATTCCTCAGTTCCCTCCCACACAATGATGATGTCATCGATATATCTCCTCCACAGCCTAAGCTGTGGAGGAGAACATCGAAATACCTCAAGCGACTCCCACAGTCCCATATATAAATTGGCGAACGATGGGGCAAACGTAGTCCCCATCGCCGTCCCCAATATTTGTAAAAAATAAAGAGAATCAAACATAAAATAATTGTGACCCAAAATGAATTCAATTGATGTGAGAATAAAATCAATTTGGGTTATAGGTAATAATTGTGGGTTCATAAGAAAATACCTTGTAGCCTCTATGCCTTTTTGGTGGGGGATACTCGTGTATAGTGCTTGCACATCTAAAGTGGCTAATCTACAACTATCATTCCAGACAAAATTATCCAAAACCTGTAAAACCATAGTGGTGTCTTTAAGGTGAGACGGAAGTGATGTGACAAGTGATTGCAGGTAAAAATCAATATATGTAGACAAATTAGAAGTGATAGAATCGATTCCTGAAATAATAGGGCGTCCAGGTGGGGAAGTGAGGGATTTGTGAATCTTGGGGATATAGTAAAAGATAGGGACTGTGGGTGTCTCAACGAGTATATATTCATATTCTGGCTTAGACAAAATCCCAATTGCAAGAGCATCAGTCAAATGCTTTTTAATGAGTCCCAAGTATTCTCGAGTTGGATCTCTCCCCAAAGGAACATAAGTGGTTTTGTCCTCCAAAATGCGATAAGCCTCTTTAAAATAGTCCTCTTTATCCAAGAGGACTATTCCACCCCCTTTGTCAGCTGACCTCAAGACAATATCTGGGTTGGCTTTCAAGGTGTTTATACTTTTACGTTCCTCCCAAGTGAGGTTGGAATGATATTTAGAGGATCTTTTTTGACACATTTCTTTAAAGTCTCTCTCCACCATTTTACCAAATAGGTCAATATTATGTCCTCTAGAGGCATATGGGTAGAAGACTGAATTGGGCTTAAATCCTGAGTGAAGGTAACTACCGAAATTGACAAAATCTGGGTCACTTTCTCTTAAAAGGGCTTCAAGGTCCTCAATTAATGCTATATCTTGAATATCATGCTCTATAGGTTTTTTAATTTGAGTGTTAGCTAGTTTGTCACTAGAGCTACTAAAATGACGCTGTAATGTCATTTTCCTCAAATATTTTTGAAGGTCAATGTATAGATCAAACTCTTTCGCATCCCTTGTAGGTGCCAACAAAGTGAATAAAAATTCAAAGAGACCACACTATGAGAATAAGAAAGATCACTCTAAGGAAAGGCCTTATCAACAATATAAATATAGAGAGAGAAGCCATAGTGATAATTGGTCAACAGTGGGCAAAAATGGGAAACCAAATGATATCAAACATAAATATAAACATCCAAGGAGAGAACAATATACTCCTAAGGAAGACAAACGTTTAGAATTTGATATCCCGGTTTCTAACAAATTCTCAAAACTAAGAGGTAAAGGAAGTGTCAGTGAAAATGATGATAGTAATGACTGTTTTTTTCAGAAAACAACAAAAAACAAGCTCAAAAGACCGAGCTGGGATCTAGACAACCCTCCCTCAAATCCCCTGACAAAAGTGAATCGAAAAAGGGGATACTCAGACGAGGTAAGAGAGGAGGGAGAAAGCCCGCCTACAAAGAGGGGATCCCTGAGTCACTAACATTAATCTCTAGCGGGATATTTAATTTATCTTCGCTTACTATAGATCACCATCTCTTTCAGGTGCTAAAGAAGGGGCTCACCTTTGCACCTACAAGGGATGCGAAAGAGTTTGATCTATACATTGACCTTCAAAAATATTTGAGGAAAATGACATTACAGCGTCATTTTAGTAGCTCTAGTGACAAACTAGCTAACACTCAAATTAAAAAACCTATAGAGCATGATATTCAAGATATAGCATTAATTGAGGACCTTGAAGCCCTTTTAAGAGAAAGTGACCCAGATTTTGTCAATTTCGGTAGTTACCTTCACTCAGGATTTAAGCCCAATTCAGTCTTCTACCCATATGCCTCTAGAGGACATAATATTGACCTATTTGGTAAAATGGTGGAGAGAGACTTTAAAGAAATGTGTCAAAAAAGATCCTCTAAATATCATTCCAACCTCACTTGGGAGGAACGTAAAAGTATAAACACCTTGAAAGCCAACCCAGATATTGTCTTGAGGTCAGCTGACAAAGGGGGTGGAATAGTCCTCTTGGATAAAGAGGACTATTTTAAAGAGGCTTATCGCATTTTGGAGGACAAAACCACTTATGTTCCTTTGGGGAGAGATCCAACTCGAGAATACTTGGGACTCATTAATAAGCATTTGACTGATGCTCTTGTAATTGGGATTTTGTCTAAGCCAGAATATGAATATATACTCGTTGAGACACCCACAGTCCCTATCTTTTACTATATCCCCAAGATTCACAAATCCCTCACTTCCCCACCTGGACGCCCTATTATTTCAGGAATCGATTCTATCACTTCTAATTTGTCTACATATATTGATTTTTACCTGCAATCACTTGTCACATCACTTCCGTCTCACCTTAAAGACACCACTATGGTTTTACAGGTTTTGGATAATTTTGTCTGGAATGATAGTTGTAGATTAGCCACTTTAGATGTGCAAGCACTATACACGAGTATCCCCCACCAAAAAGGCATAGAGGCTACAAGGTATTTTCTTATGAACCCACAATTATTACCTATAACCCAAATTGATTTTATTCTCACATCAATTGAATTCATTTTGGGTCACAATTATTTTATGTTTGATTCTCTTTATTTTTTACAAATATTGGGGACGGCGATGGGGACTACGTTTGCCCCATCGTTCGCCAATTTATATATGGGACTGTGGGAGTCGCTTGAGGTATTTCGATGTTCTCCTCCACAGCTTAGGCTGTGGAGGAGATATATCGATGACATCATCATTGTGTGGGAGGGAACTGAGGAATCCTATCTTGGATTTGTTGATCAACTAAACGCAAATCAATTTAATCTAAAATTTAGTGGTGTTAACAGTTCAGTTAGCATTAATTTCCTCGATTTGGAAATATATATTGAATCCAATACAGTTCAGACCAAAACACACTTTAAAGCTACTAACGTCAATTCTTATCTTGACCCTCTTAGCTGTCATGACAAAAGATGGGTTCAAAATATTCCCTTTAACCAGTTTCTAAGACTAAAGAGAAATGATTCTAAGGTCGAGGAATTCGATATACAATCTAAGTTCCTCAAAACAAGATTTCTCGATAAGAATTATAATGAGGAACTGATAGATTCCTCAATAAAGAAACTGGAAAAAATAGAAAGGAAATCACTGATGAATTATAATAAAAATAAGAGGGACAAAAGTAAAAATACAAAAATCCCTGCTTTTATAACTCAGTTCAGTGATATGCATAATGGGGTCAGGAAAATCTTAAAAAAACACTGGGGAATACTGAAAATGGACCCTGAATGTTGGCCCCTAGCCAAATCACCAGAAAAGTCATTGCATCTGGTGACATTAAAGATCGCTTGGGCATTAAAGGCACATATAAATGTGGGAGGTGCAAGGCGTGCAAACATATTTGTAAAGGAACTACAGTCACGTCTTGTGCCACTAAGCGGAGTTACAACACAAAAAGTTTCATTAACTGTCAGACTACGCATGTGGTTTATGTCTTGCAGTGTAACTGTAATTTACAGTACATAGGCAAGACAAAAAGGCCACTAAAAATGCGTATGTTAGAACATTTGAGAAACGTAAAAAACATACCGAAATTTATTGCTAAAGGTATGCCGCTTACACCACTACTAAAACACTTTAAAGAGATCCACAACAATGACCCCACCTGCATTACATTTAAAGGGCTTGAACATATCCAAATGAACAGCAGACAAGGCAATAGAGATAATCATTTATTAAAACGTGAACAGTATTGGATATATGAAATGCAAACTAGACATCCGATTGGTTTTAATGAACTTATTGAGCTCACTCCATTTTTGAGATAATATATTTGGCTCAATGTCTGTTTAAATTTTATTTTTATTTTTACTTTCATTAATTATTTAATATTATATTTGTCTCTCATTTTTATGGTATATGTATTAACATTATATGTTTTTATTAAAGCACTATATGTATTTAGTTTTAACTGGGTATTTTAAAGATGAATTATAGTCTCATCATGTGTAATTAATATGTAAAATGTATATCTGTTTCTGCTCTAATTCAGTGTATGTATATAAGTTGATGATCTCAAGTTATGTTATATGTAAGTATTGCAGGTTTGGATTCGTATCTATGTCTGTTAAACCGGCAACACGTGACCGCTGCAATACGTGACATTTCAAGGGAAAGAGGTAGCATCACTTTAAACATACTACTGGCATTCTAAGGGCATTGGGTCTGGCGTCGGAAGGGGGCCGTCCTAACTGATTCCCTTCTCCCTACAAATACGCGCAGATGACGCTGTACGTGACCTCCTGACGAAGCACGTGGTGCGAAACGCGTAGAGGTCACGACAGGTCATCCTGCGCGTGTTTGCTGAGAGGCTGAAACGGAGCTTGCCTGAGGCTCCAGAGGCGGTTGTTTCCATCTTCCTTTGATGCCGTGATCCGGATCCTGTACGGCCATCAGAGGTCCCCCTTCTCTGCCTCAGTGTGAGTGTTCGCTTCCCCCTGTCAGCAGTATTATAGCTCTCTATGGCGGTTTTTATCTTAACTCCCTTGGGCTGTTAGTACTCTCTCTGTTTATTATTTTTACATTGATTGTGTTTTTGTTGTGTATGTTTTACTGTGTTAGAGCTTTTTATGTTTAGAGACCATATATATGGTTTACATTTCTGGGCAGTTAATTCATTGAGCTGAGGAGGGGTTGGATCCCCTCAGCTGTTTATGTGTTTGTTTTAATAAATTAATACTAATCCTGTCCCTTGTGCGCTTTTGTGCATTTATTTCTTCTCTGTTTCTTAGGGTGTCCTCCCCCCCTTCGAGGGGGGATCACCTCTGAAGTGGGAGCCTCTGGGGAGACGCTCCATGCACGAGCAGCACAGGGATTATTCCTAACGAAACAACTGCAGCACGAGCGCTGAAAATCCTACTTTTTGCTTTTTTTTCTGTTCTTCCTTGTCCAGAACAAAGATGGCACCATGCATTGACTACCAGGGATTGAACAAGGTAACTGTAAAAAACCAATACCCTCTTTTGTTGATATCTGAGCTTTTCGCTCTGAGCTGACAAGTGTAGGCGACCATCGTCACCATTCCAAGTAGGCGACTGAGGGCGCCTTCGGCCAAGCTTGGCCCCAAGTACATAGGACCATACTCCACCATCAAACAGGTTAAGCCGGTGACTTTTGAATTGGAGCTTCCTGCAACCCTCAGAATACCTCCGGTCTTTCACGTCTACCTTCTGAACCCAGTGATCCGGAACTCCTTTTCTCCTCCTATTGATAAACCCCCCGATTCGCTCATGATAGAGGGTCGGGAAGAAATTCTGAAATTCTGAACACTGAGGTGGACAGAACTCAGGAAGGAAAATGATCATAAACAGGGTTTAATTAGGGAAGATGCAAGCAATCCTGGGTAAACAGAACTGGGAAACAGGGACATGGACTGGCAAACAGGATCAGGGACATGGAACAGGGACAGGACTGGGACATGAACAAGTGCATGGAAAGGTAACAGGAACATGAACTAGAGAAAAAACAAAGTTGAAACACCAGGAAGAGCAACTTCCTGGAGTTTAAATAGGGATAAGCAGGAAGTGAGAGAGTGCTAGGCTACCCAGAATGCCTCTGGGTGTTGTAGTCTTTTGGGGCTCACGCCTGGAAGCAATTGCAGCACTGTAGCCAGAATAAAGTTAATGAGGGCAGGTTTTCTTAGCACTGCCAATTCTGTCTGATCACCGATGCCCAGATCTGACATGATCCTCAATTTTAGGAGATCCCAGGGAAGGCTTCAATATGTGGTCTAACAGAGGGGCTACAGCCCTTGAGAACACTCTTGGGTAAATTCCTTGGATGTTCATGCTCACTCTCTGGTGAGAGGGTTCCGTTACAGCTTCCTATGCAAGCCCGCCTAGGGTCGCCTGGAGGTCATTTCTGAAGGAGGGGGAGGGGACCTATGAGGCTTCAGCAGTCTGCATCCAAGTTTGTGCACATGTGCCAATTCCAGTGATTGAGACTTTACACTTTCGCCCAATCTTGTGGCAATCTTGGCTACTGGCAACCTGCCTATAAATCAGCTGTACTTCCTCCAGGAAGTTGCCAGAGCATGGTTTCCTGTTAGTCTCCAGCTTTGATCCTGTTTTCCTTGACCTCAGCCTCGGACCCTGGCTCCGATTCTCTGCCGTCTGCCTTGACCAGACTCCAATTCTCTGCCGCCTGCCTCGACCCCACCCTGTGACCCTGACATTGCTATCCTCATTCAGGTCTCTATCTCTCGGTCCAGCTTAGTGATCCTATTTCCTAACTCAGCCCTGTGGGTCTGCATCCTGTTTTCAGACGAGCACCGTTACAATTATGCATTCTGACCTGAAAACGTAAAAAAACAACGTTTTATTAATCTACTTGTAAACACAGTGGGAAATGTGGTCAAACCCCATCTGCATCAGTCCCTCTACTACCAATACGCCCCCCAGCAAAAACTCAAAAGCAAGCCCAATATGTTTTTCTTTCTGGATGAAGCTAGTGGAACAGTTAGGTCTTTTTAAAGCAGCAATCCCCTTGATTACATGATTTAATTGGGGGAACCCAAAGTCTGATTAACCCCTGGTGACCGTTATTTAAGACTTTGTCTATGGAATTAGAAATAAAACAAACACAAATGGTCATAGAGTTAACTAACAGGAAGTCACAAAATCCTAGCCAATGACATGGCAGATTTCTTTTGGCTGCTTGATCAAGACTAACCTCAGCAGAAATTGTATTATTGTATATGGTACATTTAAAACTCAAATATCGTGGGTACTGGGGGACACCAAAAGCTTGGAGTAATGACGTTTGACTCTAGGATACCCCCCCGATCTAATCACAAACATAAAAAATGTGTATATAAGTTGAGACTCAGTTCACATGTGAAGAAGAATGTATTACAGATCTAATATAACATATATTTACTGGCAGAGTAAGGTGAATATCACGATGAGTGCAGCCACATCCAGGAACCCAATGCACCAATGCCACTTGAATGTTCAACAATTCCGCTCTAGTCACTTCTAGTAATACACAATCGAGCAGGGCAAAATAAAAAAAATACTGATCCTTGCGGTTTGCAACATAAGTGCTTTGTTTGAATTTGGCTTTGTGTACTCCCGTGAACTCGCTTACATAAGAAACAGCATGAAAGAAAATAAAACTTCAAATAAAACTGTCTAGTGGTACTGAAAGTGTCTTTGAAATAGTTTCTTCCCTGCAGACACAAAAGGGATGTAAGACAAAAGAGACAACACTGAAAGCATTCCTTTTTGACAGCAGTACTTTATGACATACTGTCTTAGCTGTAAATTATTATAACATAGATGCAACCTATTCGTGCTCCCTAGTGTACTGTAATTGCATGTAATATATTGCTTGGAGAGTTGCTTATGCAATCATGCAAAAGACATACAATGTAAAGTCCGATTGTGAAATATTCAACTATTTATACTTTATTCTTTTTTTTTTTTTTTTTTTTAAAGATCAAAATCTTAAACGCCATCACTGCCCGGATGGTTTCAGGAATTTAAAGTAAAGCGATCTTGCCAACAGGGGATCTCCAGTTCAGATTAATGACATAAAATGGCCACTGTAGATGGGATTACTACCTGACAGTTAGGAGGCTTAATTTACATTACAATACACTGTAGCTGAGACAGAATTCATTAAATACACATGAAGTACTGTTCATTCATGCCATTTACACCCTCAACATCGTCTGCATATGGGCTGCACTTGTATAGTACTCACATCAAACCTTTCACATCACACTTATTTCTAGTAAATCTCAGTCACTGGAAGGCAGTCACATCTCATCCAAGCCTCTTTACCTACAGTATAATCTGAAGTATCCCAAGCCAAAAACATAGGAGAAAGGATGTCCCCTAAAGCGAGAGCACTCTAACAAGTATAATAGGGCTAGGAGACACTATGAGAATGGGCTGGAGAGTACCCCGATATGATGTGTAAATTAAAATGTAAACTTTATTGTGAGCTATGCCCAATCTAAAATAGAAAAGATGGACTTAAACAAATGTCCTGAACGTAGTGAGTAAAGCCTTGATAAAAATGGCGAATTGAAATAACTCTTGGCCTCTGCAGTGTCTGTATGAAAATATAGTGTGTTCAAAATAGGGTAGAGTCTGACCCACGTAGGAGTCAATACACAACTAACCCTATCTGACCTAGATCCCAGTCGTAAGTGGACCTTGATATGTGTGCTATTGGTTTATGGTGTCAAGTCAAACAGCTACTATACACACTATATTTTCATACAGACACTGCAGAGGCCAAGAGTTATTTCAATTCGCCATTTTTATCAAGGCTTTACTCACTACATTTAGGACAGAAAGGTCATTAATGCAACAGTACTCTTTGATTTCACCCCTCCCTGTAATGCCTTGCTGTCTCTTGTCCAATATTCCTTATATTATAGCCTTACTCTTGCCTCCATCATTCCCTGAGCCTCTTTGCACTCCTTGCCTTACTCTGTTTGCTCCTTCCTGTGCACATTACACTCCCTCCTCTCCTACTGATCTCATCTCCCTCCTCCTCTCCTTGCTGTCTCTCTGTTTTCTCCTACTGACCTTGCTGTTTCTTCTCCCCTCTCTTTGCACTCCCCCTGCCCCATGTGCACACTGTTCTCCATTCCCTCCTTGTCATCCATCTGTCTCCTCCTCTCTTTGCTGTCTCTCGTGCTGGTTCCTCCTCTCCTTGCTCTCTCTCTCTCTTTCTCCTCTCCCCTCCTTTGCTATCTCTCCTCCACTCCCTCATGCCCTGTTCCTCTTTGCATTCTCTTCTCCCTTCTTTGCACTCCTTGCCTTACTGGGTCTGCTCTTCTCTGTGCACACTACCCTCATCTCCTACTCATCGGTCTCCTCTCCTTGCTGTATCTCTGTTTCCTCCTCCTACTCACCTTGCTTTCTTTCCAACCCCATGTGCATATTGCCATGCACTGTCTCTTCTCCCCTCCTTGATGTCTCTACTCCCCCCTCCATCATGCCCTGCTCCTCTTTGCCCTCTCTCTGCGTATACTACACTCCTCTCCTACTCATCTCATCTGTCTCTTCCTCTCCTTGCTAGATCCACTGCAATTAAAATCCCCTCCTCCAGTGTTTCCTGAGTGACAGGCTGCTCAGTCTATAAAGAGGGGGAAAGATGTGTGTCTTTATTTATATAGTGTCGACATTGTACTCAGCGCTTTACAAAGACAATACAGTACAGGGATTTATAATAATACAATAAGTGAAGCAAAGTCAGCCAATAGGAAAGGAAATTCCTGCCCCAGAGACCTTACAATCTAAGTGGTATGTTGGGAGACTTATAGAGACAGCAGGTGAGGGAATAATTGCAGTGGATGGCAGTGCTTGGCCACAATGGTTGGTAGGAGTGACTGTGGGACAGTCACAATGAGTACAGATTATTGAGATGCTTCTTTTGAGAGGTTAGTTATCAGGTTGGTTGGTATTAAATTAGATGGGCTAACACCATTACCAGGTAAAGAAGTGGCAGGGAGGCGTGGGCGAGAGCAGACGAGTCCAGGGTTAGGAAAGATATCTCCAGCAGCAAGGAGGAGGTGTAGAGAGAGAGGAGATGAGAAGAAGATTTGTGGGAGTACTTTTTATTGAGGGATGTTGAAGTTGTTGGGAAAGGTGTGAACATAGTGGTGCAGTGTATCGGTGCAAGCATAGGTGGAGGGGATGAGAGATTAACAAATGTGGATAGAAGGAGAGTGGGGAAGTTGGAGAGAATAGAAAAGTTTACAAAGGAGTGAGGAAATAGCAAACAGAAAAAGCAATAGGGAGTGTATAATGAGATGCAGGTAAGAGAAAGGTAGGAGGAGAGAGTTCCCAGATATTGGAGGATATGAGGAGTAGAATGTGAAAGGGCAGCGGTATAAATAAGGCCTAGGAGCACAGTGTAGCAATGAAGGTTACACAGAAGGTTACAAAGTTAGTCTTTAGATGTGTAACAATTGTCAGGGCATTTAGAAAGCCAAGTTCTCACAGTTGAGGGGTTGATGATGAAGTGCAGTCCAATAATGTGTGTTCTTCACCACCAATTTGAATTCCACATACACTTCATATGTGACACTTAACATGTCACACAGCAAATGTGCAGTCTCATTGCAAAGTACTGCTGCGGCACAGTTTATTCGAGCATTTGCCCGTTCTGTGCCGCAGCAGTAGCCTGGCGCGCGCCCGAGTGTGACGGGCGCGCGCCGAAGCAGCGGAAGAGCGCCCTCCGATCGGGGCGCTCTCCCTACCGCTGCCGGGTCCGCCGGGTCCCCCGGAACCCCCTGCCGCTGTCCCGCGATCGCGGGACACCAGGGCTCCCTCGGGGAGCCCCTGGACACGCGTGCAGGGGGCGCACGCTCCCGATGACGCGTGACCGCGCGTCTATGACGCGCGGCACGCCGAGGGGCGGCCACTAGCAAGCCGGGAGATTTCCCGGCTTGCGGTACCGACCACACTTCAATAAAGTGTGTCGGTAGTGTATGTGCAGTCTAATTGGCGGTCCCTGGGTGAGTGACAGGCCGTTCAGCCTATCACAGAGGGATGTACAGACATTCTTAGGGAATTATATATATAGATGTACAGTCTCTACTTGAATATGCAGCTCGGATGAAGAACTTCACTGTCAGTGGCATATGTACCAGGTTAATCCTGAATTTTAGTATTTATTATTCTGGTACATTAATAAATGGATCGATGGATTTTACTCTAACATTTCATGCATTTTTCTTTTATGCAATATGATATCAACATATAAAGTATTATTTCTTTAATTTTTGTTTTGCCAAAATGGGAAAAAGTGCCTGCTTTACATTCAGCAGTGAACACGACATAAATCAGTAATTACACTGTATCAGGGTTGTCCAACTCCAGTCAATGACTGAGCCCCTGATTGAGCCACCTGTGCTGAAGCAGGGAAATCCTTAAAACCTGACCTGTTGGTGGCCCTGGAGGACTGGAGTAGGCCACTATTGCACTATGTCATCATAGTACTACTGTCATCACGTCTTCCGCAGTGAACAGCGCATAACTAACAAGTTACATTATGTCATCATAGTGACTACTATCACTGTCATCACTACCTTATCTGTGAACACTTCATAACTGACTACTTACACTATGTCAGGGCTCGTCAACTTCTGGCCAATGGCAACATCTGAGATGGCAAAGTGTGTGTGCCCTACTAAATCAAATGCATTTGCTCAAGTAGCTAAGGGCAATTTTTAATACAAAAACATACTTTTTAGCTTAGAATGAAAATAAAGGATGCAAATGTTAAATACATGCATACCCCGTATTAACGTATGCAATGGGTCCAGAGCATGTATGTAAAGCGAAAATGTACTTAAAGTGAAGCACTACCTTTTTCCCACTAATTGATGCATGTGCTGTACTGCAAACATCATATACGTGCATACAGTAACTGATGTAAATAACGCATTTGTAACAGGCTCTATAGTCTCTCAGCTTGCGCACAGCTTCAGTACAGGTAGGGAGTCGGTATTGCTGTTCAGGACGTGCTGACAGGCGCATGCGTGAGCTGCCGTTTGCCTATTGAGCGATATGTACTTACTCGCGAGTGTACTTAAAGTGAGTGTCCTTAAACCGGGGTATGCCTGTATTTTTGTAACATGTTTAGTATTATTTTATTATTATTTAAGTATAAAGGTTTCTAAGTCGCCAAAAGCAGGATTCACTCAGAAGTGAAGGCCATTTTTTAAAGTACAAGAAAAAAATGCACTATCGTGCGACCTGTTTTTTGTATCAGTGCTATAAGTTCTATAGCGCAATAACTGATAGAAAAAAAAGCAGCCTGTAAGAGTTGCATGGAGACGCTGCGTCTCCATGCTCAGCTCTTACAGGTGATCGTACCGTAAAAATATAGATTTGAATAATAGTGTACATGAGCAGGGGGTCTCCTGAGCAGAACCGCTTTGGTTTCAGCTTCGGGGACCCCCTACATCATGAGATACAGGCCATGTTATGGGGTGCCGGTATCCCCTGTGCTTTTAAATCTCCTGCGTCACGTGACCGTAGGATTTAAATCCTGCCGGGGGATACTGGCACCCCACTACGGGGCCTGTATCTCACGAAGTAGGGGGTCCCAGAGGCTGAAAGCAATGCGGTTCAGCTCAGGAGACCTCCTGCTCATGTACATTAGTATCAAAACACCACTAAGGCCTGGGACATGGTGATATGAAGAGCGCTGGGCAGCGCTGACGCTCATGCTCTCCTGCTCAAGCAGGGGATTTTTCGTGCCCCTGCATGAGCGTCAGTGAGAGCGCTTGTGTGCCGAGTAGGAGGCGGAGCGGGAGGCGGGGCTAGCGCGCCACGTCACGGCGCCGACGTCACGGACTGCCATTGGCTTCTGGCAGTCACGTGACCGGCCCTGCGCTTCCCTCAGCAGGAAAACTAAAATTGGTCTGTCGGCTGAAATTTCACACACCTCCGCACGCCTGCGGAAGCGCCGTCTAAAGCCGCGCTGATAGGGATAATGTTTCCCCTCGGCGCAACTCATCGCGCCTCAGCACGGCCTTTTTGACCATGTCCGAGGCCAACAATCAAAAATAATTCATTACCGTAGCGGCTAACCGCTATGGTAATGAAGCTGCTTTTATATAATTTTTATTAATAGTGTGCTGGAGCAGGGGGTCTCCTGAGATGAACCGCATTGATTTCAGCCTCGGGGACCCCCTGCTTCCCGAGTTACAGGCCCAGATATGGGGTATCGGAATCTCCTTCATTACTTAAATCACAAGGCACAATAGCACGTTTATTAGGGGCAATTCCCCCCAATAAACATTGCAATATGTACTACCCACCCACTGTGCCCCCAACAACCCCTATACCCTCTTAACATACAAAAAAGCCCCAAATTTTTTTTAAAGCACAGGAATGTTACTATAGGCCGACAGGGGCCCTCGGGTGGTCCCAATGGGTGTCTGGGGCCCTTGGGTGTCCGTGGGCCTTTAGGTTGTCCCTGTGGGTGTCCGGGGCCTCTAGGTGGTCCCCGCTGGTGTCCGCGGGCCCCACATGGGTCCCCGGATGGTCCCCGCGGGTGTCTGGGGGTCCTTGGGTAGTCCCCGCATGTGTCTGGGGGTCCTCGGGTGGTTCCCGCGAGTGTCCGGGGGTCCCTGCTGGCATGCGGTACCAATTCTGTGCCCATAAAAAAAAATTAACCAATACTTTGAAATAAATACACCGCCCCCTTCCCAATAACAGATACAGTAGAGTAATGGGCACAATTACTATTATCCAGATATGGATAATAGTGCATTTGCCCATTTAAAATAAAACACTAATAAGCAGAAATAAAGTAAATAAAACTTGCACTCACCCCTGCCAGGCTGCCACCGTCCATGTCCTCCCTTGCTCTAAACAATGCAATAAAAAATACAATCTAACGCCCCCTAACCCCTTAATTACCTTAGAGGCTAGTAACTGCTATAGTAATTAAGGGGTTAACTCACCCTCCCCCACTACCCACCCAGGAGGCCTAACCTACCTCCCCAGGCAACTACAACCACCTTCCACACATTCATTGGTACAGTGGGTACATCATGCTCATATAATATGGGCATGATTTACCACTATAGCAAGAAATGGTGAAGCAACCAAAAAACAGGCCCAAAATAAAACACATTACATAGAAAAATAAACACATTACAAATGCCAACAAACAAATTGACTGGCACAGTGGGTATATCATGCCCATATAATAACACTATGGCAGTCAATGGTCAACCTCAAAAATAAACAACCACCAACAATATCCAATGTAATCAAAACAATCACCAGATATTGTTTTTGCCTCTTGTATTAATGGTGTGCAAAAAATAAAAAACAAATGCTTTAATTCATGGCTCAATCTCTTTCGCGCCAGTCTTTAGCTGGTGAAAAGAAATGGTGAGCTTTGACAGTGCGATTCAGTTATCACTGCTTTGTTTCTCGTGCAGACTGGCAAAAAACAGCAGGTTTGCCATTTTTTGGCTGATTGTATGAGTTTTTTATCACTGGCAGTTTTTGGTGATAAAAAGCCTTTTAAGCGCGATACTGCAGTGTTATCACTGCTTTGTGAATCACGCAGCAGGCAGTATCGCGCTATAATGGCATTTATCGCACTTAAAACACTTATCACTGCTTTGTGTATAGCCCCCTATGTATATATATATGTGCAATGTTGTGGTCACGTTGTGACTCCGTGTCTCTCCTTAGTCCAGTGTTGCAATTCCCGTCTTCCATTTATAGATCTTCTGCACTTACCATTATAATAAACAAAATATTATATTTCATGTTGTAAAGCAGCGGTGCGCAATGTGGGGGCGATTCGTTGCGGGGGCACGGGGTTTACAGAGGACCCGCGCGCGCTTCCCGGAGGCACTTAAATTAATGTTGGGGGAGCTGCAGGGCCTCTGTAAACCTTACTTACCTTGATTCAGACGTCCATGGTGCCGCGTCGCCATGGCAACGCGACGTCAAATGACGCCGCGGGGTCATGTGACATCACGTTGCCATGACGTCATGACGCCGAGACGTTTGAATCAAGGTAAGAGGGGGGCGCGAGGAGAGGGGGAAAGCCATCACCAATACCAGTGTGAACATTATAGAAGAATAAAGTAGTACTAATAATGATGCACAAATGCAGAATTTCTTCTTATTTTTTCATTCATTGTATTCTCAATTCCTCTAACATCATAAAAACAATGTTGTCATGACAGAGCACAGTATGGATTACAAAATAATTATATTTGAACTTAAATTGGATTGTCTTGGGTATAATGTTATTATACAAGATGTTATTACTTTTTATTTGTCTATTTTATTTTAGAAGTAATGTTTATTTTCTCCCCTTACCCCTGTTAGATATCAGGCTTAGTTGTGAAAATAGTAATTCTAGCACAGTGTTAAGGGCTTATGCTGTATCTTCTGAAAACGGTGCTATTGGCCACTTTTGAGGATATAGAATAAGCCCTTCTAAAAAAAAATTTAACCCACCTAGGGAAACACGCAAATTCACCAAATAACCTCATGTGTCCTTTTTTTTTTTTTTCAATGTGCAGATATTTCATTTCTTTGTGCTACTGAAATAAAACGATACTTCTTTCAACAGAGTATGTTTGTGGCTGGAAATACATCATTATATCAAGCAAAATATCTCTACAGAAATTGTTAGAAAAACAAAGAGCGTAGACTAGATCCAAAATGACTTTTGATTGTTTTCACAATCACATCCCCCTTTCTTCTCCTGGTGCCTTCTCAGTTTCTCTGATGTATCCGGAATGCTATCTCCAGCACACCCTTCCCTTTCCACGGGACATTAGGTCAATAGAGAACAATTCACCAGGCAGATACTCGCTGACCAATCAGGAGAAGGACAGCTGACTAAAAGGTTAACCTCTTCATTAACCCATACATACATACACGTTTTAAGTTATGGTGGGTGAAAAGGGCAACAAGAAACCTTCACCATATTGCATATAGCAAATAAAAAGATCACTTATGAGCAAATTCACGTGTCTTGGGCAGGTCTGTAACCCTGCCTTTCACCATTATCCCCAGCATACAGTGCTTCCACTGCAGCAAGGGATTCTGGGAAATGACATGCAAATGAGCACACAATGTGCTTCCTCAGGTCCCTCTGTGAGGACCGAAAAGTTGGCAGCCCTGTGTTCACAATACACTTTGCTTTGGATTTAAAACTGCGGTGTGCTGTCTCTTTGTCATCAGGATCCCCCTGGTAACTGTATGTTTATACTTCATTTATGGGACAAGCACCTGCTTCCTTTGGGAAACCGTGAGTGAAAACTACTATACAACTGACTACATACACACACACACGTAAATAAGTACAGTATGGTGTTCTTTCACATGATGATTAACAATGATGTGGTCCACTATAAGGAAATATCTGAGAACTCTTAGTTAACGTGTTCCACTGTAGAGGTATTTTATGAAGAGAGAGGGGGAGAGAGAGAGAAATAATCTATGTTGCAAATTTTGCAAAAACTGAAAAATGCTTTCACATTTTTTCGTGCAAAACCGAGGCTCAATTTCACATGGGTTTCACAGTGCTGTGAATATTTTGCACATCCACTTAACCTGCTAGCTCTCTGCTTTTGCAATTTTTTAACGCTCAAAATTGCTGATTAGTAAGAGCAGCTTCCCTGTGAATGACGAGCTAAAACACCAAAAACATCTCTGGAATAGGACTGTGTTTTTAAAAACTTCCTTGTACTCCCATAGATGTATGGGTGTCGACACAGCCCTGATGAAGGTTTCCCTTTAGGAACAAAATGTTTGTACTTTGTTTGACAATACACTTCTTTTGCTCACTTACCTGCCATGTGCTGCCTCTTTTTTTTTTTTTTCTGACTCCAGTTTGGGCAAAGTATATTTGAGCATGTGTGTGTATATATATATATATATATATATATATATATACAGTGTTCGACAAACCTACACATTTGCTCGCCCCGGGCGAGTGGATTTAACATCTTTGCGAGCTCCTATTGGCCACAGCAGCACACGTTTGGTACTAGGTGGCGAGTAGATTTTTTTGTTCGGTGAGTAGATTTTTTGGTGATTTGTCGACCACTGTATATACAGTATATATATATATATATATATATATATATATATATATATATATATATATATATATATATATATATATATATATATATATATCTCAAATGGAAATATTACTGTGTGCTCATTTGCATGTCTGAGACAGGTCTGCAATCCTACCTTTCACCATTATCACCCAGCACACAGCAAGGGATTCTGGGAAATGACATGCAAATGAGTACACAGTGCCACCCTTTGCTTCAAAACCATATAACATGCAAATGAGCACACAGTAATATTTCCATTTGCTATATGCTTTACTTTGAGGGTTTTTGTCACTTTTTTTTACCCACCATAACTTAACTAAGTATGGTGAAACCTATCCTATGTTTCATTTTTTGAATAGCCAGTATAACCAACCTCACACTAATGAGACCCATTAAGGTCAAAACAGCTGTCTGGCTCTGCATCTTAACCCATGCTGTGCTCAAAGCTGTGAAATGTAGCAAGTATAAGCTTATAGAGAGCCGTGTTATATGATTTTGAAGAAAAAGGTGACACTGTGTGCTCATTTGCATGTTATTTCCCAGAATCCCTTGCCGCAGTGGAAGCACTGTGTGCTGGGTGATAATGGTGAAAGTCAAGGTTGCAGACCAGATAATGGTGAAAGTCAAGGTTGCAGACCTGCAAATGAGCACATAGTAATATTTCCATTTGCTATATTCTTTGCTGTGAAGGATTTTTGTCACCCTTTTAATCCACCATAACTTAACTAAGTATATATATATATATATATATATATATATATATCTTCTATCATGCATGTATCTCAATGATGATGTCCTTGCTGTGAGCGCAGAATAGTGTCAATGGTTCCAAAACACTCAGAGAAGTGGAATAAGCTACTTAGCTAGGAGTGAAGTAGCAACTTAGTAATGCACACACCAAATCATGCTCCTGAGGTTACTGTTTGAAGGGAAGATTTTATTTTTGAAGTAGGCTTGGAATATTAAGCAGTCTCTACAATAGTATGCAGAGAAGACTCTTTCTCTCTCATTTTTCACCTGGCAACATGGAAATCTCAGAGTGTCGCCCTGGAAAAAATGTTACTATGGAAACAGTGACAATGTATTCGTTATTATTTTCCCTGCTGTGATTGAATGAGATGATGTCAACAAAAGTTGAGATCCACTTCTGACTTGGTCTTGGCCTAAGACATTGACTGTTGAGGGAGAAGGCCACATTACTTTAAAGGTTTTTTTTTTTTTTAGAACAACAGGGAGAGTATGGCAGACGGTGACCACTGGGCTGCTACATGGGGAGCTGGGGAGCCCCAGCACCTGCCCATCATGACTTATGGGCACCCCCTAAGCTTGAGGGCCCCTGGACACATGCCTGGTGGGTAATCTGGTACTGATCTCGCTGTACATCTTACACTTTACACCCACACTGAAGTTCCTATTTAATTGTTGGTGTCTAGGGCACATAAAGGTAAAATAACCTGCACAAGGTAGCAGGGGCCTGGCAAACAAAATGGCTTTTCCCACTTCAAAGACTTTGCATGTTCCTATTGTTTCAATTCTTCTGTACTGTTAGTACATTTGAGAAACCTATCAGGCTCTATCATTTCACCTATGAATATCTGTAATGTTAGTTTCCCAAAAGGTATCACAACCTACATTAAATCTGTTTTTCTCTAGGACCAAAACAGCTTTGAACTACATATGCAATTGTAAAATGCTTGGGTACTTTTATATTTTAGAGAACTAATTTTACAAAATCCTTTCCAAAGAGACTTGACTGGTGCTATGTTATTGCATAGCAATACAATTGTTAAACCAAGTATATTAAGCACAAAAGCATAAAAAAATGCTTTCATCAACATCAAGGTAAGAGATTACATCATAATGTAACAAGTCTGCTAAACGCTATTATACAGTATCTGTATACAAGTCAGGGTTTAAATCAATGTTTACAGCATAGGTTTCCATTAGGGCACGGGTTCTCAACTCCAGCCCTCAAGACCCCCCAACAGATCAGGTTTTCAAGACATCCCTGCTTCAGCACAGGGGGCTCAATAAGAGGTTCAGTCTTCGAGTGAGCCACCTGTGCTGAAGCAGTGATATCCTGAAAACCTGACCTGTTAGGGGGTATTGAGGACCGGAGTTGAGAACCCCTCTATTCGGGGATCATTATGAAACCTGTAAGATATACTTACTGTTCAGAAGTCGGTAATCAATAAAGGGGAAGGAACCGCGTCGTTCAGAGAGGACCCCCGTTGGAATTCTCACTCGGGCATCTCCTGAAAGATAACAATACAAACACTTGTGGTTATTTTAGTATCTGTAAATAAGGCACCGTGACACGTACCATTTCTCACACAAATCAATACATCAAAACAACCATTGTACATATGAGCACTTGGATGTCTTCACAGGGAATCCTTCTCATTATAAAAAAAAAAAGTAATACAAATCTTAAAAAGTGCAGATTTTACCATTTTCCCTCTGGCAATTGTCTTTAAACGATGTGAGTACCTGAACACAAGGATGTGGCTTGGAATAGCAGGAAAGCTTAATGAAAGGTGTTTAAGATAGTAGATTGTGCTACTGTACAGTAGATAACCGCAGGCCCACGTAGGAATGTGTATTGGAGCCGCAAAGAAGCACCCCTGCAGAAAAACATTACATACAAAGAGGGTGAATTGTATCCACTCTATACTGTATTTAGTCAAAGGATAGGTGCTATATGGTAAAATGAGGGGATACAAAAGAGCTAAAGAGACAAGGGTCCCTGTATTCCAGTACTCAATAGCCTTAAACTTATTTTGAACATATGTTTAAAGGAGGGGGTCTCCAGAGCTGAACCCCATACATTTCAGCTCCGTGATACATCCCCTTCCTGAGATACAGACCACCAAAGGGGGTGCCGGTATCTGGGCAAAGTCTAAAGCTCTTTCAGCCAATAGGAAGCCTAACCTGATGACGTCACAGCTTCCTATTGGGCAGCAGGGCTCGGGAGCTTTGAAACTCCACCATTACATGAACCCCGCTAGCCGAACCGAGCGGCTACTGGCACATCCTACGGAGGTACTTATCTCCGGAAGCAGGGGGTCCCCAGAGCTGAAATTAATGGGGTTCAGCTGCGGATACCCCACTCCTTCCATGTTATGTAATAAAATAAACAAACGGGAACAGCTGCTTGGATTGCTGCTTTAAAGCTTAACCTTTACTTATAATATATAAAAAAAAGACTGTATAAAAGTTTAAAACATTTGTTACAATGTACTGTAGTGTAGAAAGAATTCCGGCGCAACTGCGCATGACACAATCCACGAGGTCCCGGATGGAGTCAAAAAACTTTATTGGCACATAACAACACCAGGGCTACACCACCATCTCACCCTCTGGAGCAGGGCTTCGTCTCGGAGTGGGCAGATGTGGTGTTGCCTGACTCCGAGACGAAGCCCTGCTCCAGAGGGTGAAACGCGTAGAGGGGGAGATCGAGGTGTAGCCCTGGTGTTGTTATGTGCCAATAAAGTTTTTTGACTCCATCCGGGACCTCGTGGATTGTGTCATGCGCAGTTGCGCCGGGATTCTTCCTACACAGCTATACTTACAGCAGGCAGCACGCGAGCGCAGGAGGACAGAGGTTAGCAGGACCCAGACCGGAGTGGAGATAAAGGTAAGAGTTTTTCACTTTTTTTGCCTCTCCACTCACTCCGGTCACTCTAGGGTCGCACTTAGCTTCCTCACACCCTGCCCACATGACGGTATTGACACCGTGCGGTGCACATGCTGTTTAGATGAAGCGCAAGACAGTCTTTTCTTTTTGTACAATGTACTGTATGCTTATTTTCAGTGAATGGTATTGAAACTGACTCTTCAATTTGTTTATTGCTCGGGCCGACAGTGGTAACGATGCTGGCTCTTTTGTGCCTACGCAGAAAACATTGTTTTCTGTCAAATATAGAATTGGATGCATGTTGTGTGGTAAAAACACAATCAAATTGACGCTAACCCAGCCAACGCCAGTCACAAGGCCGGATGAAAAATGGGGAGTGTTGGTTCCCGTGGCGACAGAACTGGAAAATTAGCCAAGAACCCAATGGCAGGACAACAATCACAAAGCGTGGAAACACTAGAGGACGTATTGAACATCCTGCCGCTGGCCTCTACAACGCATCGCTCCCTATCTTGTAGAAGATGAAGCGATGTCGTTTATGGAGAATACCTACCTAATTGACGCTGGTCTTAAAGACCTAGTGCAGTGTAAAATATAATAACTTCAAATTTAGAAAAGGCAAGAAATAACGGCACACAAAATAAGAATAGAAATCATATATATATATATATATATATATATATACTGCACCGACACAGTTTATTCTTACATTTGCCCGTTATGAATGGGACTTTTCTCAACTGGCGCCCGGCTGGCGCCGAAACGGAGCGGCAAGCGAGACGCATCTTCCCCTTTCCGCGCGTTTTAATAAAAACGCTCCCCTCCCCTACAAAGGATTCAATGGCTAAAACAGTGTAGAGAGAGGAAAAACAAAAACAACAAAAAAAAACATCAGATATTTACTGTAGATAAGGTATGGCTGGGCTGGACTAACACGGCTATTTTCTGCTTTATATCTCTCTCTCTCTATATATATATATATAGAGAGAGAGAGAGATAAAGCAACTGTAAATATTACTGTATGTTCATTTGCATGTCTTAGACAGGTCTGCAACCCTGTCTTTCCCCATTATCGCCCAGCATACAGCGCTTCCACTGCAGCAAGGGATTCTGGGAAATGACATGAAAATGAGCACTCAGTGCCACCTTTTGTTTCAAGCTCGTATTACACAAGCAAATCTTCAAGCCACTGCATGCTGTTTTAAACACAGCTTTTAGACAGAGGCTGGGATGAGATGCAAAGCCATTGAACCCACTCACAGACATGTTTCAACCTTGATGGGTATCATCAGTGTGAGGTTGGTCTTAATGGCTAAGCGGGTTATATATAATTTTAGCTACACATTATTCTTTGCTTTTTTGCATTCTCTACATCTCTATAATATATTTTTTTCTGCATTTATGCCCAAAAATCATATTTTACATACTCCCATGCAAATATCAGGAAACAGGAAATATTGTCTTTGGCTACAGACGGGAATCATTTTGGAAACACTGACGCAGAAATTCCAGAGATATGGCTATTTTTTATATAAATAATTTACCAAAGTGTGCTTGCTTGATGACCTTAATTGGACAAAATATAGAAATAGTCCCAGTATTCAATAACTCTTTAGTGCACTGTTAGATCTTTATACCAGTGTGTGGTTAACATTTCAAGGCTTTTTGTCAGCGTGAATAATAAGTGATTATCTCCCCCATATACTGCAGATCTTTGAGTGCGACGTCTACTATGTATACATGCTCAATGAGCATACTTTAATAATACAACTTTTCACCCAAAAATGATTTGTTGGACGGCGTTAAAAGAACTGCTATTTGAAACTTGTTAGCTTAGTGTTTTAGATGCTGAATTAAAAGCCTGAGGCATAATAATGTGGTCTGTTCGTCTGGTGTATGCTGCTACATTCTCCAGATTTGTGGTGCTAGGATGGAGGCATCTGTTTGCACTCTTTGCTCTGTCCGTGTGTGTTTTTTAGAAAGAAGAAGAAAGCACTTAAGCTCTAAAAAGGGGTAAGGATTGGAGCATGAAATCACAAAACAATAATTGTTATGGCTATGAGAATTTAGAGTTCCACCCGTGGTTCAGCTTCACATACTGTACTTCTGAGTACTTACTTTCAGAAAAATCTGAAATGAGCTCTTATCTCGGTTTTATATAACTGCAATGTGATGATATCATGTAGGAAATGCCTTTAACTAGTGGGTTAACAATGCTGCCTTTCAGTGGGATCGCCAGGGTATACAGTATGGCCTCGTCCATGGTAAGCGCTTGCTTGCTGAAGCGTGCTGACGCTCGCTCATGCTTGGCACTGAGCCCCTACAGCCGCAATTAGAGCGGCTTTAGTAGGGGCTCGCCTACGCTTCCGCAAGCGCGCGGAAGCGTAGGTCTTAGCAGATTTTTTAATTCATGCGCTTGCCGGAGCGCAGGGCCGGTCACATGAGGTTCGCCCAATGAGGGCGAACCAGCTCCGTGACGTCACTGGCCCGCCCCCTGACGGCGCGCAGGGCAAGAAACCGCAAGGCCAGGGAAAGCACCCGCTTTCCCTGAGCCTCAGCGCACCTCAGCACGCAAGCGAAGAGCCTGGCCGAGGCCTTGACATGATTTCAGGGTTCTCTGTGAGATCTTTCACAGACATTTGTGAAAAAACTAACATTCCCAGATCAGATTTGTTATAAATATCTACAAATCAGAAGCTTTGTGACCAAACGGTTTAACCTAACGGAACTCCCCTATAGTTCTTTTTGTGAGCATATGTGCTTAAACCCACTAACACAGACCAGAACTGTAGTCTTGGGCCCCAGGAAATCTGTATGCGGACCTGTATACCATAATATCTTCCCAAATATGGAAGCCACAAAAGAGAAGTATATGCTATCATGGGCGCGTGAACTAGGTTAAAGCCTAGAAGTGGAAGATTGGTTACAGTTCTGGGAGACAGCTGCTACCAGTTCGTTATGCACAACGATGAAAGAAAACGCCTATAAATTACTGTACCGATGGTACATGACACCGGTTAGGTTGCAAGCGATGTATCCAACCTCCTTGCCCCTATGCTGGCAGAACTGTGGCCAAAGTGGCACCATATCACATAATACATATCATATATCTGGCCATAATTGATGTCCCAAGATCCATCAATTATGGTCTTGGGTCCTCAGATACATACGTAGTCATACGCAGAGACGCTTGCACGATAATATTAGAAAAGCTCCTCTTGAATCCTGATAAAGCCACTAACAGGCTTGTCTCACAGATCTTACTGGCCACTACATGTGTCATTACCCGATTCTAGGAAAAGCAGGAGTCCCCTGCATTTACCGGTCGTCAAAGATCAGATCATGTTCATCATGGAGATAGAAAGGATGACCAGTTACATAAATGATACAATGTCTAAATTTCACAGAACCTGGTTTCCCCTCTTGCCATAATCACAGCAATGAGATTAGTAAGTAGCATCATAAACATGCAAATGTACAGATGTAATGATGATAGATATATATTGTATCCAACCACTTCTCCCACCCATAACTCCCTCAACTCGCCCCCCCACTTTTCTGTTGCTGTACCCCCCATTATTCCAGAAATGTGTGTAGTAACCTTCTATTGTCAAAATCCATTTTGATTAAAAAAAAATGCTGCCTTTCAAGTTGCTTCCAAAATACTCTTGTGTACTTTGGTAAAGAAATGTGCAATTTAGAGCCGCCTCAAAGTTAGGAAGTTTGTTAACTGAGCTTCTGACATTCTAGCAAGTCTTTAATGTCACATCAGGTGAAGGAACAGAACCACTAACCTACTCATAAACTGCCGCTGCTGTACTCAGGGCAAATTTGGTGATATAAAGAGACAAATGGCCACACAACTAAGGTCTGTTAAACTCTAAGGCCCATGATGTTCAACTCATGCAAACGGTGTGGCGCTGTTTAGTAAATATGTCATAGCATTTGAAAGTTTCTTCCACAGCTTTTTGTTATAATACACAGATGTCAAAACTGTGTTCTCCACATACAATCTAAAGTTATCCTCATTTAAAGCAGCAATCCTGCATGAATTAAAATGTTGATAATTATAGCATTTGAACAGGTGGGTTCCCCCGAAGCTGCACTGTGCTATTTTTAGCTGCAGGGACCCCCCCCCCCAATTTCTGAGATACATACTGATTCTGTTACTGGTGTTTCTTGAGGGAATAGGATTAGGAAGCCTAAGCGATGATGAAGCGGCTTCCTATTGCCCCACAAGACCCGCAAGTTTGACCGCCATTTTGTTTCTTCTGGAGGGAGCAAGAACACTGGTAACTACACTGGGAAGTATCCCTGAACCCAGGGGTACCCTTGAGCTGAGTATAACACGGGTTAGCACCGGTTTAAATGCAGTCAAAATAAATACCCTCGGGGCTCCAAAGTGAGCTTTATCCCACGAGATTTCAGTAAATCCAGTACATTTTCTCAAATCTTATGTGAAATCCAAGATGTTCACCTGGTATTTCTGGTTGAGCTTGATGAAGTATTCCTAGTTACTAGGTCAAAAAACATGACTGAGTGATTGATTATCTTACAAGTAATATTTTCTTGTTCATTCTGAACATGCATATCAAACTTATATCCTCTAAAATGTTATATTTTGGAAAATATTGCTATAATGTGTAACTTTCTTATAACTCAGTTCAGATAACTGCAAGTTTGTGAGTGCTCCAACATTCTCAATTTACTGTAGTTGGGTACTGTAGTTTGGAGATCCTGGATTGTAATCTATGCACTGTGTGTGACCTGTGTATATGACTATACCTCCACCACACCTTCACTTTCAAATGCTTCATTCTAAGGTCACATCGATAGTGGAATGCACTAGCTTCTGCGCTTCCTCCTCCTCCCGGCGTCGCGCTTCAACTACAAACTTGTTTGGATGAAGCGCCACTCTCCCTGTAGCGCATGTGCACGCACTATGCGCATATCCATTGGCGTCCTAGTGCTTGTTTCGGCGCGAGCTACGTAGCTCACACCCTATCCTGCACTATGGACAAAGCCTAAGACACTTGAGGGTTGACTTTAGTATGTCCCCAAGGACTATTATGTATAGCACATCATATACTGATAGCATTAAATTCAATGATCCAACTAGGTATATTAATAAACATACCAATAAATGATAGAAATAGATGACACATAACGCAACACTTCTTTTACCATTTTGTGTGCAAACAGTAACTAGGAAAAGGTCAAACGGCAGAATGATGTTGTATTTATTACTGCTTATGTAAGTTATGTATGATTTATGCATTTTATGGTAAAAAGCTAAAGTGTTTCCTGTCAAAAAGAGCTGTCCAACGCAACAACAGTTCTGGGCTTTGTGGAAAATGGAATACTTCCCTAGATGTCAGTTCATGTCACAGCACTCATCCAACCATGTCATAAATAATCACGGTTGGTTTTGGAATACAATCTTCCCTTAACTCCTTCACAGTCAGATTCTAATTGTTTTGCTGCATTTTCATCAATGAACCGTGTTTTTTTCATAGTGTAGATTATATGTTTATAGTTACGGCAAAGGATCATGTAGCTGTCATCGTTAAATCTCTAAATCCTGTGCACAGAATAACCTTTGTGGTACTGTATATCTATAAACATCTCAAGAAAACCATTGAGATTTCCTTTTGATATATATATATATTGTATTGTATTGTATGTCTTTATTTATATAGCGCCATTAATGTACATAGCGCTTCACAGTAGTAATACACGTGGTAATCGAATAAATAACAGATAATATAAATAACAGATCATGGGAATAAGTGCTTTAGACAAACATAACATTAAGGAAGAGGAGTCCCTGCCCCGAGGAGCTTACAATCTAATTGGTAGGTAGGGAGAACGTACAGAGACAGTAGGAGGGAGTTCTGGTAAGTGCGTCTGCAGGGGGCCAAGCTTTATGTATCATGTGTTCAGAATATCCACAGTGCTATTCATATGCTTCTTTAAGCAAGTGTGTCTTAAGGTGGGTCTTAAAGGTGGATAGAGAGGGTGCTAGTCGGGTACTGAGGGGAAGGGCATTCCAGAGGTGTGGGGCAGTCAGTGAGAAAGGTTTAAGGCGGGAGAGGGCTTTAGATAAAAAGGGGGTAGAAAGAAGACATCCTTGAGCAGAACGCAAGAGTCGGGATGGTGCATAGCGGAAATTAGGGCTGAGATGTAAGGAGGGGCAGAAGAGTGTAAAGCTTTAAAAGTGAGGAGAAGAATGGAGTGTGAGATGCGGGATTTGATTGGAAGCCAGGAGAGGGATTTCAGGAGGGGATATATATATATAAAATACAATAAATAGTATGTTCTCTAAAGAGTTCATTTGTATATATTATGTGAAAATCACATTGATTGCAAGACCTTTGGGAGAGGAATCCTTTCTTTAATGTCTACTTGTATCACTAGGTTGTATAATTCTTCTCTTTGTATTCACTTGTCTGTGTGCTAATTCTGCAAAACACTGCAGACATTGTTGGCACCAATTAATACACTAATACAATACCTACAACAGGTGTAACGTGTGTTTTAAAGTGCAACAAGGCACTGCAGAGGCATTTAACGAGCGTTCTCTAATGATACTCGAACTTTTGCCGTCACATCTAGAAAATACAGGAGTGAAAGGACAACGTTCATTTCTCATTTTATTCTATGAAGAAGAAAGGAAACAATGCACAGGTTCCATAATCACCGCTACACAAGAATGATGAGCAACAGGAAACACAAAAACTGAATGCACAGCAGCAGAGAGGATATGGTGATGATTATTAATTGATTTCCCTTCACGTATCCATGTTGGAAACAGCCGTTTGTATTGTCCCTGTGCTTTTCAAAGGCAAATACGGCATAATGTATTCTTCCATACAGTATAGAATAATTCTAGCTCGGTAATTCTTACATGGTGTTTTTAATTAACACTACTATGACACCGCAAACAGTAACATCACTACTCAGAGCAACTATATTTTATATTGCTTATTGAACAGAGGTAAACAAGCGCTAGACTAGACTTGCCCATGCAAAAACAGCAAGTGTAAGTCAAAACCATTTAGAATTGTCACATAACACGTCTTCTACATCATAATTTTTTCTCCAGTAGCAAATACATTTAAAAAAAAATATATTTACAGATGTAGCCGTGATCCCTTTCTCACCCTTGTTGTTGGGGGAGCGTGCGCTGCGTAGAGAGTACTCCGATACGGAGGCTCCGCGTCATGCAAGACGCCATGTTCTGGTTGGCACACGTATAGACCTAACCTAGACAGAGGTTGCGCATGCGCAGTCGTGTGTGGCCAAAGCCCGTGAAGGAGGAGAGTGCTAATTGGAGGGAGGTAGCGAGACAATGGTCCCAGAAGCCCCGCGGAGACCCCGTGATAGAGTTGAGCCAATGGGCTGGGAGCTTGGGAGAGGAAAAGGAGGGGGTTGCGCGCACGTTGGTTCAGAACCGGCTGGAGAGGAGAGGAAACGGAGCTTCGGAGTAGGGGAGGCCAACCGCCCCTGCGTAGGCCGCCTGCCCCCAGGCCCAGTCAGGCCCTGAGTCCCAGTAGAGACAAGCGGAACTAGGGATTGCCATAGTGAGGTTCCTCATTCCCGTTAGTGTCACAAGATCGATAGCAGGACTGTTCTAATTGGTGGGAGGTCTGGGCTCAGACCCCGCTAGCCAGCCGCCGCCGCGTGTCCGGGTGGGATCGCCCTGGACCGCCACGTGGGTGAAGGACGACTTCTATATCCAGCGGAGCCTTTGCGAAGATTGTAGCAGTACCGGGTACCGGAGTACCCGGCAGGTATTTCTACAAGTGCACCAACTGTACCATCAATTCACTCGGGACACAGTGGCTGCGCAGTCACACTCACATATACATATCTATCTGGCTTACTTGAGGGTGGGAGGACTTATCCCAAGGGATTGGACACGGGGTGGGATCACCCGGTGGGGGGACACGGGAGGGTTGGCGTTCAACGTGACGCAAAGTAGAGTCTCCTCTAGGGAGGGCCGCTGATATCTATATATATGTGTAAGGTATTGCATACAAGTGAAGTCGTTTGGTTAAGGTATCCTGCTGTGTGGTGGTATTTATCATGTATACGTTCTGCGAAGATCCACTCCCCCTCTGGCGGGAGCTGTCGCAGGTGGAGGCGCTGCACCCATTATAAGTATTGCGCGAGTACCCCAGGCTCTCCGTGGCAGAGACTTAGGCCCTGCGAGCCTACAGGTGATACAGCACAGGGTAGCGGCCTGCGTTCGATAGGAAGCAGGGCTACACAAAGAAATATCAGAGATAGTGTAATATAGTGCTGCTACCCCATAAGACCATCTGATGCTGGAAGATACCCGTCGGTCCATTTACTGTAGATGAATGGGCCATAAGGTGTCTTCCAGTGCAGGAAAGGGTCTTGTGGAATAGCACCATTTCACGCTATAGTGATGCGAATGTTGGGTTTTTTTTTTGTGCAGTATGGAAAGGGGTTAACAAAGAGAGAGTTGTCCTGCTTCTAGGGGGTACACTTTTAGTTTAGTGTGTGCCTTTAGAAATAAAAGTCACTAGTAATCAAACCATTAAGAAAGTTCTATGCCTTCCCAAGAGCATGCAACACAAGAGTTTTATAATCAACTTTCCCTGAATATTTCTACTCAAATGACAGCTAGGAGGCAGAGCAACATATTGCATGTACCCAGATGAGTTATTCTGAGTGAGGCTCTGTAAACTTCAAAGACCTCGCTGAGACCTGAAACTAAGGCTCACAAGCGATTATTCAACATAAACCTTCATCTATTGCTATGTTCTTATAAGTGAATAGTTTATTTTTGATGGTGTGTTAAAATCTGCAATGACGTTGAATAGAAAGCAATTCTCACTGAAATACCCCTGCTTCTCGAGTTACAGGCCCTGGTATTGGGCATCGGGTGCCAGTATCGCCGCCATTTTTAAATTGCCCACGTCATGTGACCGTGGGATTTAAATACTGGAGGAGATACTGGCACACCATACCAGGGCCTGTAACTCGGGAAGCAGGGGGTCCCCGAGGCTGAAATCAATGCAGTTCATCTCAGGAGACCCCTTACTCCCGCACACTATTAAAATAAATTACATTAAAGCAGCTTTATTACCATAGCAGATAGCCGCTACGGTAACGAATTTGTTCATTTTTTTAATTTGGGTTTTAATACTAGTGTATTGTAGAAGGGGGTCTCCGGAGCAGAACCTTGTTGATTTGAGGTATGGGGATCCCCTGCTTCCAGAGATACAGGCCCCGTCATGGGGTGCCGGTATCTCCTATGCATTTAAATGTCCTGCGTCACGTGACCGTGGGAATAAAATGGATAGGAGATACCGGCACCCCATAATGGGGCCTGTATCTCGTGAAGCAAAGGATCCCCGGACCTCAAATCAACGAGGTTCTGCTCCGGAGACCCCCTGCTACAATACACTAGTATTACATTTTATATGAAAAAAATTTGCTCTGGCGAGATTTGCGCAAGGAGATGCGCCTCTCTCTCTGCAGCAGAAAGAACTCGCCGGGTGAGCCCTTTTCAGAGAGGCGATCATCACATCGCCGGCTACGCGTCGGTTTTTGCAAATGTTGCTATCACAGGTATTCGGGGCTTTCTGCACATCGTGATAGCAATGCTGTAAAAACTGGCGATTTAGACAGACCAGTGATTTTTTTCCCAGGCGCTTAGTGCATAGGCCCTTATGTGTATCTTCACAACCCAACAGGAGAAAGGTGAGACAAAACAAATCATGGTAAAATATAACAAACCCCTACACACTCACATTTTGTGGTGAGTTGTCAGGAACTAAAAACAGAGCCACAGGGCCTCCCAAGAGAAACATTTCCTGGATGGGTCTGTCTCCTACTTACCATGTCCTTTTGTCTGAGTTTAATTTAAAAAAAAACAAAAAAGGATTGAGGATTCAGTGACTTTTTGTTGTAAAACTGTCAGCAAAGGGTGGAGGCGGTGGGAGATTTTTTCTGTTATTTAAATAACATGACATGAACTGATCTCTCTCTGTATCATTATGCACAGATAAATCAATGTCCAAGGGGACTTCTATAAATGGCATGACCCCTTGAGGACAGGAGGGGCTTACAACTCCCTGGAGGTCAAGGGGTTAAAAAAGTGGAAGTGTTGGCAGACATTAACAATCTCTAAACACAATGGTTGAAAAAACCATAATGTAATTATTAGCGGTCAAAGTGTTATGTTATGAAATATTAACTTTCACTCCTTTATTTTTTCTTTTCCTTTGGAAAATAGAATATATTTAAGGGAAAAACTATATATATACTTGAAAATGAGAGGTAACTCTCAATGTATTACTTCATGGTAACTCGTTTTATAAATATATATATATACAGTGTTCGACAATGCTATACATTTACACGCCCGGGGCGTGTGGATTTAACCTCCGGACGAGTAAATATTGGCCCAAGCAGCACATGTGTTTTTTTTTAAATTTCCTCCGTTCGCGCTGAAATTTTCCCTGCTCGCGCTGAAAATAAAAAAACTCCCCCTACCTGGCAGCTGATTGGTGCGCGCTCCCAGGCTTTGTGGGCGCGCGGCCAGGCTCTATATGAGCCCGCCCCCAACGAGCGGCCATTCTTTCTGCCTGGACATCTGTTGGAGAGTAAGTACTCTCCAATCTCTGCATGCTGCGGCCCCTCTGCTCCTTCCCTGCGATCCCCCTGGTCCCCACATGGCTCCCTACTCCCCACCGCGGCCCTCTGCTCATCCGCCTTTGCGTTAGCTCTCCTGTCCCCTGCTCCTGTCCCCTTCCCCTGCTCCTGTCCCCTTCCCCTCCTCCTGTCTCCTTCCCCTCCTCCTGTCCCCTGCTCCTCCTCCTGTCCTCTTCCCCTGCTCCTGTCCCTTTCCCCTCCTCCTGTCCCCTTCCCCTGCTCCTCCTCCTGTCCTCTTCCCCTGCTCCTGTCCCCTTCCCCTCCTCCTGTCCCCTGCTCCTGTCCCCTTCCCCTGCTCCTGTCCCCTTCCCCCTCGATCCACCGATCGCTGCCCGGGGCGGGAGGTCCCCACTGCAGCAGCCCGGTTGGCGTGCGGGGGGGGGGGGCCTCGGCCCTCACCACGTGACTCCCACCTACCCTGCCGCCTCCCCGCCAGCTAGCTTCATGCCGCCGCGGGCTGGGGGGAAGAACCAGTCTGCAAAGCTGCTTGGCCGCGCACTGTGACGACACGGCGGGGCTGATTGTCCCCTGGGGCGCCCGCTGGGGGATACCTCGCCACGTGCCTCCCACCCACCCTGCCTCCCCAAAGCTTCCAATACGCCCGCGTGAGGTATGAGGGCGGGGATGTTGGCCTGCCCCCCCCCCCCTACGAGCGGGAGATGGGCGCGGGTGGGTGGGGGAGGAGCGTGGTGGTGGTGCTGGTCGCGGCCTTTCCTCCCGTGTGTGTGTGTGTGTGTGTGTGTGTGTTTGTGTGTGTGTGTGTGTGTGTGTGTGAATGGGTGTGTGTGTGTGGGAGAATGTGTATGTGCGTATGGGAGAATGTGTATGTGCGTATGGGAGTATGTGTATGTGTGTGACACCAGAGGAATCTCCCCAATCAGTAACCTCCCCCCCAATCAGTCACCTCCCCCCCAATGAGCCACCTCCCCCCCAATCAGTCACCCCCCCCCCCAATCAGTCACCTCCCCCCCCAATCAGTCACCCCCCCAGTCAGTCACCTCCCCCCGGTCAGTCACCCCCCCCCCCAGTCAGTCACCCCCCAGTCAGTCACACCCCCCCCAGTCAGTCACCCCCCCCAGTCAGTCACCCCCCAGTCAGTCACCCCCCAGTCAGTCACCCCCCCCCCACCCCAGTCAGTCAGTCACCCTCTCTCTCTCTCTGTATCACCCACCCTCTGTGTCTCTCCCCTCACACTCTCTCTCTCTCTGCCACACTCTCTTTCTCTCTCCCCCACACTCTCTCTCTTCCCCCACACTCTCTCTCTCTCTCCCCCACACACTCTCTCTCTTCCCCCACACACTCTCTCTCTCTCTCTCCCCCACGCTCTCTCTCTCTCTCTCCCCCCCCCCACTCTCTCTCTCTCTCCCCCACTCTCTCTCTTTCTCCCCCCCACACTCTCTCTCTCCCCTCTCTCTCTCCCCCCCTCTCTCTCCCCCACTCTCTCTCTCCCCCACTCTCTCTCTCTCTCCCCCACTCTCTCTCTCTCTCCCCCACTCTCTCTCCCCCCCACTCTCTCTCTCTCCCCCACTCTCTCTCTCTGTCTCTCCCTCACTTTCTCTCTCTCCCACACTCTCTCTCTCTCTCCCCCACACTCTCTCTCTCTCCCCCACTCTCGCTCTCCCCCACTCTCTCTCCCCCCACACTCTCTCTCTCCCCCCACACTCTCTCTCTCTCCCCCACTCTCTCTCTCCCCCCACTCTCTCTCTCCCCCCACACTCTCTCTCTTCCCCCACACTCTCTCTCTCCCTCCACTCTCTCTCTCCCCCACACTCTCTCTCTCTCTCTTCCCCCACACTCTCTCTCTCTCCCCCCTCTCTCTCCCCCACTCTCTCTCCCCCACTCTCTCTCTCTGTCTCTCCACCACTCTCTCTCTCTCTCTCTCCCCCACTCTCTCTCTCTCCCCCACACTCTCTCTCCCCCACACTCTCTCTCTCTCCCCCACACTCTCTCTCTCTCCCCCACACACTCTCTCTCTCCCCCACACTCTCTCTCTCCCCCACACTCTCTCTCTCTCCCCCACACACTCTCTCTCTCTCCCACTCTCTCTCTCTCCCTCTCTCTCTCTCTCTCTCTACACTCTCTCTCTCCCCCCACTCTATCTCTCTCTCTCCCCCCACACTCTCTCTCTCCCCCCACACTCTCTCCCCCCCCTCTATCTCTCTCTCTCCCCCCACACTCTCTCTCTCTCCCCCCACACTCTCTCCCCCCCCCCACACTCTCTCTCTCTCCCCCCACACTCTCTCTCTCTCCCCCCACACTCTCTCTCTCTCCCCCCCACACTCTGGATCTCATATTTACCCTATATATCTTACTTGCCCTATACTACACCGTAATAACCTATACTGCTTTCTTCCAGATCTGACTCAAGCTTCACACGGAGGATATCGGAACCCCCCCTAACCCAGAAGACAGGTAGGGAACACCTCCCCTCCAATGTATAACATTGCGGGAATGAGGGTACCTGGACATTGTGGGACTGTGGATCAGGTAAGATCCCAGGCGGGATTGCTTTAGATATTGTGAAGCGGGGCCGTCCAGACACTGTTAAGGGGTTCAGGAAACTAGTCATTCACACCTGGCTTTTATTTCTAGATCCGACATTTACACACACACACGTAACAAGGACTAATTGTAGTATAATGTAATACAATAAATACATTTATGTCAAAAACGAATGTTGTTCTGACTAGGAATTTATTAAATGTATTTTATTTATATATTTTATTTTAAAGCGGGGTTGGGGGCGGGACTAGGGTTGGGGCGGGACTAGGGGCGGGGTTGGGGGCAGGACTAGGTGGCGAGTAGATTTTTTGGTTGGGCGAGTAGATTTTTGGGTGATTTGTCGAACACTGTATATATATATATATATATATATATATATATATATATATATATATATATATATATATAGTATATATTTATAAAACGAGTTACCATGAAGTAATACATTGAGAGTTACCTCTCGTTTTCAAGTATGTCCTGGGCACAGAGTTATGATGACAGATACATGGTTACAAATATATAATTATGTAACGGGTATTCCCTCCCCCAATCGCAGATAGGGACCATGTGGGGAAATCTACATCTGTTACCAGTGTGGTGCAATACCTGTTAGGCTCACAGGAGGCCTGAACCTCCGCCACTGGGAGCTTGGGGTGTATCCTGGAACGTATACTTACAACGCCTCCACCTGTGCAGGGATTCCACTCTCTCTCTCTCCCCCACTCTCTCTCTCTGTCTCTCCCTCACTTTCTCTCTCTCCCACACTCTCTCTCTCTCTCCCCCACACTCTCTCTCTCTCCCCCACTCTCGCTCTCCCCCACTCTCTCTCCCCCCACACTCTCTCTCTCCCCCCACACTCTCTCTCTCTCCCCCACTCTCTCTCTCCCCCCACTCTCTCTCTCCCCCCACACTCTCTCTCTTCCCCCACACTCTCTCTCTCCCTCCACTCTCTCTCTCCCCCACACTCTCTCTCTCTCTCTTCCCCCACACTCTCTCTCTCTCCCCCCTCTCTCTCCCCCACTCTCTCTCCCCCACTCTCTCTCTCTGTCTCTCCACCACTCTCTCTCTCTCTCTCTCCCCCACTCTCTCTCTCTCCCCCACACTCTCTCTCCCCCACACTCTCTCTCTCTCCCCCACACTCTCTCTCTCTCCCCCACACACTCTCTCTCTCCCCCACACTCTCTCTCTCCCCCACACTCTCTCTCTCTCCCCCACACACTCTCTCTCTCTCCCACTCTCTCTCTCTCTCCCTCTCTCTCTCTCTCTCTACACTCTCTCTCTCCCCCCACTCTATCTCTCTCTCTCCCCCCACACTCTCTCTCTCCCCCCACACTCTCTCCCCCCCCTCTATCTCTCTCTCTCCCCCCACACTCTCTCTCTCTCCCCCCACACTCTCTCCCCCCCCCCACACTCTCTCTCTCTCCCCCCACACTCTCTCTCTCTCCCCTCACACTCTCTCTCTCTCCCCCCCACACTCTGGATCTCATATTTACCCTATATATCTTACTTGCCCTATACTACACCGTAATAACCTATACTGCTTTCTTCCAGATCTGACTCAAGCTTCACACGGAGGATATCGGAACCCCCCCTAACCCAGAAGACAGGTAGGGAACACCTCCCCTCCAATGTATAACATTGCGGGAATGAGGGTACCTGGACATTGTGGGACTGTGGATCAGGTAAGATCCCAGGCGGGATTGCTTTAGATATTGTGAAGCGGGGCCGTCCAGACACTGTTAAGGGGTTCAGGAAACTAGTCATTCACACCTGGCTTTTATTTCTAGATCCGACATTTACACACACACACGTAACAAGGACTAATTGTAGTATAATGTAATACAATAAATACATTTATGTCAAAAACGAATGTTGTTCTGACTAGGAATTTATTAAATGTATTTTATTTATATATTTTATTTTAAAGCGGGGTTGGGGGCGGGACTAGGGTTGGGGCGGGACTAGGGGCGGGGTTGGGGGCAGGACTAGGTGGCGAGTAGATTTTTTGGTTGGGCGAGTAGATTTTTGGGTGATTTGTCGAACACTGTATATATATATATATATATATATATATATATATATATATATATATATATATAGTATATATTTATAAAACGAGTTACCATGAAGTAATACATTGAGAGTTACCTCTCGTTTTCAAGTATGTCCTGGGCACAGAGTTATGATGACAGATACATGGTTACAAATATATAATTATGTAACGGGTATTCCCTCCCCCAATCGCAGATAGGGACCATGTGGGGAAATCTACATCTGTTACCAGTGTGGTGCAATACCTGTTAGGCTCACAGGAGGCCTGAACCTCCGCCACTGGGAGCTTGGGGTGTATCCTGGAACGTATACTTACAACGCCTCCACCTGTGCAGGGATTCCACGTGTATAGAATGACCCCTGACACAGGACCCACAAATAGGAAACACATACAATGGAGTATATATATATAACTGTTTACTATATGGGCAAAACAATAACATCACATCAATAAAAGCAACACAGCCGTGTCACCCTTAACCTGGCCTCACTGGGCCAAAAACCCCACCACTATACCCAAGTGTCCCAATAGTCCAGCAACCCACCCACTAGGCATGATTAGCGCCTCTAAGGAAACCGGTATGTAGGTTAAAGTTGGTGCACTTGTAGAAATACCTGCCCGGGGCTCCTGCGCCCGGGTACAGCAACAACAGGAAAGGACCCATCTGCGTCCAACGCTGAATCCGCAGCAATGGCATCCTCTCCCAATCCAGATGATATCACCACAGATAGTCTCTATCTTGAGTGATGCAGGTCTGATCCCAGACACACTTGTCACACTGCTCCCTCCTTGTCAGCGCACACAGCAGCGTCTGTCTCACTGACTAAGCTACTGCTAAAAGGTTTAAGTCCCTACCTTAGGGCCTTCCCTACACGGCAGCTACACTGGTGAGTTGGGCCTAGCTGGGGCCTGGGGGTAACCTGGCCTAATGTAAGAAGCCACATGCTCCCTACACACTACCTCCCCCTCCCTTCTCCCAGCTCCAACTAACTCATGTGCTTCACTCTCAGCTTCCTGACTCTGCACACAAAAATGTATCCACATGCAGCATGAGAAACTGTAAACCTCAGTGGCTGTCTAGCTTCATGTGATCTGGGTGAAAGTGCAGTCCCCAGAGGCTGCTGCGAATTGTAGTCCACTCTGGGGCTTTTCCCTATGAGGACCGCATGGGCGCCTCTCTAATGGCCGCCTACCTCTCTCTATCTGCGCCTGCGCTAGACTAATGGCCACCGCGCCACTTTCCTGCACATACGCAACATCTAGGGGGCCCTGCACTACAGGTAATGGCCACCGTGACTCCTCATATGCCCCGCGCCAGTCGCAAAATGGCCGCCGGTACTCCTGGGGCTACACTGCGCATGCACGACTTCCCGCGCATGTGCGAACGCACGCAAAATGGCAGCGCCCTGGCACTGATGTCGCCGGGAGCCCCTGGAACTGCCTGATATGGTGCGGGGGTACCTGCTACTCTGCGCAGGTGAGGAGGGTCAGGGGGGACCCTGCTACAGTTACATTAAGTGAGCAAGGTTATACATTATAATATATATATATATATATATATATATATCACTTAGATATGTTACTGTACAAAAGTTCATCTTTTGCAGGGTTGTTAAGCAACGACAGCAAGGAGGGGAGGAGAGACAGTAAGAAAGGGAGGAGGCGAGAGGAGACAGAGAGACAGCAAGGAGAGGAGGAGGTAGATGGATAACGAGGTAGAGGGAATGGAGAGCAGGGTACACATGGGGCAGGAGGGAGTGCAAAGAGAGGGGAGGAGAGAGCAAGATCTGTAGGAAGAGGAAACAGACAGCAAGTAGAGGCAGAGACAAATGAGTAGGAGAGGAGGGAGTGTAGTGTGCACAGAGATGAGCAGACACAGTAAGGCAGGGAGTGCAATGAGAGGGGAGGGGAGGAGAGAGTGCAAAGAGGAGCAGAGCATGATGGAAGGGACAAAAGGCAGCAAGGCATTACAGCGAAGGGCGAAAACAAAGAGTAATTTTTAAATAATAACTTTAAAGATTTGCTAGATCGGCATATGTTACACTGAATACAGCTACAGTAGTATATGTGTATATATATATATATATATATATATATATATATACACACATATATATATACTAGCTGTATTCGGTGTAACATATGCCGATCTAGCAAATCTTTAAGGTGTGTATATATATATAGCAGGGTACCCTCCCTTGCCTTGTCCCTGGCAGTGGTCCTGTCCCGTGGGAGCGTTTGAGTGAGGTGTGTCGGCAATGTTGTGGTTGGCGCAGCTACATACATATGGACTGTGAGTAAGGCAGGAGCCATCTTGAGGATGGCGCTGCAGTAAGAGGAGGTCCTGTTGTTCAGGATTTCCTCCGCGGACTGGAGGTGGCGTGCTAAGTCCCGACGGAGTCGGCAAAGGGAGAAGTTGTTTCTGGGGAGCTAGTCAAGACCCCTGGACTAGGCCAGACCCGTTCCCATAGGCCCCAGCTAGTTTTCCCTACACCGTAGTGGAGTAATGTAGGGCTGGCCAATAATAAGGGACTTGCCCCTTCGTGTGCGGAAGATCTAGCGGAGCAGACGTACCCACAGCAGAGGATTCCTCAGGCCCGATGAAACGGCCGCGTGGTACTGCCGGATGTAAGGTGAGAAGGGGATTGTGTCGGAGGCCCTGCATCGTGGGATCACAGATGCGGCTTGTTTGAGCATACCCTGGTGTACCCGAGTACCAAGGAAGGTACTCACATGCACCAACACCACACAGGGAGGGTAGCGCTGCCCTCACATATATCCCTGGGTGGGATTGTTCTGCCGGACACCAGGTTCTAGGTGCCCAGGGCACTCAAGACTCGGACCAACATGGTGGGGCCAATTCGACTTGAGAGGCCGGCTCAGGGCTCTTTTCTGAGACTGGTAGATATCCGGCTTTTTCAGCCGTGGGGCGACTGTGTTTTAGCGTGAGTTGCAAAAGTTAGTGCGGTTGCCTTGGGGGTTACCTTCTGAGGGCAGTCCCTCCTTATTCCCCTTTTTCCTTCTTCTTCCCCACACTCATAACACGGGGGGTGCATTCGGGTGTTCCATGGAAAAACGGGGCCAAGTCTCGTGCCACCCACGCGGGTGGTCGGGGGGTCGGCCGCGACGGTTCCGGAGTTGTTACCTCATTTTCCGCTTGGTACCGCATTTTCATTATTTTCGCATTTTTTATATTATTATTGGATGTAAGGAATATTCTTACAGTGATATCATTATTAATATATGGTGCCACTAGTAATGAATATTGCAATGTGTAAAAGTTTTGAACTTGTAATGTTCTTTATGATTATGATATTTAAGTAAATACAAACTGATCTTTGCTATTATTACTGTAATATATAGGTGTTATCACCCTATTTAAGGAGGGCACTCTTCTATATACCTATTTCAGTCTGTCTTTGTCATACACTTACAATATATAAGCTACTACTATCTTATTTATTTATAACATGTTTTACCAGAAAGTAATACATTGAGAGTTACCTCTCGTTTTTAAGTATGTCCTGGACATAGTAAATATGACAAATAATACATGGTTAAAAATACTGTTACTGTACATAAATGAACAGGGTATACATTATATACAATACATTGCATGCACAGTAAGAGATAATATATGTTATAGGCTTATGTAACAGTTACAGACCAGATTAAAATGTGAGACAGCCTTAGTTTTGAAAGAACTTAAACTGGTGGTGGATGTGAGTTGGCTATCAGTTGGCTTATTCATATAGTTCGCAACTGTCCCTTATTTTTTGTGATGTTGTAGTTAGTTTGAGATGCCCAGAGGTTTTCATTAACATGTAATCATTATGTAAGTTCTATGCGCATGTGCTGATAGGTGCACACATATTTAATAGATAAATGTTGATTAAAGGGACTTAAAGGGACTATTTAACAACGGAGCAAGTTCCTTTGCCTCTTTACACCCCTGAAGAAGAGAGTGAACTCTCGAAAAACGTAGGCTTATTCCGTGTTGGCCCTGCACAGCACAATCTGTTCAGCGAATTGAAGCTGACATTCATAGACAGTCTTCAGTTGATTTCCTGATATCGGAACCGGATTTCTCCCCTCTTGCGAGATTTGAGAAGAGAACCCGTGGAGACGACAGGAGGCAGCAGGAGAGAGTTGCGTGGACATCGGCACCCTTCAGCTCCGGCCCTGAGAAAAACATCTTGCTGCCACCAGATGGTCTGAGACGCGGCACACCACGGGGATCATCGGGCTGTTCTGCCACAGATAATAGAGGATATTCTCTTAAATTATCCATTGTGAACAGATTACTTGCGTCTAGTAAGTAGGGCTTCAATTTTCCACCACTGGAATTCTTCAATTCACAATATACTGTACAATATTGTTGTTATTTTGCATTTTTAGATTGTTTGTATTTTGCTATTTTAATAAATGTACTTTCCACTTTGTCAATTATCTTTTATTTTCACCTATCACCTCCGAGGCTATCTTCTAGCTCTATATCTTGTGCTGTTACAAACACCAAACAGTATTATGCTATGTTTTGTTTTTCTTTCATTACATGCACTGGGATTTCATCTGCATTGAATTACGTTTGGAGCAACCAGGACATTTGTCTTCTACTAAACATCTAACGGTTGTATATTACATCTGTATAGTACTTGCTACACTGTACCGAGACTTTAATATCAGGCGCCGAATATATTACTTTGGATTTTGCACAGTGTCATGGAACAGAAATACCCCTTTCTGCCTTCTCTGTTTCACCCCCCCTTTCCTTGGCAGTTCTGCCTGCTAGCTGTATTTGGATGTACCTTTCCTTGCAGTTTCACTCCCAGTGCAGATGGAATGGATACATTATGTTGCCTTTTTTCCTTCCAGTCTGTCACACCCCTGGTTGCCCTGGCAACATCTCCAGTCCTCCAAGATAATGGGCTTTCCCATTCCCCCCCTGTCCCTGCTTACAGTTAGTATGGCCTGACCCCTATCCCTGTGTCACAAGCAGTACCCACTGTCTTTACTTCCTGACATTGGCAGAGTGAGTACATTCATGTTACACCCCTATGGCAAGGCCAATTCTTTTCACCTGCCCTTACTAAAAAGCACCCAGAGAGATACACCTTTCCAACACAAACATCTTATCCACAAGTGCCTGTTTTTATTGCTGCTTTCCTAAATAAAGTGAAGAAAATATACGGGACTTGTTGTGCTTTGGAAAGAAGGCTGAGTTGAAGCTAGCTGGGTTCATTCATACCCCAGACATGACCCTGGATCCAGAATACACAGTTTATATCTGATATAGGTAGTCAGTCATATATATTTTTTGGCAGCCACCCTTCACTAATTTATTTGTGATTATTTGGGTTTATATACATATTGTATATTATTCACTTGTTAGCGCTACACTACCCCTCTTTTTTGCACAATTCTTGTTGTGCAACAAATAAGGAGGGAGTCATGGCATATACATATGTACATTCTATTCTTTCACTGCACCCTTCAGTATCTACTTTAACTCTCCTCTCCCTGTGTAATATGCCTGCTTCTTCCTGGCTCACCCACAGCGTACTTTTCCAACGTGCGGACTCCAAGACTGCATCTGTGGAGCCCCATTTGAGAAGAAAATAATACTTGTATGGAAGTTGGCTCTCAATTCCTTCAAATTCATACAAAACGTTTCAATAAACATAATCATAAAACGGAGTAATCAGGCATGGCTCCAATGACCTATACCGAGCATTTGTCTTGGATTGTGCAAAATGCAATCAATGTCACCGATTTTTAAGGCTGAAAAATAGCTAGACAATGATTTTAATGTTCAAGAAACTGCAACATTCATCAGTAAGGTGAAGACACAAAATACCAAACATGGAAATGTTGCTTCTGCTTCTTAACTAGTGACCTTCCTGTAGATGTATGTATAGAACCAAGGGCAAGAGATCTTCATTTTCATGTAAAGGTTTAAGAAGATTGACTTGTTAACATTATATAAGAGCCATTGAAGTATGGTAAACACAAAGGTGTAACATGTGGTCACTATTTCCTCATCATTGCCGGGTGAACCACAATAAAATAACAAAACTGTACACAATTAAAACCTGCAGATATTGAAAGCTTATTTTTTAACCTTTGTCTGGTAGAGAGGCCTACATCGTATTGCTTTGGCAGTAAAGAGATAACTTAATGTTAACTTCTTTGACAATGGAGGATTAATAAGTAATCAATATGTATATTTTCTTTTTTACATATAGGACAATACAATATCAGGTTAATAATGTGACACAATCCATATTTTACCAGTATGTAAAACATTCAATATTTAGATTTTTTTTTTTACATTTTATATTGCATCCAAAACATTTTGTGATGACATTGTCTTGGCGTTTACGCTTTCCTTTTATATTTGATATATTTTAAACACAACTTATAGTCCAGCAAGTATTTTTTAGCTTTTGGTAAGCCACCCACATTGGTAGCCACATCAGAAACATACCTAGCCATGAATTCTCTTAACCGTGTGACCTCAATTGTGGCATTTGTGCAATGTGATATTAATCCATAAGAAATAATAGCCCATTAAAACCATGGGACAGTAGGGTCTTACCAAGAAATGCACTCATCTAAATATAGTAAGACTCATACCATAAAAGTTCTTGATTTAGCACACTACCATCTGTGTAACTTCAGTTTATATAACATGTTGCTAGTTATTCGTAACACCTTTTACAAATGTAAACCTTTGACACTGTGAGATTTCACTTGAAATGTGGGTGGTATTGCTCATTGGGCCATTTCCTACAATCTTCTTCTTCCGTCTTGTTTTAGGAAAGGAAAAGCCCGAAGCCACAAATGCCTTAATTTCATAACATTTCAAAATTCCAGTCTTCAGTCTGTCATTACTCATTCTAGTTATAGAAACAAGAGCACAAGTATGTTCTTTCTTTGCAATACTGTATACTGTATGTCTTATAGAAATCGAAGCAGAGACTTTTATGGTTAAGTCACACAAGAAATTATGAAGGCCAAGCGAACTTTGCATAGAAAGGTGTTGAGAGGGCGTAATGTCATCGTGATAGACCCAAATGGTAACACAAATCCAGAAAACAGTTTCCTTGTAATGAACAAACTTGAGAGTTCTCCTTAGGTGTAATTTGACATCAGCTTTTGATATCCGATACTGTACGTCTTCAGATATACGGGCCTATTCAGGTAGCTCTGATAAGCTCGCTGCCATATCGGTCGGGTTGGCATGTTCCTACCTCACGGTCTGACATATGTGTTATCATTGTATTCAGAAAGATTTCTCGCAAGCCAGATATCATTCAGTAGGAAAATGCCAATACCGATCAAGTTAGCAGTTTAATTTTAAGAGATCCGCCCATGCATTTTCCCTGCAGTCTGTACGAGCTGCGCAGAGAGAGCGCCATCTCCCTCTACAGCTCTTACAGGCGATCCCACTATTTTATTTTTTATTTTATTAACCCAGTACAGGCATACCCCGCATTAACGTACGCAATGGGACCGGAGCATGTATGTTAAGCGAAAATGTACTTAAAGTGAAGCACTCCCTTTTTCCCACTTATCGATGCATGTACTGTACTGCAATCTTTATGTAGCGGTCATGTAAAATGGCTACAGTCATCTCTCCTGCTGACAGTAAGGCCTGATAAGTTGTGGGCATGCCAGCAGTAATTATGGAGGTTTGCCCTCACACCCTGGTGGGGTGCCCTGTGTATGGATGGGAGTAGTCACATGCTCTGACTCCATGGTTAGTGATGTCAGAGGTGTGTCAGCTTCCAGAGTATACATAAGGCACAGCACTGAGTCTAAAGTTAGATCTGCGTCCAGTTCTGCTAAGAGGAGGAGGAGTTCTGGCAGGAGTTCAAGTTCTAGTACTAGCCTGAGTTACTGAGAGTTCTAGTTATGTTATAGTAACTGAAGAGGAGACTGTGTCCAGGGACCTGGCACAGGGCAGTGATCCCTGCGGGGATAGGGAATCCCTATCTAAGGAGAGATACACCTTTTAAAGGGAGGCACTGACTGGACATGAGTGGCTAGATATCTACTGCGAGGGGCAGCTAGCCCACTCAGACAATAAAGATGTTCTCAATCACAAACCCTCTCGTGTACATGTGTGGAGTGAATGTACAGAGAGGAGCACCACGGAGGAGTTCCTCAACAGGATCATCCCCATGCGGACGCAGGGACCCTGATGAGGTGGAGGCGCTGCACTGGAACTAGGTGAGACTCAGCACACTACCTCAGCTGCCTGTCTGGACGGGTCCTCCCCATACACCATCATGCGGGAGACTCAGGAGTCCTGTTGCCAACAGGTGCACCACCAGACACTACCACACTGTAATGGGGGCCGGTTAGACCACAGGGGCCAATGTGAGATTGGGTGGGTCAGGCCGGTTCAGAAATACCGTTACATTTATATACGTGCTTAACTGATGTAAATAACGCATTTGTAACAGGCTCTATAGTCTCCCCGCTTGCGCACAGCTTCGGTACAGGTAGGGAGCCGGTATTGCTGTTCAGGACGTGATGACAGGCGCATGCGTGAGCTGCCGATTGCCTATTGGGCGATATGTACTTACTCGCGAGTGTACTTAAAGTGAGTGTACTTAAAGCGGGGTATGCCTGTATTGAAGCAGGGGGTCTCTGGACTTGAACCTTTTTCATTTCTGGTCCGGGTACCCCCTGCTTCCAGAGGTACAGGCCTCCGTAGGGAGTGCTGGTATCTCCTGCAAGTTTAAATGTCCCAGTCACATGACGCGGGAGGCCTAAACTTGCAAGAGATACCGGCACTCCATAATGGGGCCTATACCTCGGGAAACAGGGGGTCCCCGCACCTGAAATTAATGTAATTACATTAATCCAATTATTTTGTGCATCATCTAGAAGGCCCTTTAAAAGTGATTTGTCTAAAACAGATAATCACCATATTATTGGCAAATAAATTGGTGAAAAAGATTTAGACATAAACTTACCCATTCCCATTTGTTAAGTAGCGGGTTTTTTCATGTACCTGTGTAGGACACGTCTGTTATGACCATTCTCCCTCCACAGCAGAGGTAAATGGGAAATTTCACAGGTGGTGTTAGGACCTGCATACTGGTCATGCCGTGAATGGCTGCAGGCTTATAACGCTTTGGCCAAAGGGTTTAACTAAATGACCCTTACTCATGAGAATACTAACATTGAAGTATTTAACTATGCATTTTGGCACATTGGATGTAGCATTGGGTATTTTTGTGTTTTGTTACATACATTTGGCCACGCTCAGTACCACTCGTATTGATACAAATATATATATATTTGTATCAAAACGAGTGCTACTGAGCACTATATATATATATATATATATATATATATATATATATATATATATAGGCTTAAGGGTGCCATGTAAAAATGGCTTTAAGACAAAAGGTGGCACTGTGTGCTCATTTGCATGTCATTTCCCAGAATCTCTTGCTGCAGTGTATGCTAGGTGATAATGGCGAAAAGTAGGGTTGCAGTCCTGTCTAAGACATGTGAATGTGCTCACAAGTAATATTTTTATATGCTATATGCTATATGGTGGAGAGTTTTTAGTCACCTTTTCACCCACCATAACCTAAATAATGTGTGGTAAAGACCTACCCAAAGTCTTAAATTGCAAAGCCAGTACAACCAACCTCACAATAATGAGACCCACAAGGTCAAAACAGTCTGTCTATGAGTGAGATCACTGGCTTTGCATCTCATCCCAGGCTATGTTTAAAAGCTGTGTTTAAAACAGTGAGCATTGGTTTAAGGGTGCCATGTTATAATGGCTTTAAGACAAAAGGTAGCACTGTGTGCTCATTTGCATGTCATTTCCCAGAATCCCTTGCTGCAGTGGAAGCACTGTATGCTAGGTGATAATGGCAAAAAGCAGGGTTGCAGACCTGTCTAAAACATGTGCTCACAAGTACTATTTTTATATATTGTGACAGAGTCATAGACTCTGTATACATTAGTAGGAGGTGGCAGTATGCCTGCTTTCCAGTATACGAGGAGTTAACCCAGCTAATTAAGCAGTCCACAGGTGATCCTAATTAGTAAGCTCACCTGCCTTTGAAAAAGAGGAAGAGGAAATGCCTCTGGGGCAACAGTCTCTCTCAGACACTGGGAGAGGACAGAGGAGAGCTGACAGACAGACCCAGGCTCCACAGACTTATGCTGTCCCAGGTAAGGAGCCAAGTGGTATTACCAAATATTGTTGGTATGGTCTAGCTTAGCTAACCAGCTGGGTAGATAGGCTTAACCTAGTTTAGTTAGCTTCCCTAACGGGGATAGGCTTTTGTTTATGTTTTGTTTTACTTAAAGGGACAGAGCACCCATTGTTTTTGTTATATTTTTGGACAAATAAATCCACCAGCATATTATTTCACAGGAAGAATTGAGTTGTCGCCTCACTAACCACAGTCAACTTGCCACAAGTGGTGTTAGAAGTGGGATGCAGAACACCCTGTAAAAGGGACGAAGCTACACATTGCGTGGACTGTTACTGTCAGTATGGAGGACATTGTGAAGGCCCTACTAAATACTGTAGCACCGCTGTTCAGCAGGAAACTAACAGACAGGGACTTGAAAGCGCTGCGGCACAACGTGAGACAAACCAGATACTTGCGGCCCAGCTTGGCATTATTGCAGAAACACAGAGGGAGATGGTTCAACACCTGGCCCAGATTATTATGGACTCAACCAGTGCAGCCAAGCTGCGGCCCATCCAGGCGAACCTATACCTACAGAAAATGACGCCGCAAGATGACGTAGAGGATTACCTCTGGTCCTTTGAGCGAATCGTTTCCCAGGAAAGGTGGGCCCGCTCCAAATGGGCTGGGATTATCGCTCCCTTTCTACTAGGGGAAGCCCAAAAAGCATATTGTGACCTCGACAAAGAAGCCGCAGCAGATTATGAAAAAAATAAAAAGCTAAATCCTTGCAAGGATTGGAGTGACTCCCGCAGTCTGTGCGCAGAGGTTCCATACATGGAGATACCAAGAACAGAAGCCACCCAGATCCCAGTTAAGGGATTTGATCCATCTGGCTACCAAGTGGCTAAAACCAGAAGCATATAGCCCAACCCGGATCCTTGAGATGTTGGTGTTGGACCGCTTCATTCGAGCATTACCCCAGGATCTCCGACATTGGGTGGGACAAGGAGATCCCCTCACTTGTGATGCCATGGTCGGAGCAGTGGAACGTTTTCTAACCACCCGTGAACTGTCACGCTCCACAGTCTCTCGCACAAACCAAAAACCGCGACCCAACACGAACAGTAGAAGCCAGCGCTGGAACAAAGACCTGGTTTGAGGGAGTGGAAGAAAACCTGGATAAGGACTGAAACTCTAAATCTCTGAATGGTTTTCAAGATCGAACTGGGCCAATTGTTTGTTTTGAGTGTGGGGAGGCGGGACATATTAAGGCTCACTGCCCTAAGTTGTCTGAACCAACGGAGTGTGTGTATGGCTCTGTGAGGTCAGAGTTCTGCGGAGTGTTCTGTGTGACCCGAGGGGATAAAAATACTCACAACTTCCTCACCACAGTGATTTTAAATGGTAAACCAATCTCCACCCTGGTAGACTCAGTGAGTGATATTAACTTGGTATCAGGGAAGTTGGTTAAGCCTCTCCAGTTACACCAGGGTGAGAAGCTGCAGGTATTATTTGTGCATGGGTGCACGCTTCCATACACCACGACTCCGACAAAAGTAAAAGTTGAGGGGCAAGTCATCTAAACTACGGCAGCAATTGTACCAAAGCTACCCCATTCCCTAGTGTTAGGTTGTATTTTTCCTGGTTTTGACACTCTGATCAGAGGACAACTCACCTTAAACTATCCTACTCCAGATGATGTTTTTCCGTTTACAGTCTCTGAAGTGTCTAAAACCCCTAAATCAAAACGAGAACGTAGGAAGGACAAACAAAGAGGTATGCCCCCACCCCAGTTAGCACTGGTTACTACTCCTAACAGATGGAGAACAGAGGATGAGGAGTTGTCAGAGACAGGGCTTGTTGACACTCAGGAGTCAGAGTTACCCGTAGATTTAACAGATAAAACTCCAGAAGAGGAAGGTTTTGGAAGTCTAGAACTCTGTAGTCACCCAGTCTTGGTAGCCCCGGATTTTACAAAACATTTTTTTCTGCAAATGGACGCCTCTGAAGTAGGTCTTGGAGCAGTCTTGTCCCAGTTTGTAGGAGATAAAGAACACCCGGTCTTGTATTTAAGTCGCAAGTTGTGGCCCCGCGAACAAAGGTATGCCACGGTAGATATTGAATGTTTGGCCGTAAAGTGGGAAACAGACACTTTAAAATATTACCTATTAGGCAGGTCGTTTACACTCATTACAGACCATGCACCCTTACAGTGGATGCATAGAAACAAAGAAAAGAACTCTAGAGTTACCCGCTGGTTTCTATCATTACAACCTTTCAACTTCACAGTGCAGCATCGACCAGGCATACTGCACGGTAATTCTAGGGTGCACAGTCTCGTGCACGGCCACTCCACTCGATAATGTTACGCTGGGGAGGGGAATATGTGAAAGAGTCATATACTGTATTCATTAGTAGGAGGTTGCCTGCTTTCCAGTATACAAGTTGTAAGGAGTTAACCCAGCTGATTAAGCAGTCCACAGGTGATCTTAATTAGTAAGCTCACATGCCTTTAAAAAAGAGGAAAAGGAAATGCCTCTGGGGCAGCAGTCTCTCTCAGACACAGAGAGGACAGAGGAGAGATAACAGACAGACCCAGGCTCCACAGACTTATGCTGCCCCAATGGAATATAGCTCCCAGGTAAGGAGCCAAGTGGTATTACCAAATATTGTTGATCTGGTCTAGCTTAGCTAACCAGCCGGGTAGATAGGCTTAACCTAGTTTAGTTTGCTTCCCTAACGGGGATAGGCTTTTGTTTATGTTTTGTTTTACTTAAAGGGACAGAGCACCCATTGTTTTTGTTATATTTTTGGACAAATAAATCCACCAGCATATTATTTCACAGGAAGAATTGAGTTGTCGCCTCACTAACCACAGTCAACTTGTCACAAGTGGTGTTAGAAGTGGGATGCAGAACACCCTGTAAAAGGGACGAAGCTACACATTGCATGGACTGTTACTGTCAGTATGGAGGACATTGTGAAGGCCCTACTAAATACTGTAGCACCGCTGTTCAGCAGGAAACTAACAGACAGGGACTTGAATATATATATGATGTGGTTGGTGGGTTCTGGGGTTAGAGTTTGCTGGGATTGTGTGTTTATTAATTATAGTTACCTGTATCGTAGCACAGTGTGTGGAGGTGAAGGCTCTATTATTATTATTAGCGTCTAGAAAAATCTGTGCCTGCTTTAGCCACAACTTCACATTTGTAATGCCCTCTATCACCTGCAGCAGTGTAATAATCTGCCATGCCACCATCTTAAAGCAGAGGTATCCACTCAGTGGAGCTTAACCCTAAACATGCTAGAGCAGCTCTATGAGCAATGCACTGGATATCTACAGCTTGGCATGGAGAACTACAAGCTTATTCCTATACAGAGCAGTGTTTGTATGACATTGTGTTTGTATCACTACTGTCACAGCAGCAGGGTCAGGTGACAGGGAAAAGCAGTGGTATTATATTCAGCTGCACTTTTCCAATCTTTTAAGCAATTACGTTAATCCATTTATATTGTGTGTCAGGCCCCTTTAAAAGTGATTTGTCTAAAACAGATAATCACCATATTATTGGCAAATAAAGTGCTGAAAAAGATTTAGACATAATAATTGAAGTATACTGTACACCTACTGCTCAAGACCTTGGATAATGTTCTGTAATCTTGCCCTTGTCTAGGGTTTGTGTTTTTCTGACTTCATTTATTGGAACTGAACAACTAACAATGTTGCATTTCTGAAAAAATCTCAAATGAAACAACTTGTAAAGAAAAAAGACATCGCAATCAAATTCCCGACGGATTGTGCACATGCCCCTGTGCTGTATTATTTTGTACGTGACACTTAAGTATCTACCAAATGGCTTATTAGAGAGATACTGTATTTCATATGAGGTTGGGATGTGTACTTGCGTGCATCCATATTTACAATCTGCTTTCCTGGTTCTAAGTTCGTTTAAGTTATATTTGCATGGCAGAAGATGCTTTCTTAGGCCAGTGAATCATAAACAAAGGGAGAAGTCACACGTACAAAGGAAATGACCTGTGTAAATGTATATATAGTGAAAATAAAGATAAAGCCCTGCGACCGTTATGTTTGGAGTGTAACGTGATTGTCCTCTGGGAGACATATTAAAGGAAATCCTGTAGTTGGTTGACATTGTTTTTACTTTTTGGGGTTTGCACTTGGCTGTCTAAATCAAATGACTAGTATCATGTCAAAGAATACAATGTAGTTCCAAAGCAAAACTTTATCCCATCTAACTCTTTATACCACAGTAACAGACAGAAAAGAGCTATGGGCCATATAGTCAGTCACTTATATCTACTGTTGTCAAGGTTATTATATTTTTAAATCAAGATAATTTAATGGAAGAATTCAGATTACCTGATAATAACTTATTTACATTTAGTGTGTACAAGAAGTTGTTGGAGAGAGATGGTGTCATTTTTATAGTATTCTGTGCGGCATACATTTTATTTTTGAAGTCACTAATTCTTGAAGACTAATCCACTGACTGTGGGATACATTGCTTCCTTGAATTACATAGTTACATACTGTAGTTGCACAGTAGATGAGGTTGAAAAAGGACATACATGGTGGGGGAGCTATGATGCTGATGGTGAGGGAAATGAGGTGATGAAGAAGGTGGGGGAGATGAGGTGGCGATGATGATGGTTGGGGAGATGAGGTGATGGTGGGGGAGATGAGGTGATGATGGTGGGGGAGATGTGATGATGATGGTGGGGGAGATGAGATGATGATGATGATGGTGGGGGAGATGAGGTGATGGTGGGGGAGATATGATGATTATGATGATGATGGTGGGTGTGATGATGATGATGATGATGATGATGATGATGATGATGATGATGATGATGATTGTGGGGGAGATTTGATGATTATGATGGTGGCGGAGATGAGGTGATGATGGTGGGGGAGATGAGGTGATGATGATGGTGAGGGGGAAAGATGATGAGGGATGTGAGAGGATCAGGGAGAGAATGGGGGAGGGAGAAAAAAATTGCTGTCAGTATTAATATAAATGGGACCGTGAAAATATTGTATTTATTATTAGGTACAAAAGTAATTGTTTGTTCTGTTACAATGAACAAATGGGGGAAATGTGTGCGGTAGTGTACATTCTGTAGTTTACAACAAAAAAACACAGCTGTACCTAATCTGGGAGGGAGTTGTTCTTGCCACTTGCCTATATTCCATTGTCCTGGAACAGGATTGTATATTTTCTGTGTATTTTTTCTGCTCTCAGACTGCCAGCTCTCCCCAGGGAAAATTACAGGTTTCCCTGTTCTGAAGCAAACAGTGCTGCTGTGTAATTGCAACATGGTTGTTATAGTACAATATAACCTTTTCCACAAGCCACTAGTCAGTTGCCCATGCAACTTCTCAATGCTCATAGCTTGACATTGGTTTAGCCCTCTTCCCCTGCCCTTCTCTGTTAATTAGTATGCCCTTTTGGCTTGTTCCTGTCTGGAAAGTAAAGTGTGCTTTCTCTTATCATCAGCAGACACAGTGAGTAGACACATCTTCCACTGCTCCCTTAGAAAGGGATTCCTTTTTACCTTCCCCTCACCAAAAAGCACCTTCCTCTTACAAAGGCTACTTCTCCTCACAAGAAATATTTCCTACCACAAACTACATGCAAGTGCTTTTATATTTATGTTAACCCCACTCAATAAAGTTGAAGAAAATAGAAGGACTTTGTGTGCTTTAAAAAGGGGACGAGTTTATGCTACATGGACCTTCTCACATGCTACAAGTGAGCTTGGATCCAGAATATTCATGTTGTGAGACACGAAAAACACCTGTAGACAGACCTGAGAGAGATATAATGAAATATGCTAAATGTATTCAAATGATTTATTTTCATATTTCCTGACAATCTCTCTAGCAGGCGTGTTTTATTTCCCCTAGTAGAGTATAGGTAATCTATTTAGGAGATTATAATATATCTGCCGAAGCGGCCATTCGGATTATTTTCGGACAAAATGGCCTATTGATTTAATTATGGAATTTCGACCTGCAAACAGCACGATCGGCCGCTCCGGCAGAATGAGCCCCTTGGAGGTATAAGTAAATGGGCACTCTTCTACATTAAGCTCTCGTTTGCAGGCGATTTTGCACTGGTAACATCAGAGTTTAAGGAATAGGCCCCTTAGTGTATACGTAGGTCTTTTTTTTTTTTTTTAAATATTATTATGCAGTTCGTCTTTTTGAATATGTAGCTAAATACTGTATATAGAATGTATAACTTGGATATATGTACAGTAATTTGATACAAAATTACATGTAATCCTAGTTCATATTCCATTAAACCCCTTTAACCACCTGAACCTGGTAAGTCTATCATTCTGATGGCCTGAACATGAGGAAAGGGTTATGCAACCGGATAAACACTGATCCCGTTTTCAGGTTTTTCCCTGTTTTGCCTTCCAAAGAACCCCAGAAAATGAGAGAGTGGATTTCCCCCTTTCCCCATAACTCACCAATATGAAATAGTCATACATACTGAGATACAGTTTTGCTAGCAATGTTGCACAACCATTAATTAATAATAATTAAAAACAAAAAGAGGGTGATAGTACAAAGTGGTACGGATGAGAATCACTAGGTTTTTAATTTAGCGTATTTTTAAATAGCAATGTCAAATTTGTTAAAACTCTTTTTTTTGTATGTCAGGTTTAAATGTTGGACAGTTGCTACTTCTGCGTTCTTCCTAAAAGATTTGGCAGTTGACAAGCAATCTGACCTATGCTCATGGCTAATAATAACCTGTTAAATTTGTGTTAATTGTTAATTTATATCCTCCTCCCTGAGAGAGAGGACATGTTTTCTTGGAAGCACTAGCATTCCACATCTTTAAAAACAAAAGGGAAATATTAATTATAAAGAAAAGCATCATCCAACATTAGGCACTAAGAATGTCTTACTTATATGTTAACATGCTTAGTTTCCTCAACATTTCTTTGTCTCTTTACATTTCCATCTTGATCTCAAAGAATTTTGAATTAAATGAATGATTCATGTAACGTCAAATATTAATGAATACAGAAAATTGATTGTCATCTGCTTTAAAATCCCAATTCTTGATTATTATGTATATGAAAATATTTTTAAAAGGACATTGCTTAAAAAGCTGCAGTTCAAGCAATATCCTACGTGTGTGTGTGTGTGTGTGTATTTTTTTTTTTTTAATAAATCAGTTCTGTACTATGAGAAAATACTTGTAGCATTTAAAAAAATTTAAAAATAAACCCTTTTAAAGAAATTTTTAATTTATTCTAATGTAACAAGCTTTTTTGTTCCTATAGCAACCATTTACAAAGTCACATCCCCTTCCCCTTCTGAAACAGCATCACCTTTTTGAGTCCTGCCCTCTCTAACACTGAACCAATTGAATCTAGTGCCTGCCTGGTCACATGATCTTCCTCACAGAACTTTGGCTGTCAGTGCAGCAGAACAGGACCCAAGATGCATTTAGTAAACCCCGAGCAGAATCTTCAGCGGTCGATTACAGGAGAACGGATTGATCAGCAACTAAGCTAATCACTTGTCAGTGTGTAGATTGTATTCCTGCATACAGTATATTGAATGAAAAAAAAATATATATTTTTTAAAAACGACAGCTTGAACTGCAGCTTTAAAGGTGCATTGTGACGTGTGCCTATTTTTTTGTTTTCTTCTAATAAATGCAGCAGTTCTATACATTTATGGCAATGCCATTATCTAAGCTGCCAATCAATCTGTTCTCCCATGAGCGATCGGTGTAGATACGGCTTTTCAGGGTTAACAATATGGCTACCTGTTGCTTCCTAAATGGTTGCCAAAGGAACTTAATACAGTACATAAAAAAAATCATTAAAAAGGTCATAAAGAGTGAAAATGCAGTACTCTCTCTAAGTATTATCTCATAGTACTGTACACTACTGATATATTAAAAAGATTTGGTGGCTATTCCATAGAAGGAGAAGAAATACTTCCTCATTAAGCATCTTGGGAATTGGGCGATGGATCCGCAAAACAAAAAATATCTCCTGGGGACCCCCGTTTGAATTATAGTAAAAAAAAAAAAGCACAAAACCCAAAGGTGTCTATGTTTGAAAAATAAGACTATTACCGTTTTAGGCACTTCTGTTAAGCACACTTTGTTTCCTCTGCTAATCAAGTGTGCATCAGTGCAGAATTGTTGAAAGTGTTTGATAAATGTAGAGATTTGTACAAAACCTCATGGGATTGTACAACAAGTTTCACTATACAGACATACCCCGGTTTAAGGACACTCACTTTAGGTACACACGCGAGTAAGGACATATCGCTCAATAGGCAAACGGCAGCTCACGCATGCGCCAGTCAGCACGTCCTGAACAGCAATACTGGCTCCCTACCTGTACCAAAGCTGTGTGCAAGCGGGGAGACTATAGAGCCTGTTACAAATGCGTTATTTACATCAGTTGTGCACGTACTGTATATAAAGATTGCAGTACAGTACATGCATCGATAAGTGGAAAAAAAGGTAGTGCTTCACTTTAAGTACATTTTCACTTTACATACATGCTCCGGTCCCATTGCGTACGTTAATGCGGGGTATGCCTGTACAGTATTTATTTAAGAAAGTAATTCCCTTCAAAACCAATGCGATTTGCTCCCGTTGGATGTGCTTAAAGTCTGAACTTGGACATGCCTATTCCATTGCATATTATTGTGATTCAGGTACAATATTAGATTGCAAACTCTTAGATGTTGTAATTATGCCTGAACTATAATACTTTTTCAGTACTACTTAGATTCTGGTAACTTTTTGGGGATTGTAAAACAGGAAAAAAGCTGCACCATATTACTGTGTACTATGTTTTCTGTTCTTTTTCCCCCCCCGTTTCAATTAGAATCTCTTATTTTCTCTCGACCTTCTTCAGACACAAATTTTCCATGTACCGTAAATATTTCTCAACCAGCTCTGATCCTCCTTGAAGGTTTATTACGTCAATGCAATAGATAGAGTAACCCTGAGATTCTACACACATTTGCGAAGTTGTGATTTCCTCCCTGAAAAGCTACAGTATGCAGCCTTGAAAGATTTCACAAGTCTGCTTTTCCAGAGACATTTCATCATTCTTTTTTTTCATTTTTTTTTATTTTGGCGACACTTTTGATACAACATGATTTGCCCTTAAAATGAGTACATTGTAATATAGGGCACTATACAATATATTTTCAGTCAAGTCAGTTCAAGATATCGTTGCATTTACAAGGAATACGTGTAATGTTGAGCACTGTAGACATATCAACGGGTTCTATTTATTTTACTGAAAAACTTGTCATTGAGATTCAGATCCAGATGCATGAAACTCGGTTAAATCAGGACATTTTAATGGGTATCCACTAAGCTAATGACGTGCAAAAATAGCATCCGTTACCCAAAGTAGCATCATAACAATATATGCAGTAGCGGGTGTGACGGTAGGAGGTAACCAGGCTCTCAAATAAAGGTTAAGCCCGTTTTGGTTACCCCTGATCTGTGTATAAGGGTCCTAGAGTTAGCGCTTGCGCCCAGTAACATTGTATCTTTCCAATGTCTTGTATGCAATAAAAGTATTTTTCTGTGTTTTTTCCTTTCCAGGCATGCGAGCAATCAAAGATTGCTAGTATATGAGTTTCAAGGTTTTTTTTTTTTACAGAGGATCCGTTAACAGAATGTGCCTAGGAGGTGGTGTCCGGAGTTGTCGGTTCCCCCATAAATGTACCCAGAAATCATGCCTGATTCTGGGATACATGTAGGCACATTGTCCTGGCAATATCTCCCCTTGAAAACGCAAGCGTGACTCACCACTAAGGTACCCTGCTTCAGCACAGCCCAGAAAGGAGAATGGGGTACAGGGATGAATAGGTATCCATGTAGCTGAGGGAATCCCTAGGTTAAGAGGGGTACCCCATCTAGTGCCAAGGTGACCCAAAACCAATGTAGAGTTTGTGGGTGCCCCCACCGTACAGTATATATGGTTGAGGGGGGACTCAGAGTCCAGTATGAGTCTAATAGAAAGAGTGTGGGGCTTAGGCAGTTAGAAATAAAAGTAACTGCCCCTGTACCCAGAGACTCAGAAGTATATTAAACGATACCTTAGTGTATTAAAGTATACTTTATTTAATGTAATGTATTTCTACATTCGGAACCGATGTCCAGACAGGCTGCCCGAGCTAACCCATGGGCGCCGGTGAGTTTGCTGGACATCGGAGTTCAAAGCAGTCAGAAGATGCTAGAGATGAAAATAGCATTTGGTCAGTGGGGAAAGGCAGAGTACCAGGTCCGGAGATCAATGGCAGTCGTCCGGGGTGCCACTTGCTCTGCCAGACCTGGTGGAGCCTGTCCCAGCACGTGAGATAGCCAGGGAGAAAGGTGGCAGGCTTGCGCATGTCCCTTGGCTATTTGAGATTTCCTGCTGACCTGGCTTTTCTAGCCGGCTTTGCTCTGATTGGTTGCTTGGGAATTTTCCCACGCGTTGATTGGCTGCTGAGTTTTGTGAATGAAACTCACAATACTATAAGAATCGATAAGCCAATCAGATTCCTAGTCTTCGGTAGTAAGAGCGCAGGGGGGGCTTTTCAAAGTTGCTTCTGCGTGAATAGCAGAGCAACCGGCTTAGATTTGAAGCCTGAAAAGCCTGCCTGCCAGAGATTAAGTCCTGACTTTTGCGCCCAAGTTCTCAAAATCGAACGTAGCGGACGCGGCTGGGATTTTATGCCGATTTGAGTTCCAGAAGATTTGAAGTAACTCACGGTCAGGAGGGACCAAGTTCTCAGAAGAGAACGTACCAGTGGCGTGTGGAACTTCATGCCGATTTGAGTTCAAGGGGATTCCGGCCTAAGTCCCAGTCAGGGTAAAACTCATCTACTGAGTTCCCTGCACCTCGGAAAGTCTAGTTTTCGACTCCAGTCCCAAAGTAAGTGTGTCTTTTTGTCTGTATTTTGTGTATCATTGTGTATAAGCGAATTTGTGCGAATAAACTTCAATTTATTTTATTACCTTGTTTTGCTCAATGAATGATCCTGGTAAAAAGGTGTAAATAACCTGGTCTCCCATGACAGCGGGTAAATTAATAGTGCAAAGACACGTTAAGCAATACAATGCCCATTGGGAAAAATCTAATATGCGTTTCCACCGTGCAAAGCATGTGCGTTACCTAAACATAACGCCTATGTCAACGATAACATTCAAATATATACACAGCACATAGGAAACTGGATCAAACCCCACACTCTCTACTAGGCACGGCAGTAGCTCTAGCATTGAGCTAAACCAGATGCTGGATAGCTCCACTGTCACAGCGCTAAAGTGTGCTGTGACAGCAGAGCTACAGTATCCAGTGTCTGGTTTAGTCAAATGCTAGAGCTGCTGCCCTGAATAGCAGAGGTTGTGGGTTCTGGTCCTTTTGGGACTGACACTAGAACCTCTTTCATTACAAGGGGCCTTAGGCTTGTCAATATAGGTCTTATGTAAATATTTTAGACGGTGTGGGGTTTGAGTCATTTAAATATACTTTGCATATCTCCCAAGTATGCTCCTTTTTGAGCACAAGTGCCTCTCTATATGTTGTTTAGAGTGAAGTTTGAGAGGATATATACAGTACTTGGGACTCTACTAAAATAGCTCTCTTTCAAAACAAAGTACAATACACGCGGATTGGATAATGAACCATTGTTATTGTCTATGTTAATAGAAGAAAGGAAAACAATACGATTTGTAATACATAATATACAGCTAGTTGTCATATTTTATTTTGCGACTTATGACCACCTGAAACCGCATGGTGTGGCAAGGACAAACTTGCAGCAACTAGAATACCCCCCTCAGTTAGTCTACTTGGGAACCCTGTAGAACATTTAACCCGGTGGTCGAAAAGTATGTATAAAAAATAATAATGAATCTGTGTGTGATCATTTTAAGTTTTAAGTAAAGACTAAGGCTGCGCTTACAGTGCCGGCGACGTCGCGTCTAAACTAATGCATTGCCGCTGTTGCGTGCGCTTATAGTAAGCGCGACGTGATGGCCCGACGGCTTGGTGGAAGTCATCTCAATTTGATTTTTCCAGCGACTGTAGCCTGACGTGGCCGTCGCGTCGCCGGCACTATAAGCGTAGCCTAAGTCAGGTGAAGGTAGGAAAATCACCTATTAAAGGTAGGGGAGAGCACTGCTCCTTGAAGAAACCGGGGTCAAAAAGATACTCGCTGGTAAAAACAGGTTTATTGAGGAACAACATAACAGCTAGAAGGTCCACTCTAACGCGTTTCATGCAATAACTGCGCTCTGCTGGTCTTTTTCAATAAGCCAGGTAAAGTTGTGTATTGCATTTATGTTAAAAGAACAAAGATGGTATTTCATCTGAAAATAAAATTTTGAAAAGTAGAAGTACAGTGTTATAAACTGAAAAGTAGTGTAACTCATAGCTAGCAAAATAAAAGAAAAGATTTTTGAAAGATGTTGGACTAATGTTAAAAGATAGAAGATTGAAAATTGGTGACAATCACCCAAAATCCCTATAAAGACGGGCCAACTTTATATCATTTTACAGTTCCTTATGTGTGGTTCCATTGCTGGAACCTGTACTGGCATTGGGCCTGGTAAACAAGGTGCCTAGCCGTAAGATATTGTAAGATGACTTATAGTCTAGCACTGCTTAGTAGATATGGCCCGTTGCGTTCTGTAAAGAAAGAAAAAACTCTTTTGTTGTTAAGATCCAACCATTCTAGGGAGTGATGCCCCCCCCCCCTGCACCCCCTTTACTGGCCTCGTCCCCTTGTCTGCCAGAGATACTTGGCCGTTACAGTATAAATCCACATCATTAAAAAAAATTGTCAACATGGATAGAAATGTTGTTAGGCTCTTTGCATCCGTCAGTCAACTCCAAATCTGTGAGGTATGTCCACTAGACTTCTATTGTAACAAATATTACACTGAAAGTAACTGGACAAATAAATTCAACACTTTGGGATAAAACACCATGAAGCATACACTAAATGTACACGCTGAAAAGCCATCCTTTCTTCTATTATAATTAATTTTCTGTTCCTGCTGTCGGTCAGGGTTGTGTATTAAGCTCTTGCAACGTGGATCTAGAGGCATGTTAAAAAAAAAATGTTGGCCTTTTAATAGGGTAAAAAATACTCATGCCCATCTGTTTCGCGGAGGGGCATTGTTTGGCACCAAAAAGGGAATAAGATGATGTAAGATCTTTATATAATCTTCACCCCACTATATATATATATATATATATATATATATATATATATATATATATATATATATATATACACACCATTTATATCCAATCCCACTCCACACACACCTTTTGTAAAGCACTGTATATACTGTGGGCTCTCCATTCATTTATATTCACACAGATACACACACACACTCTTACATCACTTGCTATCAGGAACCTTTTGACACCTCTAGCCGTAAAACACATCCACACCGGGGGAAGGACCAGCACAGATAACATTCCAAGAGACACTGTTTTTAAGTATACCTTTTGCTTGCTTCATTCATTGTAACATCGCCGAAAGAAGAGATCAGTGTACTGTATCTCGAAAGCTCGCACAAATAAAAGCATTTCGTTAGCCACAGAATGGTACAGTATCATCTATTTATTTTTTGATTATTGAAGCTCGGCTAACACGGTACAGGCATACCCCGCATTAACGTACGCAATGGGACCGGAGCATGTATGTAAAGCGAAAATGTACTTAAAGTGAAGCATGACCTTTTCCCCACTTATCGATGCATGTACTGTACTGCAATCATCATATACGTGCATAACTGATGTAAATAACGCATTTGTAACAGGCTCTATAGTCTCCCCGCTTGCGCACAGCTTCGGTACAGGTAGGGAGTCGGTATTGCTGTTCACGACGTGCTGACAGGCGCATGCGTGAGCTGCCGTTTGCCTATTGGGCGATATGTACTTACTCGCGAGTGTACTTAAAGTGAGTGTCCTTAAACCGGGGTAAGTGTCCTTAAACCGGGGTATATATATATATATATATATATATATATATATATATGTACATATGTGTGTGTGCTCATTTACATGTCATTTCCCAGAATCCCTTGCTGCAGTGGAAGTGCTGTGTGCTGGGTGATAGTGGTGAAAGGCGGGGTTGCAGACCAGTCTGAGACATGCAAGTGAACATACAGTAATATTTACAGTTGATATATATATATATATATATATATATATATATCATGTATGTATGTAACTTTTCCCTTTCTAACATTGCTGACTCCCCAAATTGCAAACTGGTGTTACGAGGGTACAATATAGAAGAAAAGTAGCTTGATATGCATGTATGATCAAGGTGCTTTCCTTGACGGTCAATTTTAAGTCTGAGCCTGCCACCATATGTAGCCCCATTGGGGTTTTATTTTAACCTTTTGGAGGGAGGGGGGGTTACCTCTTTTCCTATTCTTTCTAAAAAGCATGAAAATAAAAAGTCACTTATCTTCCAGTTAATTTGGCAATCAAAGTACAATTGCTCTTTAGTTAATAGCTGTCTCGTTTCTCACTACTGTTTGATCGGTTTATCGGGCAATCTGACAGCATAAAAAAAGTGACAAGTAGACAACTACTAAGTCAAGGACAATGTGCTTGGCAGGAAACTTGCAAGTTTAAATACCAGTGATTGGGATGCTGAGGCTGTCTGTCACCCAGCAAAGAGATCACATGCAAGGAAGAAGTTAATGTTCAAGGGCATTTTCTTCTGTCAAGGCCAGACAGCAGGATTCCTAGCACACACTAAAACATTTTTGGACATCAGTCTCTTCCTAAAAATACTTATACAGAACCTTGATTTTATTGACTTTGAAGAAACATTTAAAAAAATACAAGTAAAAATGGTTCTGAAGTCATAAAAAAGAGACGTGACAATATGTTAACAAGACAAACATGCTGAGAAGATTAAGAAATAATGACAACATTACAACAAGGGGCAGACTCCTCCAGTTCCGAAGGACTTGAATAAATCTATTACCATGTTAGTGAGTGAGGATCAAACTCCCCAACAGTGAAAATAAGATAGTACCGGTAAATGTCCAAGTAAAACTATAATGTAGTTCAAAGTTGTGTTGGCAGAATTTGTCCTGTAGATGTGTCACAAGTTGTGATACTGTACCTTCTACTGAACCCATAGAAGCATAGATGTAATAGCATGTACAGAGTCCATAGAAAGTCACAGGTATCTTATTCATATGTACAGAATTTCATCTGCAAAAGGCGATTTTCAAACTGATCCCTGGATCCCCAGTGATTCCAGATACATAGCGGAATGCTTTTACTTTATTCCAACCCAAAATTGTTAACGTAATATATTTACTTTAAATATATATATATATATATATATATATTTTTTTTTTCACAACAAAAAAACACCACCCTGCATTTTTTTTTTAACTTTTTTCCATTTTTTTGTTGTATTTTTCAAATATTTGATAACTTTCCATTACATTTTTTCCAATTCTTGAATATTCGCCAATTTAAAAAAAAAAGTGTTAACAAAAAGTTAGCAGCGGTTATTTTCAGACGAATATTTGACGGTACAAAAATGTGGCATTTCTTCGTTCAATCCAAACTATGTCAAAGCATGTGCCCATTTTCCACCTAAATCTGAATCCAATGCAGATTGACCAGTTCCTATAAACCGCACATTTCCGTGGATCAGTCTTAGAAAGGCAGATTCAGATTTTTTTTCCCTGTTGATGAAAACCCATCTGACTGATTTGGAATCCGAATCCGAATGCGTCAAACGGAATTATAATAGGGGGAGGAGGAGTATATAAGTAGTGTTACAGTATATCCTACAATCCGAGCTCCATGGATGGATTTGAAAGGATCTGAGTGGGCTAAAATGGGTAAAATCCAACTTTTTAATTCAGCATGCGGATCGGATTTTGGCCTGAAAAGCCGAGGAAAATCCATGGATCTGATTCTGACAGGTCCCCCCCATCTCTATTACTTATTCAGCATTCATTTCTTTCCTGTAGTATGTAACTCACATAGGCCTGGATCTACTGAAGGGTGCTACGCTTGAGCACGCCTTAACTCCTGTTCATTAGAATGGGAATTGGGGAGTGCTAAAGCTTAGCACCTTTTAGTGAATCTGGGTTGTAGACCCCTATTCAGTATAGTGTGGAGTGTGGTCTCCATGCTGGAAAAGAGTTCAGCTAAGGCTGCATCCAAGCTAGCGCTGAGCGCGCTTATGCTTGAAAGCGGTGACGTCACCAACTCTCCAAGCATGAACGCTCGGCTGTCCTGCAATAATTTGAGAGCGGGGGGGGACACCGGGTGTGTCATTGTCTGGATCGGGGCTGTGTGTGTGTCTCTATGTGTGTCCCTCCATTCTCTCCCCCCCCCCTTCCCACCTTCCCCCCTTTCCTCCTCTCTCTCCCCCCTTCCCTCTTCTCTCCTCCCCCATCCCTCCTCTCTCCTTCTCTCCTCCCCCATCCCTCCTCTCTCTCCCCCCTTCCCCTTCTCTCCCCCTCCCATCTCTCTCTCCCTCACCCCTTCCCAACCTCTCTCCAGGGCTCTCTCTGGAACACTTCTGAAACATTTTCATTTTGCAATTATCCATTCCTATGTGGTGCAGCAAAAAAATAAAAATAAGCAGTACTCATGGTTGCCACTTTTAACTCATGGCCAACCCTGAGAAAATACAAACATACATCTCCCATATTGGTGTAGTACTTAGAGCATTGGACTTGTATATGAAAAATCAATGGTTCAATTCCTAAAGTATATACTGGTAAAATAATAATATATAAATTATACTACACCATGTGGGAATTGAACCCCTGATACTTCATATGCTAGTGAAATTCTCTAACACTGTTTCCCAATTAAAGTTAGTCGTGGAACCCTTTTATATTTTGTAAAACAGAATGGAACCCCCTAAATATTTTTAGCGTAGCACATGAAAAAAAAAAAAAATTAAATGCGCCGCAGACATTTTTTTGGTTCAGGTCATTTTTAAAAGACCCCCACCGCTCCCTCCCCCCAGTGTGTCTCACTCCCTCCCCCCCAGTGTCTCTCACTCAAGCCAGTGTGTCTCTCCCTCCCACCAGTGTCTCTCACTCCAGCCAGTGTGTCTCTCCCTCCCCCCAGTGTCTCTCACTCCAGCCGGTGTCTCTCTCCCTCCCCCCCAGTGTGGCTCTCACTCCCTCCCCCCCAGTGTCTGTCACTGAAGCGAGTGTGTCTCTCCCTCCCCCCAGTGTCTCTCACTCCAGCCGGTGTGTCTCTCCCTCCCCCCAGTGTGTCTCTCACTCCCCCCCCCCCCCAGTGTCTCTCACTCAAGCCAGTGTGTCTCTCCCTCCCACCAGTGTCTCTCCCTCCCACCAGTGTCTCTCACTCCAGCCAGTGTGTCTCTCCCTCTCCCCAGTGTCTCTCACTCCAGCCGGTGTGTTTCTCCCTCCCCCTAGTGTGTCTCTCACTCCCTCCCACCAGTGTCTCTCAGTCCAGCCAGTGTGTCTCTCCAACACCTCAGGGTCTCTCTCTCCCTCCAGCCAGTGTGTCACTTCCTCCTCCCAGTGTCTCTATCACTATCCCTTCCCCCCAGTGTCTCTCTCACTCTCCCTTCCCTCTAGTGTCTCTCTCTCACCTCCCCCCAGTGTGTCTCTCACTCCTTCCCCCCAGTGTCCCTCCCTCCCTCCAGCCAATGTGTCTCTCCATCACCTCAGGGTCTCTCTCCCTCCAGCCAGTGTGTCACTTCCTCCCCAATGTCTCTCTCACTCTCCCTTCCCTCCAGTGTGTCTCCCCCTCCCCCAATATGTCTCACACCCCCATGTCTCTTTCACCCCCCCCCCTCTGCCCATGTCTCTCTTCCACAATGACACACACACTCTGACACACATACACCTTATAACGCTGCATGCAGCAAGGCAGACGAGGTGCTGCATGAGCTGTGCTGCACAGCGCCACCTAATACCTGACTGAGAAATTGCAGCTACAGACAGACTGCTTTTTTGAAGGGGAAATCCGGCACAGTGAGTGCGGGCGGCCCGTTCGTAGGTGGAACCCGAGCGACTGCTCGGAACCCCATTTGGGAAACGCTGCTCTAACTGATGAATCTGACTCCATAAACAAACTTAACATACACTGCACAGTGCAGTCCATCACCAAATTAGAATATACCTTGCAAACAACCATAGGGTTGTTTAAGGAGGATGGCCTTCCATCCACACAGTGGTGTGGTGCTTAGAGCAGTGGACTGGTACTGTATATGAAAGATCAAGGGTTCAACTCCTGCATGTGTATTATATATGTAGCCCTGGCTGGTTTTGGGCTATCCTTCTGCCCTCCTCCTGGCAGTAATCCCCAGTAAGGGCAGGTTGCCAGGAGTAATCATGGGTTTTCCCCACACCTCTGCAGCTCAGTGAGTCATAGAGAAGGTAGTGTAATCAGGCCTGGTGTCCAATCAGGGGCTGGTTCCTGCTGGATCTGTACTTAAGGGGTTGTACTTCCTCAATTTAATGAGTCTGCCTCTACCTTGAGAGAGGCATAGTCTACCCGTGATCAGGTGCTGGGCGCTGCCTACTGTGTGCCCTCCCTTAGGGGAGCGGTGGGAGACAGTTCCCCTTACTCTACCAGAGTCAAATATTCGTCTGAAAATAACCGCTGCTAACTTTTTGTTAGCACTTTTTTTTTAAATTGGCTAATATTCAAGAATTGAAAAAATGTAATGAAAAGTTATCAAATATTTGAAAAATTCAACAAAAAAATGTAAAAAAGTTTAAAAAAATGCAGGGTGGTGTTTTTTTTGAAGAGCTTGGACTGCTCCTGGTGCCCCCTGGCTGGGAGTGTAAGTCCAGGGACATCCTAAGGGTACAGGTCCTATATGCTGCTGATTGACTGCTGTGCCATGTGCATACAGAACAAAGTGTTCCTGTTTAATATACTTCTTGCTGAGACTGAAATCTATTAGGAAAAAGGAGAAAGAGACTCTCCTGCAGGGATTTCTCCCCTTATCCTGGGGGCTGCAAGAGATGGAGGCACTGTCACCGTGAGTACGAGTCAGTTTATACCCCAGAAGCTTGTCCTGACATCCCCTACCATCATGCGGGAGACTCAGGGCTACTGTTTATCAGCAGGTATGCACCACACCACTCCAAGTAACCAGGATAGTTTCCCCCGTAATAGACCCTATTTGCAATTGGGGGGGGGGGAGGGGGGGGGAAACAGGGTTACATATAATATAATAATTAATACCATACTGTGCACGAATTGAACCCCTGATCCTTCATATGCTAGTACAATTCTCTAACTGTTACACCACAGAGGGTGCTCTTACTTTTTAAGTCAAACCTTAACATATTAAACAACCTTAACACTGCAGTAAATCACCCAATTAGAATAAACCATACAAACAACCATAGGGTTGTTAATAGAGGATAATTATCTATCCACATTGTGGTGTAGTGCTTAGAGCAGGGGACTGTAGTAAAACATGTAGAAGTAAACACGTCAAGCACCACTCGCTCAGCGCTAGCATGGACGCAGCCTCACTCTGCCGACTCTCCAAGCATGAGCGTTGGACTGTCCTGCAACTTTTCCAGTAAGCGGGGGAAGGGGGAGGGACTAAACAGTGACTGACGCTGATTGGCTGAGGAGGTCATGTGGTGCCTCAAAGTCAATTTAATTTGTCTCGGCAGGCGCCCAGCGCCCGTAAGCATGCGGACAGACTTACATTGATTGTGCAGTGGCAGACTGGACGCAGCCTTAGGCCACGTCCATAGAAGGACAAGCAGCACTGAGCCGTGCGGACGCTCCGCGCTGAGTCCCGGCATCCTCAATGAGGATGTCTTTAGAGGGGGCTCACGCGAGCGTCCGCAGGCGTGCTGTCGAGTTGGACTTTTCAGCCGACAGCCAAGCTGTTTTTCAGCGCGCTGTCGGCTGAAAACATCCAATCAGCGCGAAGCAGCATCAACGTCACGGCGCCGTGACGTTGGCGCCGTGATGTTGAAGTCGGTGCGTCGCGGGCGATTGGCCCAGCGACGTCACTGCCCCGCCTCCCCCTGCCTCCCCCCGCCTCCCGATCGCGGACGCTGGCTCGCCTGCATGGGCATGAAATCGCTCATGCTTGATCAGGTGAACATCAGCGTCCGTGCGGCTCAGCGCTGCTCCACGTTCTATGGACGCAGCCTTAGTGGCGCACTAAGTCACATGGTAATATGATCATCATTGTGTCTGTATAGTAGTGCTTCAAAGCAATGCAGCCTATTTGGTGGATTTTTTTAAACTATAATTTTAAGTGTAGGGTTACAAAAGGGGAATAACCAACGTTCAGTCTATTTGAGGTCACAGAAATATGGGGAATGTGGTGACAGGTTCCTGTTCTCTAAAGCAAGTTCCACACGCATATGTGCAAGTTAACTAATATATTTACAGTTCTAATATCTAAATGTATCTGCTTGGGAGGTATTCTATACGGTGGAGTGTTGTAATCCAGTTTCTGAGAACAAAATGTATGTAGTTTTTTTTCCTCTCTTAACTTGTAATATTGAGGTAGTGTAGCGTGCTACTTGGATCTTAAATAAACCATATTTCACTCAGGGCTTAATTTAAAGTTTCTTTTAACTTCTGGACATATTCCATTTCTCAATTACGAGACATTGTAAATTGGATGGATTTGCGAAAGAAAGGAGAAGGCATATGGGTTGAAGAAAAATGTGCCTTTCAACTCTACTTCCATGGATCTGAGTCATTCCATATTGTTATTATCTGACTTTATAGCTGGACTTGATTTAGAAAGTAGAGGTCTGCTTCCAATATGCAATGTTTTGCATCCAGGAAAATCAGGCTTCATACCTCACAGAGAGAGAACACACTTGGGCCACCTCTGTTCTTGGATTCAGAAAACTGTGACATATCAACACTGTTACTTCAGTGTGGGTCTTTCATTATTCATGCTGAAAAGTGGCTTAAACATACTTTGAATGTTGACTCTGCAGACCTTCCTACACCTGCAGAGCATCCGTTTCTAATAAATATAAACGCTAGCAGACTGTTTCCTAGTGTATAAACCCACTCAGAGATTCTCGGGGTGTTAATATCCTTACATAAATGTTTACACTGGTAAGACAGTAAAAGTAAATGGACCTGAGAATGGATATACACTTCTGCAACCATGCATTTATCCCACATTTGACCCCATGCTGAAAATTAGACACTGCTTGAATTCCCGCGAATAGCCTTCAACTCTCTTATAGGGAGTACAGTATATAATCTAATGGCTTTCCCCTTCACTTTGCAGTCTTCTCTTTAAAACCTCCAAACATGTTGCTCTCCACCCCTTTTACACAAAAGGATCATGAAAGACAAAATGAGTTTACATCTCATAAAAATCTCTTGGTTTATAATATCACACCATAGGTAATAGAGATGGTGAATCCTCCCAAATCCGTTTAACGGATTTTGTTGCATTTTCCCCCAAAATCCGTTTTGCAGTGTAAAATCCGCAAACAGATTTGGGTGTTTTTAATTGGCATGGATTCATCAATAACCGCCATTGGATACAATCCGTTGATGGATTTGTAGAATCCAATCCGTGGTATCAGCAATCTGTGCAAATGCTTAAGAATCCACCAGCGCATTGCTGAATCTCTGGATTGGATTTTACGAATCCGTCAATGGATTGCAGAGTGTAGTAGGGTGATATAAATAAAAAAATGAGCAAAACACGAATCACCCTTTTTGAGATTGATTCGCTGAAATCCACGGACCAAAGGAACTGGCCCATCCGCTGCGCATCCAAATTTGCCAAATAAAAAATAGCCCAACTCTCATAGGTAAATTTGGCCTTCAGGAATAGAAACTTCTGGAGCAAAGTCCAATGCACGGAGAGTTCAGTGGCACTTTATAATCTCTTGAGTTTTCACATTAGCTATCATTGTTATTTCTAAAATACAGCATTTTCATCTTTCATTGATTCACTATGTTACCGTACTGTACTGTATACTGCTTCACCTTAAAAGGACTCAGACTCTGCTATTCACAATTTGTTCTAAAAGTCCATCATCTAATTATCGTTTGAGAACAACAACTGTGTTCTTTCAGCAAACGAACTGCTTGCCTCTGCAATTTCTCATTTCCGTACCATATACAATCTTACCTAGCTCACTTGGAAATATAGAACTTGTAGCAATATAAATTAACAAAACACACAAACCCCAGCAAGCTCTTTCAATATAAATACTGCTACTTTATTAAAAAGGCATATGAGGACACATACTATACGGCATGGGGACCAGGTTATTTAATCTTTTTACCGGTATCATTCATTTAGCAAAACAAGGTAGACATAAATTGTAGTTTATTCGCATAAATTCGCTTACACACAATGATACACAAAATACAGACAAAAGACACACTCACTTTGGGACTGGGGTCGAAAACTAGACTTTCCTAGGTGCAGGGAACTCAGTAGATGAGTTTTACCCTGACTGGGACTTAGGCTGGAATTCCCTGAATTCAAATCGGCATGAAGTTCCACACGCCACTGGTACGTTCTCCACTGAGAACTTGGTCCCTCCTGACCGCGAGTTACTCCAAATCTCTTGGAACTGAAATCGGCATAAAATCCCAGCCATGTCCGCTACAATCGTTTCTGAGAGCCTGGGCGCAAAAGTCGGGATTTAGACTCTGGCAGGCAGGCTTTTCAGGCTTGAAATCGAAGCCGGTTGCTCTGCTATTCGCGCAGAAGCAACTTTGAAAAGCCCCTGCGCTCTTACTACCGGAGAACTCCAATCTGATTGGCTCACAGATTCTTATAGTATTCTGTTTCATTCACAAAACTCAGCAGCCAATCAATGTGTGGGAAAATTCCCAAGCAACCAATCAGAGCCAAGCCAGCTAGAAAAGCTGGGTCAGCGGGAAATCTCAAATAGCCAAGGGACATGCACAAGCTTGCCACCTTTCTCCCTAGCTATCTCAATGCCACCCGCTGGGACAGGCTCCACCAGCCCGGAGGACTGCCATTGATCTCCGGACCTGGTACTCTGCATATCCCTGCTGACCAAATGCTATTCTCACCTCTGGCATCCTCGGACTGCTTTGAACTCTGATGTCCAGCAGACTTACCAGCGCCTATGGGTTAGCTCGGGCAGCCTGTTTGGACATCAGTTCCGAATGTAAAAACACATTACATTTAACAAAGTATATTTTGCTATACTTCTGAGTCTTGGGGAACAGGGGACAGACAGGGAAATATGTTGTAGTTTTACTTCTATCTGCCTTTTTCCCCACACACTTTCTCTTGGACTCAGTCTGGACTCTGAGTCCTCTCTCAACCTTATATACGGTTGGGGCACCCACAAACCCTATACTGGTTGTGGGTCACCTGGGCACTAGCTGGGGTACCCCCATGAACCTATGGATTCCCTCAGCTACAGGAAGATGTTTTATCCCTGTGCCCCATTCTCATTTCTGGACTGCGCTGAACAGGGTACCCTAGTGGTGAGTCGTGCTTGCTTTTCAAGGGGAGATATTGCCGGGACAATGTGCCTACAGTACATATATCCAAGAATCAGGCATGATTTCCAGGTACATTTATAGGGGAACTGACAACTCCAGACCCCAAACTCCTAGGCACATTCTGTCAACGGTTCCTCCACAAAAAAACCCTTGAAACTCATACCCTAGCAATCCCTGGCATGCCCGGAAAGGGAAAAACACAAAAAATACTTTTGTTACATACAGTACAACTCTATTGGACCTTTATACACGGATCAGGGGTAACCAAAACTGACTTAACCTTTATTTGAGAGCCTGGTTACCCCCTACCGTCCCAACATATTTGTTACATAGTTACATAGTAGATGAGGTTGAAAAAAAGACATATGTCCATCGAGTTCAACTTATATTAAATTTAGAAAAGAGATAATCATCCTATACTTGTATTTACAGTATATTTATCCAGAGGATGACAAACAAAAACCCCCAGTAAAACATTATCTAATGATGTCTCATATGGCGACACATACATTAATTCCTTACTTCAGTAATGACAATCAGATTTCTCTCTGAATCAATATGCTTCTTACTTGTAATTATTTGTTATGTGCCTGTATACCTTTCCTTTCTAAAAAGGTCTCTAACCTTTTCTTAAATAAATGTATTGTATCTGCTATCACAGTCTCCATGGGTAATTAATTCTACATTTTAACTTCCCTTACTGCAAATAACTATTTTCTGCTGTCTTTGGGATGAATAGTTATTTTAAACGTTCTTGTATAGACACTGTATATATTTGTATATAGTTATAATAGATGTCTCTTTTTCCCCCAACTTTATTGGGTATCAAAACAGAGATATGCAGAAATATAGCATAATTAAGTGGGTTATCGGGAGGGGGGGGGGGGGGTTGAGTACATAAAAGAAAAGGGAGGGGAGACGAGGGGGCATAGGGAAGGGGGAACAGCATTTTGGTGGGGCTTCAAAAAGCGTAATACTCTACATAGACATATCACAATTCACTTTTGTAGTGAGATTATGGGGCAGCCTCTTTGCCCTTTATGGGTCTGTGTCTGGGGGACCAGGGTGGTGGAAAGGAACATATATAATTCCCTAACATAATATATAGAAATGGGCCGGGGGAGGCGACTAGAATTGTCTTCTAGCCATGGTGTAGGGGTGGTTTTGGGATATTATAAGCTGAGGGAGCTTAAGGCTACATTTCGGCTGCCTGTGAACATTATCCAGGGTAGCCATAGTTTCTGGAAAATATCATATGTGTCATTCAGAAAACTAGTGTTTTTCCATCGTGTATACAAACCATACCTTGTTTCTAATTAGCGGATTGATGGTAAAGTATCTTGTTTCCAAAGACTTGATAAAGCACACCATGCCACGATGATTATAGCAGTTATTCGCTTGTTTTCCACCCTTGTGTGGTCTAGAAGTGGTTTGTTTAATAGAAACAGCCATGGACCTAGGGGAATGTCTGATCCTACCATCTCACGGATCCAGGATCTCACCCGCCTCCATAGGGCCTGCACTCGAGGGCATGACCACCACATATGTAGAAAAGAGGCCATACCACCACAACCTTTAGGACACACAGGGGAGTAGCCTGGAACATATTTATATAGATTTTCCCAGCAAGTTAAGTAAATTGAGCTTTTGGCTACAGCTTTGAAAATATCTTGCCCAGGACATACTTGAAAATGAAAAGTAACTCTCAATGTATTACTTCCTGGTAAAACATTTTATAAATAAATAAAATAAATAGATCTTCCCAATCATCGCCTTCCAATTCCTACCCCAGATCGGTTTCCCATTTTTTTTCATGAATTTAAGCTTAACTTGGGGGTTTTCAGCTGGCAGGGAAAATTGGCCATATAGTTTTGATATCAGCCTCTCATGGGAGTCTGCTCCTAGACAGAGTTTCTCAAGCTGAGAGACGGGACTTGTGGGCCTGATTTTAGCATAAAAGGCCCTTAGCTGGAGATAACAAAAGATTTATCCCTTTATCCTTAACCATTTTATCAAAAGGTGTCACTTTAAGATCATGGCTAAAATCGAATAGTCTAAAGATATTTGCTTGCCGTTACTTCGCAAAGGATTGTTTGGGTAATCCTGGGGGAAAATCCCTGTTCCCAAAGAAAGGGGTCATCAGGGAGTTTGGGTTGCTAAACTTGTATTTAAATTTGAGTCTGTCCCATAGTCTGAGAGAGTGCGTGATTGCTGGCAAGGAGGAATGCTTCAAAAGGCCTATCCGGTTAGAGAGCTACAGAATATTTTCTATAGGGGTGGAGCGTATCAAATGTGCCTCCAGGGAGACCCATCTCCTGAGTGATGGATTTGCATGCCAAGCTACCCATTGACTTGCTTGCGCAGCCATGTACAGTAATACGAGAGAAGACAAGGAAGTGCCAGGCCTCCTGCTCCGGTGGGTCCGGTTAGCAGCTTGCAGTTAAGTCTGGGTCTCTTGTTATTCCAAATTAATTTACAGTAGAGACCAAAGATTGGAGTTTGGTTATATCTGATGTCACAATAGGTATAGGGTGGGTCTGAAAGGGGTTGAGCAACCTGGGTAACAAATTCATCTTCAGGGATTGGACTCTCCCCATCCAAGAGATATTACATTTAGTCCAAACCGCTAGTTTGGCATTTAATACTTTCAATATTTTGGGATAGTTAGCCTGGTAGAGCAAGTCATAGTCCTTCGTTAAAAAGAATCCCAGGTATTTCAGTGAGGATTGCTGCCATCTGAAATCAAAATTTTATTTGATTAGCTTAACTGTCTCCTGCCTTAGATTGAAATTTAGTGCCTCTGAATTACTATTTATCTTGACCCCCGATAGTTTATTTAAAATAGATGGTTCGTTGAACAAGTTTCGTAGGGTTGTTAAGGGTTTTGATATCTTTAGAATATCATCAGCAAAAAGGGCCATCTTATATAACTGATACCCCACCTCAAGATCGGAGATATTAGGGTTATGGCGTATATGTGCCGCAAGCAGCTCCATACAAAGGGCGAAAATAAGTGGGGACAGTGGGCAACCCTGTCTTGTACCACTTTTTATCTGAAATTGAGAGGAGGGAAAGCCCTGGCTTTTTACAATTGCAGTGGGGTTTGAGTAAAGGGCCATTACTGCTTTGAGGAATATTCCTAAAAAACCAAAGGCCTTCAATGTTTCCTCCATTTATATTCAATCTATACGATCAAAGGCCTTCTCAGCGTCAAGGCTATGCAACATGGTGTGTTCACTTTTCTGTGCTGACCATCATATCTATAATCCACCTAATATTGTCCACGGCTTGTCTGCCTGTAATAAATTCCACCTGATCGGCGTGGACCAAAGAGTGAAGAATCTTTACTAATCTATTGGCCAAATTTTTTTAAAAGATTTTAATATCTGAGTTAATTAAAGATATTAGGCGGTAGCTTCCACAAGCTGAGTGGTCTTTCCCCTCCTTGTAGATTTGTTGAAAAAGGAGAGTCAACTATAATAGAGTTGAACAACCTGAGCAGATGGGAGGAGAGAGTGTCACTACAATTTTTATAATATAAACTTGAGAACCAATCTGGGCCTGGAGCTTTTGAGGCTTTTAAATCCTTGATTACCAGTTTGACTTCTTCTAAAGTTATATATTGGTTCAGAACTCCTTGTTGGGCCTCAGGCAGAGAAGGTAGATTGGCGGACTGGAGATAGCTAGCTATTTTGGTCCCGGTTTGGGCATCATGTAGTACTTTTTTACCATTGTATAGTTTAGAGTAATAGTCTTGGATTCTCTTACTATTACTTTTGGGTTTGAGGTTAAAGAGCCCGATAGCAGTCTAATTGAGTGGATATTATAATAGGGGCGCTTGTTTCATAATTTTGCTGCCAGGAGGTAGTCTGCTTTATTCGCTTTTTCGTAGAATTTTCTCTTTGACCAGATTGTTCTGCTTTCGCAGTTAGAAACATATTGAGCTCTGCTCTAGTTTCCTTAAGAGATAGCAACGTCTATGGGGACTGATTGTTTTTGTGAAGTTTAGAGACAGCATTAATCTTGGTTTGGAGAGAGTCAATCTTTAACTGTCGGGCCCTCTTCCTACCTGAGGCAATAGATATAAGGTACCCCCCTTATTGTAGCCTTGTGAACCTCCCACATTGTTGCCAGCGACGGCACACTTCCCTCATTGGTCTGGAAAAAAGCCTCTACTTCCCTGGTAACATCATTCAGAACCTCCGGAACCTTGAGAAGAGACTAATTTAGTCTCGAAGCTGCCCTGAGTGCCATGATATTCAGATTTGTGATCGTAGAATCTACTGGGACGTGATCTGACCAGGTTATATTGTGAATATTTGAATCAAAAACCTGAGGGATCAGACCTGCGCTTATAAAAATATAGACGATACGCAAGTATGTTTGGTGGGGGGATGAGTAGAAGGTAAAATCGCTGGCCTGGTGGTTCACCTCTCTCCATATACAGCTGAACCCCTTATAACGCGGTCTTTGGGGTCCACAACCCCAAGACCATGTTATAACCGGGATCCACCTTCTATCCCCTCCGCTAGGGAAGTGGGAGTAAGTATCATACCCCCTGCTCCGCCAGGGAGTAGGGGAAGAGCTAGGACTGCCCTCGGTGTCCATGTCTGGGGGTTTGAGTTCAGGGACCATCCTAAGGCTGGAGACCAGTGAGAGAGTATGCTGTGTATCCAGTGTATGCTGTATGCAGAAAGAATAAAGACTGTTCCTGATATCAAATTTACTTCTGCCTGGGTGTGCAGTCTGTCTGGGGGAGTATGAGAGAGTTCTTATGCAGGGACTGCCTTTAGAACTCCTGGAGCCTGCGGCAGAAGGAGGAGCTGACATGAGAATTCAGGGGAACCAGCTCTCACCCCTAAAGCCTGTCCTGTTTCCCCAACAACATTGGCGGAATCTCAGATCTACTGTGAGCCAACAGGTACTTAGCACCACTGGACACCTGGTAGCCGGGGAAATCTCCCAAAGGGTGGAGGAAACACAGCTACACATATAAACAGACTCCACCTCCTCTTCTATTTGCTTGATCCTTCCGAAAAAAATGAACTGCCCAGTCTTGAGTTTCCTCCCACCACATTTCAGTAATGTCTATAATATCATATTGCTCCTTTTTGGCTATTATTTCAAGATCCACCATTTGTCATGTCTACAAATAAAACAAAAGACTTTTGCAACCCGCCAAATCCTTAGGTCATACTTGTTTTTCTGCTCTGACTCATATGGCCTACAGGCTTCTTTCAATACAGTTCTTTTTCGACTCTTAATGTTATATCAACATCCACTTTATCTCTCTTACAGGATTTTGTAACTTATAGATACTTTTCATCTCTAGCAAGGGAATCATAATGCTATGTGAAAGTTACCTCATCACACTTTCACATCGTTTTACAAGGCAGAGTGAGGAAATATAGCTGCAGATATTTCAACATTGTTAAGCATGATAATTTCACATGTAATTGTTATAGGGCAATATACGGTAACAGATATAGATCCATCATGTGTCTGCCATGATGATGGACCTGTCATGATGATGGACCTGCCATGATGATGGCTGTAGTTCTGAATCAGAAATCTTTCTTTATAAGTACCTTAGTGAATTATTTATTCCTTCTGAATTTTGCAAATGAGCATTGCCCAAAAAGTTGTGGTCCCGGACTCTAGGCATACTGGTATTATATATTTTTGTATCTGTACATTTTGATAAACCTTCACCCTTATCATTCACAGTCATTTAGGTCAACATGATTTATATGGCATATCTCATTGCTGTGAATACGCAGAATGTATCAATATTGCCTCAGTTCGCAAAGACAACCAGGGAAATACATACATACTGTAGCTAAGTAGGTGGCCCGTGGCGACATCTGAACAGGTAAGCAGAGGTGCGGGGGCGGTGGGGCAGCATCACAGTCATGTGGAGCCCGCGCGGGAGCTGCAGGACTCCATACTGCACTGTGAGCTGAGACCATGTGACCGGAGCAGGAGAAGAAGCTTTCCTATTGGACAGCCGGTCACATGGTCTCAGCTCACAGTGCAGTATGGAGTCCTGCAGCTCCCGCGCCTCTGCTTACCTGTTCAGATGTCGCCGCGGGCTTCCTCCACCCCAGGTAAGTTTCCTCCACCCCCAGGTAAGTGAAAAGCCGGGTATTCGGCCGGGTGCAAGGTGCCAAATCCTCCGGGTACCCGTTACCCGGTTTTAAAAAAATGTAGGACCCGGTCCAACACTATCTGATAGCTCAATAAATTCTTCAATGTTTCAAAAAGTCTTCGGGAGTCATATTTTTCCTGATTGAATGCTGGTTGCTGTGGCAGCCGGAGCACCCATGGCAGCTGAGTACCTAGAAACATGCAAGTGCCCCTTTCAACTACAACATATGGGAGTAAGGACAGCAAAGTTAACCCCCTCTTATTTCCAGTGGCGGTTGCTATCCATATTAAATTACTACTAATAGCAGGGTGTTAGTTTTCAGGTTATCCCCAGAAGAAGTCGTATGATGAAACGCGTTGGGCCTTTTGACTGTTTGAGGCCACTGTGTCAACCCTACACTAACCTTTGTGAGATCTTGATTGGCTGAGACGGCTGTTATGCGCCGAACAGACGGGGGACTCCGATCGCGGGTGAGAGATGCTGACGGGGGAAACCGGTACACGTGTGTACCTGCAGGCCGAGCAGTTGATTCGGGAGGAGGGTTGAAGTGCGCCCAAAGTCACTTCTTGCTTACTTACCAGCAGGGAAAGTGTGAGGTTTTTTCCTTTCCCCTCTGTGTTGTTTGTTACTTTCAGTAAAATGTTAAGGCACTATACCCTTTGCTTTTGTGTCTTCTTCTTCATATGAGGACAACAAGGAGTCCACGAACCAGAGGATCCCTGCATATGGAGTAACAGTATTATGTGTTTTCAGTGTTAATCTTTCACTGAGTCTATATGCACATTTCACTGTATATTTTTGGTCACTTTGCACACGAGCACTTTTTGGTTTAGTTTTGTTAGAGTTACAGTTTGGGGAGACCGTTGGTGTTCTACCAGCAGCTTGACTATATCCTATTATTTCTTGCGCTTTATTCTTTGTTTCAGTGGTTTCCTCCTGGCTATTCTTCCATGAACACCATTCTTGTTCAGTGTTTTCTGATAGTGCAGTCAGGAACACTCCTATTGGCCAAGGTGAGAGTGGCCTGCAGATCCCTTGATGTTACTCTGGAGTTCTTTGTGACTTCCTGGATGATTTGCTGGTTTGTTCTTGAAGAGATTTTGGTAGTACGACCACTCCTGGGTAGAGCGCAAAAACCCCTAATTGAAGCTTAGCGACTCCTTGGGAACTCTTGAAACTGGAGTGCAGACCACATGATTCTAGGCTTTGACACACAAATAAAAACACCAAGTGTGCCACTTTTAGTTTCCTCCCTTTGAAACAATTGTTGTTTTTAAACTACAGCTTGTTGCATTATCCAACTACAGAACTAGCAACCCACTTGAGTTCATTTATTTAATCCTTATGGACTCAGCAGTGTGTAGATATGTTGAACAACCTTTTTCTAGAAGTCACCAGAATTTCACTCACAAATCAACAAAACAAGAGATTGCAAAACATTTTGAATTCCCACGAGAATTGAACTGTCATAATTTCATACATTTGTAATAAAGTATATGAAATTCCTAAGCATAATCTTTTGCTATGATGATATTTAATATCATACTATTGCTAAATATTTCTGGGAATTTAATGAGCAAATTACACAGATCTTCTGATACTAATCTGAGTACTGTCACTGCAGAGAACTGGAGCTCTTCTACTTTTTAGGCCTTGATTATATCAGCTCCGCCAGGGCGCGCACGCTCCCTCGTAACGTCACAGGGCAATGCGCATGCCCGAAACCTGCACTACAGGCAGAAGGCATCGGGAGGCATGGCGGAGGCGTGGCCATGATGTCACCTGAGCGGTTTCTCCCTCATTGGCTGAACCGCTCACGTGAGGCGGCCGTCGCTCGGGAAAATAAATTTCTGAGATCTGAATTTGCGTGCTTGGATGCCGCACGCGGTCGCGAGCAGTATGTGCATGCACATTAAAAATCATGAATTTGTTCTGGCGGTGCGCGGCGTCGTGCCCTTGCGCGCCGCTGGTATAAGCACAGCCTAAGTCCTATCAGAGGCAGAGCGTGGGGCCAAGGTAAGAACTCCAAGAATTCATTTATTTATTTTTCAGTGTCTTAGCTGAAAAGGGCATCTGTAAACGTAATTTTTGTTATAAAGATGGCCAATTAGCACAGAAACAGAAACACTGAAATCGGGCAGATGAGGGCCACTTGGCTGACCCTGTTTTATATATTTTGAGCTGTTATAAAACATTAGATCCCCTTTAACCATTGTGGTCTCCCAAGCACAGCTGAATTCCTGTACTCTACACGCCTCCACCAATAACTTTTTTTCTGGGATCTAGCTGGGGATAACTCTTTCAGAAGGATAAGTAAAACAAAGCCAAATGGATCACTAAACACCAAAGCCATGCATATTAACTGGGCAGGAATTGTTATAGAATATTTTTAGTATGTTTGAATGATAGTCAATTAGTGATATGAAAACAGTGGCATGCAATGAAAATCTAATCTAATGTAATGTGATCAATAAAAATGCTTAAGACTGAAGCAGAAAATTAAATGTAAACTTTATGTACATTCAGTTAAGGTTGTATTTATTTTACCACCATAATTGCCATCTGTATGCTCACACAACTACCCATTTATAATTAAAGTAAAAAAAAAAAAGTGTTTATTTATTTATAAAATGTTTTACCATGAAGTAATACATTGAGAGTTACCTCTTGTTTTCAAGTATGTCCTGGGCAGAGTTACGATGACAAATAATACATGGTTACAATACATAGTTACATAAGTGAACAGGGTATACATTATATACAAGACATTACATGCACAGCAAGAGATAATATATATATATATATATATATATATATATATATATAATATTTACAGTTGCTATATGCTTTAGTGTGGAGGGTTTTTGTCACTTTTTTTACCCACCATAACCTTAATAATTGTGGTGAATACCTAGTCTAGTCTCAAACATGCTTAGCCAGCACAACCAACCTCACACTGATGATACCCATCAAGGTTGAAACATGTCTGTGAGTGGGTTTACTGGCTTTGCATCTCATCCCAGCCTCTGTCTAAAAGCTGTGTTTAAAACAGTATGCATTGGCTTGAGGATTTGCTTGTGTAATACGAGCTTGAGACAAAAGGTGGCACTGTGTGCTCATTTGCATGTCATTTCCCAGAATCCCTTGCTGCAGTGGAAGCGCTGTATGCTGGGTGACAATGGGGAAAGACAGGGTTGCAGAGCTGTCTAATACATGCAAATGAACATACAGTAATATTTACAGTTGCTTTATGCTTTACTGTGGAGGGTTTTTGTCACTTTTTTTACCCACCATAACATATATATATATATATATATATATATATATATATATATATATATATATATATATATATAACATACAGGACACCTGCAAGCTCATATTCAACCCCCAAAATAACCACAACATATATATATAAGCATATAGGTGTCACAGAGGAGTGCTACTGAGCATGGGTATATATTTAAAATTAGAGACAGAACATGAAACACAGACAGAGCTCAGTGCACGTCCAGTGAAACTTATACACGGTACAGTGCCTAAATATATATGTATAGATATCTATTAAATAAAATGGTCTTTTAGTTTAACATTTTGGCCAAAGTGTTGTACGCCCCTGAGCCACTACACAGCAGACCACATCTCAAGGGTCCCTAACACTAATATAAATTCTTAATAACCTGTGCATTACCAGGAAGAATGATTTATAGTAAATCTGTCAAAATTAGTTGCATAGTTCTAAGTCTAATTGAAGGTTTTATTAACCTGTACATTACCAGGAAAAGCACCCTATATTAGATTTGTCACAATCATACTGCAAGCAAGCAAGTCCCCTGAGGAAGATCCCCCTGTGGGATCGAAACGTTGGAGTTATGTGCTGTATTTAATACATTCATTTTCATTCACCTGAGTGCTGTCTCATTTTTGCTGCTTTGCGGTAATGTGTATATATATATATATATATATATATATATATATATATGCACACATACATACACACATGTAATCATCCCCCACCACACGTGGCTAAGTACAAGAATCTCATATGTAACCAACACTAAATGATAGCAAGAAGTAATCAAGATGTAGAAATGGTGTATATGCATGCTCACAGTTTTAACCTTTAAGATGACAACAGTATATTCCGTCTTCAGGATCATGTCATCACTAGTACATGGAAAATGGAAAAAGTGGGTTAGACAAGCGGTCTCCAAGCTTTTGCCTAAAGAAGACTGGCAAAAAAAAGAAATAAAATTGTATGAACGGTTAATACTGTAATAGGGATGACATTTAAAATACACTACCGTATGTATCATTTTTTTTTAAATCAAATCAAAATTTTACATTTACTCAATCCCCCACCCTCTCACTCAACATGGCTCTCCATACACTCAATCCCCCTCCATCATGCAAACCCCCACACTCAACCCCCCCTCTCCACACTCAATCCCTCTCATCACACTCAACCCCACTCCCTCACTCAACCCCCCTTCCTCACACTCTATACTCTCTACTCCTCACACTCTACATTCCACTCTCACTCAATCCCCGTCTATCTCACTCAATCCCCCTCCCTCTCACTCAACTCTCCCCCCCCCCCCTCCATCTCACACTCGACTCCTCTCTCTCAATCAGAGGGAAGAGGAATTTGCCCGGGAGGGGAGTGGGAGCGTGGCAGTGATCCTTCGTGGACTGGTCAAAATTCTGACACGGACCCCCATTTGAAGACCACTGGGCTAGACCACAAACTAACAATGACATGGAGACAGGCTGATAATATTGCATAAGGTACAAAGCGCTGTGTACAGTATCTCTAATCAGCTTTATCCCCATATTTAAAAGGATGGTACTCTTCTTTACCCTTATTGTTATGCCATGTTATAGTTATAGGACAGTGAAGCACTTGTTTTTCCAAGATGTTTGTCACCGTGATATGATATTGTTTCTGCTAATTATTAATTATTTCTATTAATTACATTTTGCCATGCAAAAGATCTTGGTAAACTGATAGCAGAATCAAGAATACATAACACTTGTCAATTGCAATAAAAAGGACTTTGTGGGTAGCTGCCTGATATTTGACCAAGCAACCATAAGCCATAACCAGGTGCCAACAATGCATACAGTAGGAAAGGATGAGATGAAAGGTGATAGGAAAGCATCCACCTAACACCATTAAAGTGCTCCAAGTCACACTGCAATCTTCTAGTCTACAACTAGCTAAACAATGTCTATCTAGAATAATGCAGAATTCTTCCATCCTGTTGTTAGGTTAACATCTACTCTGATCTGGTTAACATTTACATCTGATAAAGACAGCGACAGAACAATATACTGAACGTATTCAAAGAATGCACAATGAAATAGAAAAGTAAATGTAGGATACAGACCATACAGTAAGTCTTGTGAGCTTCAAACCCAAGGATCATGAAAACGCTGCATCTCTAAACTAATAAAGATCTTATTTTTAAAATGTCGCCTTAGAAACCCTATAATACAGATGTAAGAACTTTGGCAACAATACCATTAATACAATGAGAAGAAATAATATATATTTTTAAAGTATAAAATATAAAAGCAGATATGCCCAGAATATGGAAAAGAGAAGAGTAACATGTTTGCAGAAGGCTTAACTATTTTAGTGCCGGATGCAAATGTGCAGTATACTGCGGACAGTGAGGGGAGTACAAACGTATAAAACAAAACAAAAATATGTTCCGTAAAACAAGAGAGCATGTTGCATATTCAGTGAAGTTTGGACAGTTCAGGGGAAGGGGGAAGCTGTGGAGTTATCTCTCCTTTTTATTTATCTACACATTAACTTTTTTTTTTTAAGAATATTTTTTTGTATCACCCTTTTTAAATCGTATAACTTAAATATAGTGTAGATCAGGTAGTTGTGCCAATACTTTACTGTAACATGTATATCATGTTAGCACTCTAGAATCTTACATTACCTGGTAAACCTCCAAGTGCTTCTTCATTGGCCAGGAGCTCTCTCTGCTTAACACTCTGCAGACCACTCTTCGACTTCCAAAGGAGTTTCACCATCCTTATTATCTCAGGCAATTCGCAGGCCAGGCTTCCTGGGTGATAGGCTGCTAAACTACCCATGGATGGTGGCAGAAGTTCTTCACCTGTCCTCCACCTCCTGCCTAGCTCCGCTGAGTTAAAGCACCTGTCCAGCACTGGCATCCTGCCCCTCACTGCACTGTGATAAAACAGACAGCGTCTGTCACTGTCAGTGCTTGTCACACTCTCTACTACAGAGGAAACCCACACACTGAGCAAGGATAGAGGCGAGATAACAAAAAACCTCTGGGTTAACGCTGCACAGGATTTGTCCTTCTGTGACTTGCTGGGTTGAGACTTCTTCTTTCCCCTCAGGGATGCAGAACCAAGTGTCAATTTTCTTTCTCGCTCTTTCAAATCGTTTTGACACACTTAACACATCCCAGATTGGAGCTGGTATATTTGCAGAAGTCAGTAATGCATTCTTCTCTTTCACGCCTTGGTTTCATTTCTCCTTTTTCTCCCTTGTTAGGATATATTTTCTTCTTATTGTTGCTGCAGTTGAACTACAAAGAAGCTACAGGTTTATAGCGAGCACAGCTCAGCAGTACCCTGCAGTGCAAACAGAATGAGATAGACTGAGAAGCTTTGCAGCCTGCAAGAGCAGTTCCCAGCTGCCTCTTCCCCCAATGTTGGAAGGGGGCCAACTCTTCCTTCCTCTGACTGTATTATCATGAAGGCATTAAAAACGCTGTTAAAGCTGATCTGCTGTGATGCAATTTAATAACCTCTACCTTTTTTTCCTCTTTGTTTCCACAGTCATTTGGTTTTAATCGAACCAAAAGTATGCTTGGCTCCCTTTATTAGCCTGGAATTAAGGTGCACTTCAGTTGGAAAGCAAATAACACTGATTCACATTCCAGAGTCAGCAGAGAGAGAAGTGAATCAGATCTGCATGCACACGCTCAGTAAATGTTGTGTAACTTTGCAAAGAGTTCTGCCTCCTTTTTGTCAGCTAGATTTTCCGAAGCTTGTGGAAGGGAATTTGTAAAGTGGGGGAAATAATGTCATTTCAGGAAAGGGGGAGTGCAGAATCAATAGATGCAGAACAGACTTACCTATGCAAGTTGCCAAAATATTAGAATCTTTGGCCTAAATCCACAAAGCTCTGTTAAGTCAGGACTCCTAATGTGATGTTACCTAGAACAGCAATGTACTTTATGTTCCCTGAGTTGACACGGTATCCTCAAAGCTTATACTGTGGGAAAACAAAGCCTAAACTACATCTCATTCAGTCTTAATGTCAAGACATTTATCTTATGTATCAGTAACGTGTTTTTATGTCAATCTTGAAGTAACTCCTATACAGACCCCAAAATAGGGCTTTTGCTGAAGTGCAGAGAGAGAGAAGAGAAGATGGAAATAATGCTGGAAATAACGCTATGTTCTTTATGTTCTTTAGATTATGCCTAAGGCCGCGTCAATACTGCGCGCACAGCGCAAACAAAAGCCTGCACCTCAATGAGGCAGGCCATAGAGCGGGCGATAAAGCGCAATGGCCGGGTTACGTGGGCGGTTCAGCCAATGAGGGCGAATCGCTCACGTGACATCATGGCCACGCCTTCCCATCGCTGTGGATCACAGGCCACAGATCGCTTGTCCGACAGGCGCGCGTGATGCCATGCGCTCTGTTGCGCGCGTGCGCTCACTGTATCCGAGGCCTAACTGTGGTGTTACACACATCCAGACACTGCACAAGCCATATTTGGGAGCATGAAAAGGAGTAACTCCATGTTTTGGTATAATTATAACGTAACGTGAAGTCCCCTTGTTCACTTTAACAGTATTTAGTTGATATGCAATGTTATGATGCAGCCTCATTTGCATACAATATGTATGTCATAGTTACTAATGTGTGTTATAGTTAATGCTTTGATCTTTATGGGGAAAAAAACATGGCTTAATATTATAGGATTGTCCTGTGAAGTTTATTTAACACCATTATTGTTAATGTGAAGTTAGGTTAGATTAACACTACTTTAAATGACAATAGAGCTTTGCTGATCTGGGTCTACGAATTACTCTTACATTTGATAACATTTATAACAGAAAATACATGAAAGCATAATATTTAAAGTAAAATATAATCTTCTGTGTTTTTTTTAGTACCACAATTTGTGTCTTTCTGGTCTGATTTTAAAGGTGGCTACAGTTTTGATGAATTTGCATTGGAGGATGCTGTGGTTGTTTGTGTGGTGACCTGAAACCTGTGTTTCATATATTTATAATTGGAAGTAGCTAGAAAGAATTGCATGATCGTGACATTATTATTACTCGAGTTCTGAAAATGTTTGCGCGTTTCCAGTCTTGCAATACTCCATCTCCTTACAGAAGTGCCCTTAAAAATCAATTGCCTTGTGCTTGATTGCAGAATAGCAGAATTCCTTGAAAGAGCAGGTCAAGGTTCTCTATATACCACAGTTATGATACTTTTATGTTATAAAAACACATTTGTAAGGAGTTTTGTTTAAAACAGACTTCCTTTTTTTGTATAGCTGCAAGGCCCCGGGAAACATGTTTTCTCCATTACTTTATTCAGGGGATCTCTTGGAGAATAACAACTCTTGGAAACTCACAGTTCTACATATGTATGTTAAAATACCGTAGGTCCTGGCATGAGAATGTTCTGCATTAACCTAATGTGGATTAGTATTAGGAAATGTATCCTCCACCAGAAGATTCCAAGGCAGAGTTGTGATGGTTTCTGACCTAATGATAAACCAAAGTGTGGCCGGGGTTACAGGTCGCTTCAAAACCCGTGGCTATTATTTTCTAACTTTTGCTAAGCTTGATGAACACCCAAACCTCACCTAATGTTGATTTGATGCAGTTATAGCCAGTGGTTGGCAAATCACCAAAAAATCTACTCGCCACCTAGTACCAAACGTGTGCTGCTTGGGCCAATATTTACTCGCCCGGGGGTTAAATCCACTCGCCCGGGGCGAGCAAATGTATAGGTTTGTCGAACACTGGTTATAGCTATATATGTTTTTAATTTTGTTGCAGGTTATTTTACAGATCCAATATGATTAGTGTGATATTTTTTCAAAGACATAACTGTACCTGCTTCCGAGTCATACAGCATTGTAGATGTATTGTAGCAATCAGGTGAACAAATGGTTATGAAGCCTTTTGTTTACAATGTAGTGAAATAGTCTACTGTCACGCCCCCTGGATGATGTAGATCAGGGGAGCGCAAACTTTTTGTGCTGCGCCCCCCTGTCTCTCTGCCCCCGGCTCTCGCGCCCCCCTGCCTACCTTTATCCGCGTCAGATGACGCTGCGTGGGCATGTGACGTCAGGTCACATGGTGCCGCGGCGTCGCAACACAGACTGCTGAATCCCGGTAAGTAAACAGTTGCAGGGGCCTCACGCGATCCCCCAGCATTTAATTTAAATGCCTGGGGGAAGAGCGCGGGGCCTCTGCAACTGCCCGCGCCCCCCCAAGCACAATCTCCCGCCCCCCCTGGGGGTCGCGCCCCCCACTTTGCGCACCGCTGATGTAGATGACCGAATATAGTCCTATAGTATTTCCCCTCCTGACGTAGAGCCCCATATTCAGGCATCTACATCATCAAAGGGCTGGACAGACCAGACACTGCTTCTCAGTGCTTCCTACCTTCAGAGCTGCTCGGGGAGACCGGGAGAGAGACTGCTTCTCCCTGGGACACTTCTGCGCAGCCTCTTCACACTCTTCGGCTTCTTGATGATGAGTCTAAAGGATTAACGCTGCGGGTGTCCCATTCAGGATCCTCCCAGGCTACTTGCTGTTTTCAGAGCCGCAATCGGCGCTGCCCAAACGCATCGCCGCCACCGCGTACCATCGCGGCACCAAATATATATATATAAATAATTTTTATTTAATTTCTTTTAAGGGGGAGAGGAGGGGTCAAAAATTAAAATAATAATAAGCCAGGTTTGCTGCTTCAGCTTCTGATGCACTCACAGCCTTTCTTATAGCATTTCAAATCCTATGCGGTTTGTTAAAATGTTAGGTCATTCTCTGGCAGAACTCTCAGTCTAGGTACTGTATTTTGATGTTACATGTGCATGTACTTCAAAGACAAGGTCAAGTCAATCAGAAATGACATCTCATCATGTCAAGCTCTATATGCATCACCTACCTCCCCTCACACACAAATTCATCTTCAGCTGATTTTCCCCTGTGACTGAGAATTAGGTCTCCATATTTGTCTCATCATTTTGCCCTACAATCTGCCCCCTTGATCCTCACATCTGCTGCGCTCCATCTCTGGCACACTAAGCCCCATCTTAACTCACCTTTTTAACCTCTCCCTCACCTCCGGCACATGCCAATCTCATTTTAAACATGTACTCGTCATGCCCATTCTAAAGCAACCCTCTCTTTACCAAGCCCCCCTCTCTAATTACTGCCCTATCTTCTCCCCTTTGTCTCCAAGCTGCTTGAGTGACTTGTATAAAACTGCCTGACTTACTTTCTCTTCTTTAACTCCCTGCTTGACGCTTTACAACCTGGTTTCCTTCCTACTGTATACACTCCACTGAGTCAGCACTAACACAAGTGGCCAATGAGCAACTAAAAACTACGTTTAAGGGCCACTTCTCCATACTAATTCTCCTGGATCTCTCGGCTGCCTTCAACACTGTTGATCACCCCCTTCTCCTGAAAACTCTCCACTCCATTGGCCTCCATGACACAGCATCCTCCTGGTTCATGTCATATTTATGCAACCATTCCTTTCTTGTTTCTTTCTTTAGTGTCTCCTCCTCTTCCCTCCTCTCTGTTGGGGTCCCACAAGGCTCTGTCTTGGCTCTCTGCTCTTCCCACTCTACACATTATTTCTTGATGAACTAATACACTTTTGGCTTCCAGTATCATCTCTATGCCAATGACACCCAAACATACTATTCCGGCTTTGTCCTCTCCCTGTCTCCTGTCCTGTGTCTCCAACTGTCTCTCTTCAATCTCCTCCTGGATTTCCCACAGTTACCTGAACATGTCTACTCCTGAAGATGTCCCGTCTGTTAGCTTAACATGTCCAAAACAGAACTAATTCTCTTTCCCCTTTCCACTGCCACCCCTACACCCAAACGCTCCCTCACTGTCAATAACAACTCAATCTCTTCAACAGCTCAAGCTGGTTGTGGTTGTGGTCGTCTTTGACTATGATCTCTCCTTCATTCCACACATTCAGTCCCTCACGAAGTCCTGCCATCTCCACCTCCAAAATATTGCCAGGATAAACCCTTTTCTAATGCATGATGCAACTAAAACCCTAATTCACTCATCTCGGCACGCCATGACTACAACAACCGTCTCCTAGTTGGCACCCCCCTTGTCCATCTGTCCCAACTTCAATCCATCCAAAATGCTGCTGCCAGATTCATTTACCTCACTTACTGCTCCACTTCTGCTGCTCCACTAAGCAAATCCTTACATTGGCTTCCCCTATCCTTTAGAATACAATTTAGTAAGAAAACTAAATAACGCTGCCTCCCACTCCCCACCTTAAATCTCAGCGCTCATCACCAAATATATCCCTTAACGCCCCTGACATCTGCCCTTCCTCCTGCCTTATTACTTGCTCTCACTCCCGCCTACAAAACTTCTCCCATGCTGCCCCCTCCTCCCCCCATCTCTGGCATTCTCTACCATGTACTCTTTCCCAGCTTTCAGACATTTAAAAAAATCCCTGAAAACTCACCAAGGGGTCATCTTGAATCCTATTTGGCATACCTCTAACATTCACTCCCCCCCTCCCCCCAACCCAATTGGGACCAGCTGTGTGCGGCTGGACCAATCTATACGCTATGTAACACCCCCTAACACCTGTGTCCTCAAACCTTAATGGGATCAGTGGTCATGCTGGATCATACTCACACCTGAGGTGTTTCAACATTGTCTCTCAGTCCCTCTAGATTATAAACTCTCACGAGCAGGGCCCTCATTACCTCTTTGTATCTGTTTGTGCGTGTTTGTCCTTATTCGTATGTAAGTCTGTTAATGTAATGATCAAATCTCTGTACCCCCGTTGTACCGCACTGCAGAATATGTTGGCGCTTTACAAAAAAACAATAATAATAAATAAGAAGAATACAGTGTGGTCCTTCCTCCAGCATTGTATTGTGCTGCGGAATATGTTGGCACCATAAATAATAATACAAAAATAACATTCATTGTATTCACTTTAGTAAATGAAACCTTCTCTGTGCTAGAGACACTCTTCCTTCACCACATTTTATTTTCAGTTGTCTCGATTGCAATGCACCTTAAGGAGGTGTCTGTGGTAAAACAAATGTATCTTGTATGCACTTTGTGTACATAGAATATAACTATAGGAAAGCCACAATCCTCAATGTGAGAGACAATTATCAGTTTGGAAACGCCTGGAGCTTGGGAAGGTACAGTATTCATAAAGCAAGGGCATTTAGGCATTATCTGCAGACACGGAATATATTGATCCTATAATTACTAGAAAGAAGTACAGTAGAACTTGTTTCTTCATATTTTTCATGCCATCTACTTCCTGTGAAAGGGTTGCTTCATATTGGAATTGGGGGCCATCACAACTAATTATTCGGGACCATATATTATAGTAGATGTTTTCTTTCCTCTGTCCTATGTATTTGAACCATACACCATATAATTTGTGTATATATATATATATATATATATAAAGCAGAAAATAGCCGTGTTAGTCCAGTTGCGATAGTGCAGAATAAATGAGTTCTTCAGTATTCGGTGATACCTTTTTTATTGGACTAACAATTTATGTCATAGGACAAGCTTTCGAGAGTTCTCCTCTCTTCTTCAGGTCAAGCAATACTGATATACAAAGGATTAAACACTGTTTTAGCCATAGATTCCTTTGTATATCAGTATTGCTTGACCTGAAGAAGAGAGGAGAACTCTCGAAAGCTTGTCCTATGACATAAATTGTTAGTCCAATAAAAAAGGTATCACCGAATACTGAAGAACTCATTTATTCTGCACTATATATATATATATATATATATATATATATATATATATATATATAGATAAAGACGCCCCTGAGGAAGGTCCTATACAGGACCGAAACGTTGGATTTATATGTGCCTGCTTTTTTTCAAATACACTTTTGCAATATACCTTGAGTGCTGTTTTTTGTCTCCTTGGTGGGACACCTGGTTTCCTATATATATATATATATATATATATATATATATATATATATATATATATATATATATATATATATATATATATATATATATATATATATATATATATATATATGCTACATGCAGGCAATGTACTGTAAATTGTGAAATATTAGTTAAGCCAAAAATACAGTTCTATGAACTATGGCATGCATACATTTGATTGATAAATCCATTAGATGTTGTAATTATTGTATATTATCACTCCTCCATCTGCTCTAATTAACTGACATTTCAAACCTCAACTTTCAACATGAGACAGACAATGGATTTAACATGAAGATTGTGTGCTGAAAATATTGATGAAAACAAGTTACAACTGATATTTCAAGAAAGATCTATAAAAAATAACAACTCTACTGCATAATAGAAATATGTATTTTTTTTCCTCCACTGACCTCTAGGCTATTAAACTATGTAGTTCTTTGTGCTTCTTTCTGTCACCCATAATTTAAGTAAGACCAAAGAGAGGCAAAATTGAGGATTATAAAACATACTGTATTCCTTATTAATGTATATGTTATCTTACAGGACTTTAATCCCTCTCTGCTTTATTTCAGTTGTTAATTTCTTCATGTCGTCTTTGACATTGATCGCTCTACACTTTTTGCTGGCAGAGTGGTCTACAATGCTTTGAAAAGCAGTAAATTAATTAGTGTTCTCAGTCTGACTTCAAGTTATCAATATGCAATCCTCCTTGCGCAGCTGTAAAGGAGTTTACGTTGAGTTGAGCTATGTACATGGCACTGCTCAGTCTCCCGTACCTGTTCAGGGTGCTGAGCCTGTGAAGTCTGGGCATGGATATGCAGATTGAATAAGGATGGTCAGCAGGAACTTTTATAGTACAAACAAGAGCTTTATTCACAGCCATTTATAAGGCTCGCCATACAAGGACATACTTCAGGTTAGACATATTAACTGGTAGCAAAGCATAACGTTTCTATGTGCTCCTGCCCATTGTAGTTCTCATTCCTACACTGGGGGAGAGGTACTTATGCTTGTTTCCCTTAGTATTGATTAGATTGTCAATCTCCTGCATAGCGTCACTAGTGCCCCATCTCAAGCGGGCCCCGGTTAGGAATATACCCTGCTTTCTGGGATCAGTATCCCCTTACTGTGTACTTCATACTTCTTTTTGCATACTGGATCAGGAGATTACTAAGGACCTGCTGGTGGGGCCGATAATATTGTGCTCCGGAGCTATTACTCTGAGAACTCCTGCTAAGCACATGTTCACTCCACTTCCCGAATGAGAACAATCTTGGGCCATTACTATAGGCGCTAACTATATAGGGCACGTTCCTTAACTGAAATAGGAGATACCGGCACCCCATAACGGGTCCTGTATCTCGGGAAGCAGGGAGTCCCCGGACCTCAAATCAACGCGGTTCTGCTCTGGAGACCCCTTGCTCATCTACACTAGTATTAAAATTTATATTAAAACAGCTTCATTACCTTAGCACACAGCCGCTAAGGCAATGAAGCGGTTAAACCTCAATAGCTTGTTTCCTGGGTCAGAGGGGGTGGATGAAGGGGGTAGTAGTCCCAGGCTGCCTGGAAGGTTGCAGGAGGAATTAACCCCTTCACTACCATAGCTGTGGGAACCGATATGGCAATGAAGGGGTTAACCTGTCCCGCTACACCCCCCCCCCCCCCCCCGGAAGGCCTAAACATCCATCCTTGGGGCTACTAGCCCCTTCACCCAATACCCCTACCCCCAAGAAACAAAAATAAACACAACAACCCTACCACCCACCGCCTCTACCCCCAACAATCCCCCCCCCCCCAAACACATACAGTACAGTAATGGACAAAATTACTATTATCCACATATGGATAATAATGCATTTGCCCATTATAAAATCAAACATTAGCCAGCCAGCATTAATAATGCTTTTACTTTACCCCTGCCATCAATTTGTTTTGTTGGCTACTGGTTTTATTTCTTTAATTGATTGGTTGGATAGATGTTTATTTATTTGTATTCTTATGTTTTGGAATAGCATAATTGTAATTTGTGGGCTGTTTAGTACCTTTACAATGCATGGTCCCACTTGGCCTACATAAGATTCATATCTTGCTGTGTCACGGGTGTCAAAAAGACACTTGTCAAACAATAACGTTGTAAATCGTGCCATTTTATCGTGATGCCAATTTTAAAGATTACGGCCCAATAGGCAGGAGTTAATGTAATACTTTCCCCATGCTTTTAGTTGAGTTTACTAGCAGGTTTATGTAAATGAATAAGAAGAATGACGTAGAAATCAAGTTAGGTCACCAAACTATGGTGATGTCAGGAAAACACGTTCTCCGTACGCTCGCCACATACAGGCGGAGTCTTCTTTATTTGGAATTTGGGCACAAGGAAACTGCAGCTGAAGGGAGCCTGACCAAGGCTCGATCGCAGCTTCCCCACACGCAAAAACGCAGTAGACTAATTTCCCACAAGTGTTAATGCAGCTAAAGTCCCTGCTTCTGACTGGGACTCCCGCTGCATTAATCTTACCGGGCCTCACCAGCCTGGAAGAGCTGTGCAATACCAAAATACTGACACAGACAGCGAGTTGTAACCTGAAAAAAAGTGTATGAAGTGACACAATCACGAATTCATTTAAAAATACAAATTAGATGACTCCAGAGGGGAGCAGACCATTTTCAGGAAAGGATTATGCTATATTAAATTCCAGATTTATGCCACAAAAAGGAGTTCATGTTAAAGACAAGGGGGTTTGTATGATGAGTACTTTTCAATAAATGTATATAAAAGTGTTTTCTCAATAGGCGTATATACTGTAGAAGTTGCACTACAAAGTCATAATTGCAATAATAATATGACTCCTCAGTGAAACAGAAAAAAAAGCCGTTATGGAAAGTCCATTCCAGTTTCCAAACGATATCTGCAACCGCTGTGCCAAACTGTACAGGCATACTGGTCACACTGACTATATACCATGGTGGCCTGCAACATGCTTTCAGCATTGCCAGGTGTGCACGCATGTTTTAACATCCAGCCAAAGTACAGTATACACAAAGGACCATATTTACTAATAATAATATTCCATGGGACACCATCCGGCACTGTAAGAAACCTTCTGCCCGCTCTCATTCTGTATGGTGTCTTCTGGGCCTGGAAGGTATCTTATGGAAAACCGTAGCACGCCTTGGTAAAAATAACCTAAGCCTGTACCGATTTGAGGAAAAACTTTTATGGATTTATTATTTATTAAAGTCAGTACAACAAGTATGGGAAAGTAGATACATTAATAAAAAAAAAATGAATCAAGCACAGCATGCAATCAATTAATCAAACAATCTGTAATTGTTTATTTACTTTCCTTGCTCGTTTACAGACTTGGTAGTAATTGTTGATTCTTTCAAACGATATGTTTAGCTGTAAATTGTATCTGGGGTCGAGTGAACCTTTAACAATAACTCGTAATTCACTACATGGTGAATACATGAAACATTTCATAAAGAAGACCGTGCCCATGCAATTAAATGAACCACAAGAAGAACTACAATTTGGCCTCAGTCTCTCTACTCGTAACATTCTTGGGCACTTTCTGTACTCATTACGGCTCTGATATGCTGGAGAATATTTTTTCTTGCATTCTTTTTGGAGGAGATGATTGCAAATGTGCCTCTCGGCACCACAATGAAGGTATTATCGTGTCAGTAATAAACATGTTGAGTTGTGGGAACCTGGTATAATCTGATTCAGCAGGGGGTATGTGAAACATTGTTCTGTGCCCCGTTGATTTTGTTCTCAAATATTCTGCTTGTGTTTCTCGAAAGACACCCTCTGGCAAGCCTGGGGTAATGTACCTAACCTATCTGATAAAAATAAACACAGCACAAGATACTGCGGTTTATAGGAAGATATGGCAAGAAAAATCTCTATAGATTCAGTTGAAAAATACCTACATCTATCTGTAAGTTTTTATTAGGGATAACAAAGAATGTTGCCATTTAATATTCTAGCAAAAAATGGTTTTGCTATCTAAAAGTTATTTCTAACAAGAAAAGAAAAAACAACATTTAAAGATGCAATTACATATTTCACAACTCAAAATATAGGTGGTGGAAGACGGATGTTTTCAATCCCCCCGAATAAGCACGGTATCTACTAATGTATAACTACCCAGAACTCCTTGCAGATGTACAACAATATACTCTAGATGCCAGTGTAAGCCAGTGTGGCTTGGCAAAGGTTTATTACCTAAATCAGAGCCGGCGTGTGCGTTTATATTACAGTAAACATCATTATAAAAAAGCGTGGAATGCATGACTATCTGTGTAATGTGGTACAAAAACACATGAAAACTGTAACAGTGTATGTTTATTTAATTTAATATAATAAAGATGTGCCTGTGGCAGAGTTGTCAATAAAGTAACGTAGTTTTTTTTTTCTATTCCCTTCATGAATTTCCTCAGTACCGGGAGTCTAAAACGACAACCCAGTGTGGAGTAATAAGCTGAAGAAAAGAATAAACAAGTGAAAAAGGATACATCGGGACACACTGATGCAAAGCATCTATATAAGATAATATGCAAATTAGTGTCACGTGATGTATCAATATGGTTGTGTTACATTATAAATCCAGCTCATGCAAAGTGTAACAAATATATATTTGATTTCCTTCCTTTCATTTTTTTCATATTCCTACAATGCACATCATGACGACTGGGAGTAAAAGGGAGTTGGATTTTCCAGTTGATGTAATTGGAGGTTCTAATTCATGCAGTCATAATCCTAATTCCTTAACCCTTTGAGTGCCCTATGAAGTAGACATCATGTCATGAGGTCTGACACTCCATGGACTCCAAGACTTGGTGGCTACATCATAGGCTTTCAGCTCGCTGTCTAGCGGAGATTGTGTTCTGCGCTCCTGTGAATCACTGAACATGATCTATCAGACAGAGGAACGGAAGATAGAGGATGGAGGAAAGGAACCTCCCAAAAACAGAGCTCAAAAGCATGTGAATAGGCACTTTATCAAATGCATAATTATATAAATAAATGCATCGAAAAATATATGTAGCAAATCCAGTATAAATTCATCCGGAATATAATTGCCTGGATCCCATTATGCTCCTATGAAAGGTTCCATAACTAACAATACATGTGGGGATGTCTGAGAGGACTGTATTATAGATCAACCAGACCCCCAGCTAATTGGTAAATAAGTCCCTGGAGCTGGATCAAAACATGTGAGTAGAAGAACGTAGATATACAATAGTAGTCACTGGTTCTTTCCTGGATAGGCGTGCGACAGCTTCAGAAGCAACAGCAAAGCAGGATTTCTCCCATCGAGGAGAGTGTAGCCGTGCACTGCATGCATAAACGTGCCAAGGAAAAGCTGATACCGCCGGGTCAGTTAAATATATTTATTGGCGCCTGCAAACCATACAGCAACTGCGGGTAACTCGAGGAGAAAGCTCTGATGCGTTTCGTGCTGACAGGCACTTTGTCGAAACGCGTCAGAGCTTTCTCCTCGAGGTACCCGCAGTTGCTGTATGGTTTGCAGGCGCCAATAAATATTTTTAAGTGACCCTCGGTATCAGCTTTTCCTTGGCACGTTTATGAATGCAGTGCACGGCTGCTCTCCTCGATGGGAGAAATCCTTCTTAGGGGAATGGAAGATGACTCCTATTCCCTTCCTCTAATCCAGTTGCGTGCAAATTTTCCCCCCTGTGCTCTCCTGTAGGCTGTCCCCACCTGCTCGTGCCCCTCCCTTACCTTGGCTCTGGCGTCAAACAACGCCACGGGGTCATTTGATACCATGCTGCCATGACGACGCGTCGCTGGAAGCCAAGGTAAGTGAGTTATAGAAGCCTCGCGCGGGCCCCCGACATTTCATTTAAATGCATTGGGGAAGTGCACGGGGCCTCTGTAGCAGCCGTGCCCCCCCCCCCCCCTGGAAAATCTCGCACCCCCACCAATTTGTGTACCCCTGACCTAATCAGTAATGCTGCGATCACGTGATCACTCTGTGTAGCAGTCACATGATTGTGATGTGCTGAAAGAGCTGTGGCACTCTGGTGCTGAGGCCTCTCCAGCACGCAATGCATTAAAGTGTGATACCGACAATCGCACAGAGATTGCATGCTTACTGCTATTGACTTCAATGCGCGATCGCGGAGTGATTGTGGCTATTGTACTTCAATGAATCTCCATGGGACTGGACCCTTGCAGCGGCGAATAATCAAAGGGATATGAAGTATCTTTTCAACACCTACCAGTCTGTTTGAACATTATGGGAGTGTGAAGAAGTTTGTGCTTAATCTCCCCACTGCTATTCCCTTGCAATTCATTAGAAGTCCCAGCCTCGGGTAGAAAACGGTGATATCTCCCACCCGACAGTTTAATTGCTAGTGCTGATTTCTGAGGGATCTCTTTTGTGTATCACTATGGCTGGTTAACGCTGAGTTAATGCATTTTTCACATATGGAAATTAAATGCGTATTGTAAATAAAAAATTCTTATTGAATAACGCAGTAATTCCCCCCCCCCCCCCAAATATTTTTGCTATTCCATTCTTTACTAACACCAGATTTGAATGCAGGTATGTTGACCTTTATTGGATTACTAAGGTAAAATAAGCTTATTTAAATTCATCTGATTGATTTCTCACGATGTCATGTTAACATTGTAGTGATTTCTCATGATGTCATGTTAACACTGTAGTGATTTCTCATGATGTCATGTTAACACTGTAGTGATTTCTCATGATGTCATGTTAACACTGTAGTGATTTCTCATGATGTCATGTTAACACTATAATGACGCTTCCCACATAAAAACTGCCATTGCTGGGTAAGACCAAGTGGTTCAATTTAAGTCCAGGATCAAGTCTCTGACACAGGTCCATGGATAGGATTACTTCTACTGGATAAATTGCTAGGACCTAATTAAAAATGGTGCAATTAGAGTGCAATGTTGATCTTAATTAGTTGAAACATGGGTGTATATTTTTGAGCTTTGATTTATGTTAATATATTTAGGACAGGGAGGTCAGTTCATGTCTAATGAATGGCTGCAAAGTAAACTGCTGGAAATTCATAATGACACCCACTGTGGAGGTGCTTATTACGGGAGAATATCACTATAACCATTAGTTCCAAAAATAGCAATACTTACATTTATATTTATATTGTAAGATAACAAAGATCACACACAGAAGCTGAAGGAAAACCGCACCTCTATTCCTGTCCCAATCCAGTTGTTTGTATCTATAACTCAACGTGTTTGTGCACCTTATGGCTAGCATTGCACTGACTATTTGCATCTTCCTATTTATAACAAAACATTTGGTATATAGTTAGTAAAACACATATTCATAAAGTATTTTCTTGTATCATTTAAATTTATATAACAAAAGACAGAAAAGCCCAATGCTACATCCAATGTGACAAAAATATACAGTGACATACTTATATATTCTCTGGAATAAGGGTCATTTAGTTAAACCCTTTGGCCAAAGCGTTATACTGTAAGCTTGCGAGCCACATGAAGGCATGACCTGTAAGCATGTCCTAACACTACCTAAGCAAATTCTCATTTACCTCTGCTGGAGGGAGAATGGCCACAATGGACCTGTACTGCACAAGGACATGAAAAAAAACCTTGCTACTTAAAAAGTGGGGTGGGGTGAGCGTAAACCCTGGGAGGAGGGGACACTAACCTCCAAACAACTGATACCAGTTGAAAATCAAATTAATAAACACAATCCCAGCAAGCCCAGAACTTGCACTCCTCTGGTTAGATGATAATATGTGTCCTTAACTGGACCATATGTGGTGTAAGGATTTCAGCTTTAGTGTATAAAATGTACCTTTTAATCAATGGTATGGAAGAGAGTAAATAAAATACTGCCAGTAGATCGTAACGAGACATGATTGTAATTGCTGGCAGGTTACAACTATAACTGATCTAGTGTAGAGATCAACTCCATAACATTACCACAGTGGTACAGTAGCTAACACGTGGAACGATATAATGTTGCTGCTCGGTGTAAGGTGGTCCGAAAACAAGAAAATTAGTACAATTTTATGACATGAATATCCTACCAGTGAACTGATAGAGAAAAGAACCACAGTGAACAAGTGAATAAATTAAAATGCTGCAAGGGCTCAGAGATTTTAATTAATAGTGATTGATGATTAGCAGTTGTGCCTCAGGATCCACTCGAATGTGGTTGCAGTTACACCCACTATAGTTTGTTTAATTAAGTGATAGGGAGGTTAGCAAATCAGCTCTTTGGAACCTGAAGACTTGAGTACTTCAGAATTCAATTTGAGTATTTCTTAACGATATAACTGTAAAATAGGCGATTATGTGCTCAGCTGTAGTCTCAACTACCAGGTGTAGAGAGCACGGTGTATTAACTAGTAGGGGAAAGTCCTGAAAAGGTAGCGATGAAAACAGCTTTCAGGGAGAGGGGGCTGGATCAGGAAAGTAGAATATATCGCTGGACTCATTCCCAAAGTAGAATCACTGCATTAGAGAAAGCCCAGAGCCCACGTGAGAGTCTCACTCAAATGTTGCTCTTATTACTCTCAGACTTCGACTCATTTCTACATCTGTGGTGACGTCTTACACTATTGAACACCCGATGCGCGTTTTGTCACCTGGCGACCTCCTCTAAGGTTGTATATATGTTATATCTAACCCTCTAGTAGCACCCTAAATAAATCAATTCAATCAGTTCTCTATCTGATTACTTAATGCAGTTGAATGTATTAATCAACAACAAGAATATTCTGAATGGTTGCTCTCACATTACCTCCAATGCATCAGTACCCCATTGTGTTTTACATTATCTGTATCTTTACACTGCAAGAGCACTGCATAAATAGCTGTCCCTTTCTGAAAAAAAAGTCTCCCAAATAATACAGCAGGGTTGACAATTTTGCAATGCGTTGCTGGCTTCTAACAAAGCAAAAGAAGTTAAGTACATTATTTGCAAATCTTATATCTGGATACTAATGGTTCTAGCTGTCCATAAACTATGCCCTTTTAGGAACGTTGCTGAAGTCAGCTGCTCTCCATGTTTGAGCACACACAAGTAAAGCTATTTACACCTCTCCAACAAGTTACCGCTGTAAAAAGGGTGAGAGGATAAGTGTAAACCCTGCTAAGCAAGAATGCTTATGTAACAGCTGCTGATATTCTTCCCACATGATGTCATAATCCTGTTAGAACTTCTTATTTCTAATGCCAAATCAGTTGGATCTGTTTCAAGACGGAATAGAATCGCGAGGTTTGTTAAGCCTACTGGAGAAGTTAATTTTGCATGTGACTTTCACATGCAGAGAAACAATCTGACTAAAATGCTGAAGGGCCTGGACCAATTTTATAAGATGTTTACCCTTGGAAAGAAATTGATGTTATTACCAGTGTGAAAATTGATATTGCACGAAACTGTAAAACCAAGAATCCCCACCACTGAACTTAAAACCCCCCATAATTAAATAAAAATGGTATTGTTTTTCAATGTTCATTACATGCTCATTACACTTTCAGGGCTATATCACTTAAGATTTAAGCCTTACCTGAGAAGGCTATGATTCTATCAAGATTAGTCCCACCTCAGAGGATTACATCTATCCAGGCCACTTTAGCCAGCTCTCATTTGTAAGCTTCTGTTTTTCTTAGAAAAAAAGAACTATAAATATCAGAATTGATTGAAAAAAATATATATATATTGCTAAAGAAATAAAAACCATAGTACTCTCGATTTTGTCCAGTTGCCTGCAAATATGGCACATGAAAAGGGTTCCCTTTAATAGCGAATTTTTTATTTATTTTTTGTCTATGCCACACAATAAATATCACTAGAAATGCTGCAGGAATAGAGCCCTGGGATAGCGTCAAACACTGCACGAAGACACGTGACAAAATAGCTCTAGCTGGGCCAACATAGACTCGTCACAGCACAACACGAGTGGACAAGAGGCTAAAATATGTGTATATATGTTTAATAATAACTGTTGGAGAATAGGTGCAGTCACGACCATACACAGAGCATCGGGTGTCGATGCCGTGATAAATTGGATATAAACAAATTCTCTAAAATGGAGAACCGGCACTCCAAGGATCTTGAAAAAAGGATATTCTTTATTCCAAACAGATTGATGTTTTGGTCACTAGCACTGACCTTCACAAAGGTCAATGTTTGTGACCGAAACATTGATTACTGTCGTTCTGGAAAAAATTATATATATCTAAATCTCTGGAGTGCCGGTTCTTTCTCCGTCTTAGAGAATTTGTTTATATCTATATGTTCAATCAGATAAAGCTTTCTGAAATTACTGTACGTGGTGCTGTCCAGCAACACTATGATCAGACTGGCTAACATTTAAATGCTTCTTTCAGAGATTTGGAAGAAAAATGTAGGACATTTCTAAAACTCCATCACAAGGAAGAAAAAAAGAATTACTATATTGCATTCTTTGATTATAGATGTATTAAGTTATTTATACAAAATTGCAGACCAATAAAATCATAACAGGGATCAAAGATTAAACTATCAATCAGCCAAACATCCTACAAATATTTTTTGCATATGTCTTAATGTAAACAATTACCAATGTTAATTTATACGGAAACAACTGTAAAATAAATATCTACACACGCGAAAATCACGATGTGTAACCATAAAGTGCACGGTGCTTAAAACAGTGCACTAATTTACACCACATACGTTGTTCTTTCATTCGGTAAACATGCTATACACTAACTCAGGGGTCGGCAACCTGTGGCCCCCGAGTCACATGCGGCTCTTTCCGCACCTACATGCGGCTCTCCTCCGTCCGCAGGTGGCAGCTCCCCGGCTGCTGCCTCTCTCCCTCACTGTCCTGCCGGTGGTTGCAGGGGGGCCCGGCCAGCGCTGGTCGGGCCTCTTGTTGCTGCCGGGCATCTCCCCAGCTGCTGGCCCGCCTCCCTGTGACATGGGCGCGCGCCACAAGTTGCAGCCCGCACTTACGGCGCTCACCGGTATGAGTAGTGAATGTATATGTATGTATTGTGTATTTGTAAATGACAAACTGTTTTGCACAGAAAAACAATTAAAAAATTTTTTTAATAAAGGCACTTATTATTGTGAAATGCATTTTATTCCCACACATATTTTTTCCTTTCCCTAATTCTGATTAAAATAAGCTTGTTGTATGTTAATGCTTAGACAGTATATAGCTATTAGTGTGTGCGGTATATGTTTGTGGGGGTGTAATATTCATGCATGTGCTGCGGCTCTCGGAATATTTTGGACAAAGACATTTTTTTATAAAATGTCTCTTCTTCCTTGAAAGTTTGCAGACCCCTGCACTAACTAGTATATCTTCTTGTGTAGTGCACAATATAATTCTGAAAGATGTCATAACAGGTATGTGGGCGAATTCTAGTAGCTCCTCATTGTGACAAATCGCTTCTAAAGTACACTTTAGAAGCGAATTTGCATGTTTTGCTTTCTGAAAGCCATTTTCACATGTCCAAACCATGCAAAAAAAAGGCTTTTTTTTTTTTTTTTAGAAGTTTTTTCATTCTGGCAGTGCAAATTCAGGAGAAATGACCAAAATCTATTTTTTGCTAACTCGCTGTATTCTAGTAGCTCCGAAGGGTGCAAAAGGCTACATTTTTTTTCTAACCAACTCATGTTTCTGTTGCTACATCAAGGCAGGTGAGAGTAGGAATTGCAAATTCCCTCCAATGCTCCAATGGGGATTTTGTGAAGTGGAGGTCTTCCTAGCTTAACACTATCTCCAGGTGTATACCACCAAATAAATTAGGGAGAAATGCATGTGCTGAAAAATGAACATACCTGAGGTACCCTGGGAGATATGCTAATGTCTATACAAAGTATATTTAAATGAGTCACACGTCCTAAAATATATCCTTAAGACCAATAAGTCTAAAGGGCCTTGTGATGAAGGGGATACAAGTGTCAGACCCAACAGAATTAGAACCCACAACGCTGCCATTCATGGCAGCAGCTCTAGCATTGAACTAATCCAGATGCTGGGAAATAGTGCTGTCACAGCATACTTTTGAGCTCTACTACTCACACCTGTAGCCCAGCCTCCTAGCTTCCTTTAAAGCAGCAAAATATCTGAAATCTTATGTTTTTTTTAAAAAGATCTGTAGTATTAAATATTAGTGAGGTTTTTTTATTCAACTCCATGCCATTTTAATCAGTTTTAAAGCATCCTTTGATATCTCTATAGCAGGTTTTAGGCTGCCTCCCCAGCAGTGCAAGATCTTTGCAAAACTTTCCTGTTTGTGATCATTTGTTGCCAATATTCCCAGCAGTTTGAGCTGTAAACCGTAAAAATAGATAATGTTACCTTAGTAATATAAGAATAAATTGTATCTGCTGAGTTACACTGACTGAAGGATTTATTTACACTGAAAGGCGGCCATTATGTTAGGCACACAATCAGGATTTTTACAGATTTATAACAGGAGCACCAAACGATTGCCAGTTAAGGTAAGAATATAGAATTATACATTAACACATGCTTTACATATTAAACAAAGGAAAAAAAGGGGAATGCAGTATAGTTGCTTTAAAAGCAGACAATTTCCTCTATCTGGTGGCCAGTTCAATGTTCCTTGTGCAAAAGAAATGAGCACATCTGAGGCACCTGAGAGATGTGACAGTATAATTTCCCAGCATCTGATTTTGTTCAATGCTGGAGCTGCTGTCCTGCATGTCAGGGTTGTGGGTTCTAATTTTGTTCTGACACTGACATCTCTCCCTAATTTATTTGGATGTTGGAGGGAGATTTGAGGAGACATACTGTATATACAACTGGAGATACTTTTAAGTCATGAAGTCCTCGTTCTCTTCCCTGCAAAAAGCCCTATTTCAGGCTTTCGAGCGAATTAACACCACCTTCATGTCATTTCGCTTCTAAAGCAAGTACAAATTGGGCAGTTTGTAACTTTTTATAGAAGCAGTTTAGAACATGTGATTTGCAATAGAGAATACCGTTTTTTTCCCACACATTTCATTCCGCTGAACATGCCAGAATGTGCGATTTGGCAAAGACAAATTCGGAGCTTCTAGAATAAGCCCCATAGGGTATAGCACTGAGTGTGTTGTGCTGTAATGTGTTAATGACTTCCAGCTCTCAATTGTCTAACACCACAGTGCCTGGTTCATTCATGTAACCAGTAATAATCTTATATTCTATAGTGTATATTGAACATTGGCGGGGCCCTGGAAGAAGCCACAACTTAAGGGCACAACCCATGTCAGGCAGTGTGTACAGGGATCTTGAGATAAATGGCCAAGTCGTTACCCTATACTGGAGACATGGTGACCTTGGGCAATAGACTTTACCTACCAATCTCCAGAATGATAATATATGAGCTTATATTCTATAGTGTATATTGAACATTTGCTGCTCCAAAAGTTAGCTATATCTTAGCACTTATGGAAAACAATTTTTTACATTTGGAACCCAAGTCTAATAAGAAAAGAACCATTTAGTTGCATCTTTTGATCAGAAAATTATTCAAGACTGCTAACCCTATCAAGTTAAACTCCAATATAGCAGGTACCTATACTAAAGCAAAAACATTTCTTAACGGCCTATGGACTCAACTTAGCTCCAAAATGTGCTATACAGTATCTTATCATATTATATCGCAGTAGGAATCATTAACTGCTATTATCATATCTAGTGCAATGCAGATATTCAATGCATTAATGCAAATTAATCATCAATTGAAGATACCAGTTACAAATATGTGTGCCCCTTTATAAACACAATGAAAAATTAAATTATTGAAAAAAAAGACTACTGAAAGAAATAATAGGTGAAAATCACATATAAATGTCCGTACAGTATCATGCTGGAGGTAGGCAAAGTCTATTCCTCAAGGTCACCATAGGCCTCCGGTGTAGGGCAATGACTTATCTGATTGCCTCAAGATCCATGTACATGCTGTCCAATGTGCGTTTTGCCTCTAATCTAAAGGCTTTTTCTGGGGCCTCGTAAATGTTCAATATACACTACAGCATATAAAAGCAGACAATATACAGGTGTAGCATGTTTATCGAATTATTACACAACTTTTTTTTTTTTTTTTAAACTGGTGCACTGTTTTAAGCATTGTGCACATTATGGTTACACATAAAGTGATTATTGTGTGTGCAGATATTCATTTTACAGTTGTTTCTACATAAGTTAACATTGACAATTGTCTATATTAATTGCAAAACAAAATTGTAAGATATTTGGCTCATAACTTCCTCTTAGATCCCTTTTATGATTGTATTGGCCTGCAATTTTGTATAAATAACTTGATACATTAGTAATCAAAGAGTGTAATATAGGAATATTGTTTTTCTTTATTGTGGTGTATATTCCTTGCACCACATATAAATCCATAATAGGCTTGGTGATTACAAAAACACCTTTGTGAGAAACCTGAGTTGGGCTTCATAAGTTATTGTGATTTTTAAAACAACCCCCTGACTTGCATTGTGACAAAGCTACCCAGCTACCTGAACAAGCTCCTCACTCCTACCACTTGCAGCACTTATCACCTGAGATCAGACTCCAAAAGACTATTCATGGTCCCAAGGCTCAACAAAGTATCCAGCCGTTCCTCCTTCTCTTACCGTGCACCCCAAAACTGGAACAACCTACCAGAGACTCTGACATCCACCACCAGTTTAAGTTCTTTCAAATCTAAGGCTGTCTCACATTTTAACCTGGTCTGTAACTGTTTCATACGCCCATAATATATATATTCTTTAACTGTGCACGCAATGTCTTGTATATAATGTATACCATGTTCATTTATGTAACTGTATTTGTAACCATGTATTATTTGTTTTACTCTGTGCCCAGGACATACTTGAAAACGAGAGGTAACTCTCAATGTATTATTTCCTGGTAAAATATTTTATAAATAAATAAATAAATTATTTCCAGGGAGACAGTAGAAAAATGATACAATTTTCAGATACAAATCAGGGAATCTCCCCTCAAAAAAGGGAAAGTTGGCCAATATGACTATGCTATGTAGCATGTTCATAGGAGGTGGTGACAAAATGTTTGCCTCAGAATATGATTTGCTGACTAATAATCCTACTACAGTATTCAGTATCCATACTGTACAGAGTGGCATTTTCACATGAGGAGGTCGTTTGAGAAAAACTTACATTCTTAATTGTAGCCTAAAACCGATGAGCTCATTGGATTCTGTACATGCCTATATAATATTAGTAACATTGTTTTCTTTATCCCAAAACAAGGTGTTCCTGGACCTTTTGGCAGCAAAGGGGTTAAGCTATGGTAGATTATATACTAACACCAGTACAAGGAGGGAGCACACAGTCTCATCATCGGAAGAAGTAAAAAAATAACATTTTTGCTACTGCAGTTCTGTTAGATTGTTCTTGAGCCCTTTTAGATGAGCAGAAGCTAACCTGGGTTTTTTTGGCACCAAGGTTATTTTTTACTTTCCTTTCGATTCCCTGCTTTTTCCCCCTTTTCATATTCCAGTAAATATACAGTAAATAGGTCTATTTCTTCAATGGGGTGACAAATCGTGAAAAGGTAATAAAATCACTCAGACTGTGGCTCTACAGTAGGTTTTAATGGTTTCTTGATTTTTACTTAATCCCCTCCCCCCACTCCCCCTCAATCTTTACAAGCACGTAAGAGTGAGTTTTTCCTGGAATAGAATGAAGCTCCCCCACATACAAATGGTTAGCAAATCAGTCGAATCAGATTCTAACCTAAAAGTAAATAAACATACAATATGATTTAAGAACATGCTACAGTATGTACTAGATAGTCTTGCTTCACTGTCATCACAAATGTCTCCCAATTTGAACGTACTTAGAAAGTCTAATTCAGATTGTCACGTATGGCACCCAGCTAGCCCGTGACCTGCATAAGGAACAAGGGTTAATACTCACGCCCGCAAGCGCTCCCACTTTTCACCTTCACAAAGGTTCATCAAATGGACAATATCACCTATACAGGATCAAGGATCAGTACACAACCCGCAACCTGCTACTCTAGCCAACCCACCTTTCTCCTCCGCAAGGAACCAGTGAGTAAATATTAACCCCTACTCAATTGCAAATCATATCTATCCACTTCCACCACCTGAGGGTATGCAAATAATATAAGATGTAAAATTAATATTGGGCAGGGTCCCATGTCCCTGTTTGTTATAGAAAAAACTATGCACTTTAACACACGAAAATCGGTTGTAGCCAAATGTGTCCGAACACTTTAATACTCTCCCTAGAGCATGCAATAGTTCATTCAGAGCCCAAAGCATCTTATTAGATGTTTATATATATATATATATATATATATATATATATATATATATATATATACATATATATATATATGGGGAAAGGCGGGGTTGCAGACCTGCCTAAGACATGCAGATGAGCATACAGCTATATTTGCATATTTGCTTTCCTGTGGAGGGTTTTTGTCACTTTTTTTACTCACCATAACTTAACTCAGTATTATATATATATATATATATATATATATATATATATATATATATATATATATATATAAATACAGTGCTTACGTTACAGAAAAGGTATTACAAAAACATAGTTACAATAAAATGCAGAACAGTTTCTTAAAATAAAAGGATAAAACGGACAGAAAATCCTATACTTTACCAAATGCTATGGATTTTCCCCAGAGAGGTCGCTGGTTCAGAGAATGAGGTCTCACGTACTTTGTCCAAAGCACTCCCCTGGTGAGATCTCATTTTCAAAATCTTTTCCCAGACTTAAATACATTTTTTCCTTATGGCACCGAATAGAGCCACAGTGTTAGGGTACTGCAAACGATGGTGGAATAATATACTGTAGGTAACTCAGGTTGAAATTGATGGCAGACCAGGACAAAGGTATTCCACCTGATCTGCGAATTTCCCTTCTTACAGTCATATTCACTGAAATGTGATAATTGTTTTACTCATTCAGTAGTAGCATAAACAAATACACTAACATTATGTTACACTAGCCCTTTCTATGCTTTCTTTAGCAAAGCAGAAATACCCCTCAAATTATAATTTTGTTCCCCATGAAAGATCTGGTGGTTACTGCAGAGCTCAACCATGATGCTCCTAACTACAGGGACCCCCCTGGTACAATTGACTAATTGTTAGTATTGTAGTTTCCTTAAAGACAACCCCTATAAATCTGGCCGGCCGGTCACCAATAGAAAGTTGGAGCATCATCTCCCAGTGATGTTGCGGCTTTCTATTGGTGACTCCGGAAGCCGTACTAGTGATTTTTACACAGGCTGTCTCGGCAGCCATCTTGTTCTTCCGCACAACTATCCGTATCCAGGAGATAATGGTTTACCAGAACCACTAATCTGTCAAACTCCCAGCAAAAAATAAAATAAAATCGAACACCACAAATTGCTTCCTTAGGGTTTTCCTTACATACATCCGAAGCCTTCTCTAATCGGCTCTACTGAAAGGCACAGAGTTCTATGCAGGTTTCATACATGATAAAATATGTGGGATCTACTGAAAAAGCATCCTGACAAATTAGCCCAACTGCCATGGATCATGTTGACAGCCTACAAATGAGTAACATCATACCAGAATCCAGCATACAGTATATTTAAAACCCTTCACTGCATAAAGGACATGAAACACATTGATTTGCTGACTCTCCTGGAAGTGGGCTGTATATTTTTCTTGCAAAGCAAGCGGTTACAGTCCTATTCAGCAATAAATGGTCAGCTTGATGTTCACACTTCTGTATTGAGTGTTGTTTCTTACTCTGAAAGGTGACAATCTGTGTCCCCCTTTCCTGCACATCTTTGATAGGTGCTTCCTGGCCTTTAATATTTGTTTCCTAGCCTTTTATATTTGCTGAATGCGGTAAAACTATTTCCCTAGTGGAAATTGGCAAGAGAAAGGTTCTTCAAATTAGAGGAGGATTTGTAGTTAAGTGGTAGACCAACTACTATAAATACTGTACACTTTTCACATGCTGCTAGATCCCAAAGGACCTGCTTGACCTCTATGAATTTTTAAAGCTGGAAGTCAAAATATAGTGTAGATTCATGCAGGTTTTGTCCAGAGATGAATGCAGTAATGGAAATAATGGTGCAGTCCCACAATTGAATTTCTTAGGGTCTTCTGAATAAGAATTTTTTTGTCAATCAAGTGTTTACCCTTATGCCACCCTGTCCTTGTCAGAGATAAAGTTAAGCCAAGGTAGGAATGACTCTGGCTGCACAAGCACTTGTTTGTCACAGAACGACATCAGACAAAAGGGAGAAGTCACAGGAACTCAAACCCCTCCCGTCTAAACAAATGATTAAAAAAACATAAAGGTGTCAGATTTGGGTTAAAAAGGTAACAATTACCCATATGAGATCCCTTAAACATGTCACTGGAATTAGTTCAGGCATGCATGAAGCAGGGTTTGGCATTAAACATAACATTTAAAGGAAAGATTTTTAAAAATAGCATTCAAAATATCTATATGAGATCACTGATAAGACCTATTATAGAGTACTGTGCTCAGGTCTGGAGACCATATCCAGGACATAGATACATTGTAGATTCTGCAAATAAGGGATATTAAATAGTTAATTATCTACATCATTAAACATATCAAGAAAGACTAGAGGACCTCAACATGCACAGATTCTTTGGTAGAAGGGAGAAGGAGTAAAGGAGAGAACCATCAAATACAACAAGGTACAGGAGGAAAGCATATTTCAGAGAAAGAGAGGTTCTAGAGAAAGAGATCCTGCTTTGAAACTGGCGGATGGGAGGCTCAGGGGAAATGTGAAGTAGTACTTATTCATGGAAAGAGTGGTGGATACACAAAATAGACTCCTTACAGACGTAACAGAAGCTAATAATGTAGGACAAATAAAAATGTCAATAATCTATGTATTTACAGCAAGTAGACGCTATGCATAGTTTTATAAAATGGCAAGCTAATGACTTGCTAAAATAACTGCCATTAATAATTGGAAGGCTGTAGTCTTTATTTGTCCTGTGGGGGAGTAATTTTTCAGTTCAGGTTTACAGCCTGCTTAATCAAACACTTCCCAGCCACCTTTGTTAACTGGAAAGAAATAGAAGCTAGCCTCCCAATCTGCCACTCTTTTGTTACTAAATCAGCTCTAGCTCGATTCTGCATTCTGTACTCTACAAGCCTGGTTTGTACATAGCATTTGTTTGACTTGGTTTCCCTCAGATTCCTTGGTTTAGCAACCTGCTAAGCCTTCCATGGTGTGTTACTTCTACACCTTTGGGTGTCTCGCTTACCTCCAGTGAATTCCTTCCTACCTCTAGTGCCACTTTCTATACACCTATCCCCATTAATACCCCCTCTATGTCTTCATACTAGATGGTGGGAAGTCTATATAGACCATACATACTGTGCTGCTCATTCAGCAACTATGACATTGTGCCTATGATTCCCCATGCTACTGAGACTGACCTCCAAGAAAGTGGCACCCCAAAGCTGTCACCTGTGCCTCTTTGCCAAAACACATCTGCGACAACTGAATCATGGAGGTGTAAATGAACCTGTATCCCAGTCAGTGGGGTGCCAGTAGTTGACTTCCCTCTTTCTATATTTCCCTGGGAAATTTGGAAGTAAATGCATGCTGTAGGGGACTGCCACATGAATTTCCCCAATGAATCTTCTAACATCATGTGCCTTTTCATCTTCCGAGTGGGCAAGAAATTTGAATTTTGATGGCTCCCTTGGTTAGAAGGTTATAACTAATCATTTGAGGAGAGCTATTTTAGATGCACTTGTGAAGCAGTATAAATACTTTCCTGCAGAATTCAAGAACATGAAAGACAGAATGAATGGACTATTATGACATCGGAGGATTCTGGGCTGGAATAATCAGTGACTAAAATTGTTGAAAACATGAAATTTTGTAATAAATAGTTTGATGTTTAATTATTTGGGGTGTACAGAGTAGTAGTATTCAAGTAAAATAGTTTACCCCTCTTATTCATCCTTGTTTTGCAGATTCTGAAGCTTTCTCAACATCAACATCAACACCTTGTTCATGTAAAAACCACATCCTAGGACACAGAACATTAATATTGGAAAATTAAGGTAGAACTGCCTTTTCGGCATCTCTTTGCGTTTTAGCTCCTGCAAGCATGCACATTAGTTAGATAAAAATATGCATTCTATCCAATAAGTGTACATATGCATGTGCAGTAATTGAATGGAAAGCATACTGTATGCATTCCATTCAATTGGCATAAACCTGTACCACGCATGCGCACAAATTCAATGCAGCACATAAGTGTTTCATACAGTATACATAGAGCATGCCAGCGCAGCGGTGTTCTAGCAAAGCAGCACAGTGTTTAAATAATGCATCTATTTCTTCTCAATAATCTCAGAAGTGAAAATGTACAAGAGACAGCCAGAGTATGTTGGTATAAGAAGATTGTATTATTTTCCTCAAGTTTTTGTTATTGTATAAAGTAATAAATATTTTCATAAATATTACACGATGTACAGTACAATACGTTTCTCTATTTTACTTTAATAAATGTCATAACATAAAAACTGTGTTATCTGAAATTTCCTAGCATTGAGTATGTGGCAATAAGGGATGGGTTACATTACGCAGAACAGTACAAAATATGCATTACAGTAGCAATAACCTTGGAATTCTGTGCAGTGAATTTAGGTTAAAGTTACACTACCACTGCCTATCGTTACTGTAACGTACTACGTCAGCTGCAAATCACCACTTGGCAGCCACGGCTCACGGGACTACAACATGCAAAGAAATACCAGGAAATTGCACTTGGTTTCGTGCGGTCACGGGAACAGTAAGTCTTGCTACTGTACATCTGAATACCGTTATTTCCTTTAGTATGCCTAGAGAAAGGCTAGTGCTGCTGTCATGGTTCCACACACATTTCTCCCACAGAGATTTTTCCCTCTCCTGTGTGCTGCTGTACACACTCTGTAAGTTGGAAGATCTAATCAACTTGTTGGGCCTTCATATTCTGTGCCTTAACCATTCTCAATAGGTAGGAAAAGTTAAAGTTTCTCATTCAATAAACTGCTAACAAAATCATAATTTTCTCTGCTACATACACGCACACAACGACTGGAGGTAATATTTAATATAATTGCAAGCATTTACAATAATCGCTGTGTCAATTTGTATTGTAATATTTCTATCAACAACATTCATTTTTATTATTGTTATTTTTTTCGATGCTGTCACATTTTCTATGTTGCCTGGTTTCTAATTTATTTTTCAGATCTATCCTTCTTGGTTTAAGTTTTATTTAATTGGATCTGGGTGTTGTGAGGTATTTATTTAAAATAGTAATTTTTTGTTACATAGTTAGGAACATTAGTTAATTTAATAAAGTTACTAAATATTGACATTAGTTTACTTTTAATGTTGATTATTCCATAGTTCTTTTTGTTTCTATTGTTTCTTTTTTAATTTTATTTCATTTTAAATATTTTTTTATAAATGTTATTATTTTATTTACTTATTTTTATTTCTCTGTGTATAATTTAGATTCTTTATTATTTTCTTTATATTTAGTGTTTATGGAAGAGGATACAAGGACTGGAGGATAGTGCCACCATTCATAGGGGGACGGAATGGGCCGACCTTTGGACCACCGCCCTTCTCAGCCACCCCATTATCATAGGGACCGCTGGAGATGCCGCTGCCAGGAGACTTCCTTTAGACAGGTCACAGAGTCATCACCAATCACCACCATTGTCATCGCCCCCACCACCACCAGAAGTAGGAGGTGCCTTTGGCCTAGAGTCACTCAGACAGGCAGCACCTCCAGCACCTCCAGAACCAGTGCTGTCTAAACATTCCCCATAATGAACACCACAACCACCACAGCCATTTGTACCACAGCCATCACAACAGGGAGTATAAACAAAGGCACAGCCAGCGATAGAGTGAGAAACAACTGAAGCCTTATCTCTTGGCATTGTTTACAATAGAGTGCCTATGTTGTAAAAACAAACAGCCAGTGGGGGTGAGAAAGTAGCTGAGGAAAGAAAGACATCATATTGGAAAATCGCATGTTGTGGTATTATCCCACAGTATATGAGCAACACAGGCAAATCTGGGAGATGGACACACCAGGTTGGTCTTCCCCACCTCCCTCTTTAACCCCCTCTCTTCTCTCACACTGTCCCCCCTCTGCTATCACTTAATTACCCCTCTCTCCCTCAATCCCCCCTCCCCACACAGACACACACACACACTTTCCCCTCACACAAAGGACAATACTCGTTGTTGCGCACTGGAAGCTGGGACCACCCAAAAGTCAGGCTCAGCTTCCAGCACGCACTGGTGGGAGAGGCCCAGCCTGGTAGAGAGGGGAGCAAAAGCAGCAGCAGCTGGAGAGAGCCCGACCCAGCAACCAGAGGCCCGGCAGCAGGATGCAGAAGTTGAACCTGTCCGGGCCAAACTCCAGCACTGGCCAGCTGTGCCCTACATAGCCAGGACACTAGTCCCGCTCTCACCCCTGTCGGTAGCCCTGAGGGTTGGCACCAGTACAGGTACATGGTTGCACTTGCTACTGACCATTTTGCTGAAAACATCATTGATCTTAGCTTCACAGATACCATGCAGTGATCATTTCTCAGTGTCACGGGAGACCAATGCTTTTAACACTAAAATTACCCGGATCCTTTGATTGAACAAAACGTGAGATAAAATAAATTGTAATTTATTCACACAAGAAACACACACAGCTTGATTTACAAAATAACATGAATAAACACTTACTGGGATGGGGCAAAACGAAATAAAATGTCCACGGAACTAAATCCTCAGAAATCAAGTCTCTAGGCATCAATTCCCAAATCCGGGGTTGATGCGCAAAAAGAGCCATGTAACCGTCCTTGGCTAGGGGCGCCACTTGCAACCCCTATATCTTCGTTGAAAGGGAACTTTTCGTTTAGTCCTTAAAGGATTTGTTCAGGAATCCTTGGTTTTAACGAACTTTTGAAGCCAGGTACAAGTCTTAGTTACAATGGAATTTCTTGTAAAGTACGATGTAGCTCAGATTAATCCAATCTCCCGATTGTCGGCCCGGACTTTTGAAAGCACCAAAGCCCTATCTGTATAATGTGCAGCCAATCACTCTGTGGGAACCATATCGCCACCCTATGGCCAAGTTGCCCACAGTTCCTGCAGCCGGGCTAGGGGCTTTACGGTATGCTTAGGGTCATGCGCTAACCTAACAACTGAGCTGCTTAGCATACCTGACCAAGCCCCTTTTCTGGTGGCAGAAAGTCTATCTCTGGCCCAGACATCTGGACATCTGGCAGAGAAACCTGTTTATCTTTACTTCCCTCCACCTCACACTTTCCAATGTCGGATTTTTTAAGATATGCATGAGTTACTCACCGGAATGGCCGGTCATAAATTGATCTTACTAATTCCCAATGTATCTGCTGCCTGAATGCAAATGCCCTGGTTCTTTATAAATGTAATACCAAAAAAGAGGGGAACCTTTACTATTTACCCCAAAAGTTAACAACCTGTAAACTATGGCTGCCTCACTTGTGACCCCAGCAGTACCCATATCAATTTTCACCTTTCCCGCATGTCCCTAACTCAGGTTAGCTATTTACTTATATGTGGTCTGCGGTTAAAACTTCCTCCGTGTCTGCGGTTTGGGCAGTGACTCATTGTTGCAAGGCCTGAAGCGCAGACATGACCACAGCCATACTTATTCAATTAACATGCGGTTTAGGCCATGAGTCAGTGTAGCAATGCAGGGAACTAGCTTAACCGCAACTGCACTTATCCAATTAACCTGCGGTTTAGGCCGTGATTCAGTGTAGCAATGCACGGAACTACCTAACCGCAATCACTATCCAATTGACCTAAATACAGTGATGTGGTACGTGTGGTTGCAACTCTCGGAACCAATGCATTAACGGTGACCGCAGTCATTCAATGTTGCTCATTTTAGCGCATGTGGTCCGCTTATCCTTAGCCGGACACACACAGACAATTCTAAGGTATTTACAGGCTCTCAACCCGCAGTGGGCTGCAGAGCTAACACTTCACATTTACAATATGACTCAAGGGCACCCGGCCGGGCATAATACCTTTATTTTCTGGCCTGGGTACCCCCTCACCATCACACTCAGGCAGTTTACCATAGCATCCACCACCATTCTCACCTTCAGCATTATCATCAGCCTTACACTCATGCTGCATGCGAACAAAGGTTCCTAGCCAGTAGTTGCAGGAACATAAGGGGATGACTTGGCTCATTCCAGTATTGTCACTACTGAGCTGACCAGAGCGGTGGCCTCTTCAAACAGCCTCAGCAGCACACACAACTTCCTCATCAGATGTTACTAGTTGGACAACAACTTGTGTGCCCTATTAATGAGCTTGAAGTTCTATCTCCATAATGTAATCATTCACAGCTTTATGCTGCTTAAAGCAGTGTTGTAATAGTAAAAAAAAAAAGATGGCTCTGACAAGTTAGCTACTGGCAGTGTGTTGATGATACTGATGGTGATGCCGGTGGTGGTAGTGGTGTACACTAGTAGGTACTGATGAATGGTGGTGGTAATATGCCATAGACTGGATGGTACTGGTGACAGCTTAATCAAATCATTAGCAGCATCACCTTAGCTTGTTGAGTCTTAGTCAGGCTCACTTATCACTGCATTTCTATCTCACTAGGCCCAGCTGCTGTGGCAGCAGTCACACAAAAAACACTGCTCTGTAATAAGAGTTTCTTGTCGCCTGGAAAACAATGTTGTTTTCCAACTCTTGTTAATGATGAAGCCTACTCCACTGATTCTTCAATTTTCTGTACCTCTGTAATATAATACGTGTCCGCTTTTGAGCTCAATGATGCCTTTTATGTTTTCTTTTTACTTCCCTAAGGCCAACAATGGGATAATATTTTCAAGTTTGTCTTCCAGTTTTTGTAGACATCGTTTGTTTAACCTCTGGGGATTCTCATCACCTTCTGCCTTCATACCTTCTTCCTGAACACTGTTAAGATTTTGGAAAATCCAGCCTCCGGAAAATAAGGACCATTGCTTTTTGGTGTATTCCATATTTGGGGGTTGAGGCCTTACATGTAATTTCTCATTTGAATGTTGGCAAGTAGCTTTCCCACTTTAGCCAGGTATATTGCTCAAGCTTTCATAGTATGGTTAAACCAGGGGTCTGCAACCTCAAGGAAGAAGAGCCATTTTATAAAAAATTTCTTTGTCCAAAATATTCTGAGAGCATGAATATTACACCCCCACAAACACACAAACACATACAGTACCGTACACACACTAATAGGTATATACTGTATGAGCGTTAATATACAACAAACTTACTTTAATCAGAAATAGGAACAGGAAAACATTTGTGGGGGAATAAAATGCATTTCACAATAATAAGTCCCTTTATTTCGGTTTTTTCATTTACAAATACACAATAAATATATACATACATACATACATACATACATACATACATACATACATACATATACTACCTCCCAAATACACACACACACATACAATACCCCCTAATGCCCACGGGCAACAAGACGCCTGACAAGTGCTGGCCAGGCCCCCCGCATCCACCAGCAGGGCAGTGAGGGAGAGAGGCAGCAGTTGGGGAGCGGCAACCTGCGGACGGAGGAGAGCCGCATGTAGCTGCGGAGAGACGCATGCGGCTTGGGAGTCGCAGGTTGCTGACCCCTGGGTTAAACCTACCAGCACATGTGACACTATACATCTTCTTGACCACACTTTGCCCTCTTCCTGCCACTTTGAGGGAAGGATATATTTATATAGAGACTCCTGAGTTAAAAATACATGTATTTCAATCATTTAACTTTACTATTATTATCACTGATATTTGTATTTTCCATATACATATTTCAAGATTTTTCTGGATATATGGATAAATGGGTGTAACCTGCCTTTCACCCACTATAAAGATCACAATATTATTATTTTTTCAAAGGTTTTCAACTCTCTGAGTGGTAGATGATACGCTTGAAATGTGAGAAAGGAGTGCAGGTTTCTTGTGATCACTCTTTGATAAATCTACCTCGGTGAAGTTAATAAAAAGTATTTGGTAATGCTGATTATATTGCTTGTCACAATTGTCTGATGTAATTCTGTAATGAATGCATACATGCACAAGGGGCACGTTTTCAGAGAATGATGTCAGTGCAAAGCTGTCACCATTTATGATGATTTTGCTTTTGTTACAATTTAAGTATCACAATAGATTTTTATAAGACACTAATAGATGCTACGATACAAGAGCAAAATCCTGCAAAACAAGTGGTACATCTCTGTTCAACTAGTGTTTCAAATGCCTCTGCTGTAAACAACAAAAACAGTTTATAGGCTTACAAATAAACATGTTGTGTAGTATGTTAAATAGCAACATGGTTAAAATTTCCATCACTAACCTTCATGGTGAATAATGAACCTCCATAATATAATGTTGTATTCTGGTTAGATCTTCCATATATGATAAAGATAGTCTTGTTCACACTGCTTTTTATGGTGTTTTCTGTATCACAATTTCACTATTTTTTGCACCAAGGATAGTAGGCCACTTGATGAATATATTAAAAAGTAAAATCCTGAGAGGCTATATTCTTTCCCAAAGTAATGTCCTCATATTTATCAAACACTGCAGCAGTTTAGATTGATACTTTCTGCCCTTGTGTTATTTTCTGCATTTTTTTTTTTTTGCGAGTCTTGGCAATGCTACTGTAGGCACTTGAAAAGCTATGTGACTATAATCCATTTTCATGGAAGCTCATGGTGTTATTAAAGCACAATGCAATGTTTTCAGGATCTAAGCAGCATGTCCATGCCCAAAGTTAAGCAAAATTGGCATAACAGCCAGAAGAAAAACTTGTCTAGAATTACCGTACAAGTAATTAGTGTCCTCCTGCACTTTCACGGAGTTTGTGTTTAAGACTTTTTTTGTATTCTACCACGATAGAACCATGCAAAGTCAAAGTAGGAAAATTAATTGTGGCATTTAACTTTTGTTGCGGTATGAAATATTTATGTTATTTTGCAGTGCTACAATTACAGGGATGGATAGTATTATGCAGATTAGTGCACTAGAAAGTTGACATTTATTTACATATGATATTTCCTAAAGAGTATAACGTTACTAACAGTTCTAATACATTGAGAAAAAATACCCATGATCTATACAGGTTTGCATCCATTCAATTTTTTATCGTAACTAAAAAATTAGACTGAACAAAATGTTGCCACCTGTACCCATGTACAGATATAGCGTCATTTACTGGCACATTTGTCTTGCGGGTGGCATATGCCCCCCTGATAATTTTTCAGCTGCTCGCGACTGACCCGTGATTGTGTTGCGGCTGGGAAAATTGAGTTTTAGTGTTGGTTGCAATACTCCACAGAAATGATAGTTGGCGCTAGTGTGCTAATGTGTCTTCAAAATCTAAATGCAATGTAACCCATCCCTTACTCCCATTAATCTCGTATGATACAATATGATATGATACAAATGGTATTGCAATGTAACCCACCGCTTATCCCCCTAAAAACTTCAGATGAGTAAAAAGTATTTTAAAATCTGAAATATTTTTTATTAGATTACAGTGACTTTATGAAAAATACAATAATACTAATTTCTTCGTTCTTCTTCCAAATGTAAATCTTCTTCAATTGGCATCTTCTTCAAGGTGGCTGGCTTGCTCATTGACATTTTCACCTGTAAAGAGAATATGTTGTATATAAATTATTGTGAAGAAATACAGTAATGTAGTGCACAAATTACATTGTGTGGTACGCGTGTGTTTCTATGTAACATGGTTGAAACACATAAGCGTGTCATTGAATTTCTGCGCATGCGTGTTTCTAGGAACCTGTTAGAAACGCTTATGTGCGTCATTGAATTTCTGCGCATACAATTTTATATGGAACCTGGTTAAAACATATTTATGTCATTGAATTTTGGAATATTGTCAAAAAATAGATGTAGGGATTACATAACATTACCTGACAGTATCACTGAATGTGTTTCCTGCCGAACACCGTGTTGATGCTCATCAGCCCGTCAAACCTAAAAACATAAATGAAAACAAGAATTAAACAATGACTACAATAGGAATTTTGCATTTTTTAAATACTACAATAATACAATCTTCTTCAATCGCCAACTGACATTTATTGCGGTCTCTTTTAGATGTTCAAATGTTAAATAATTGTGAGACTGTTTTTAAGATAAGAAAATACTGGACATGTAAGAATTACAGTAAAGTACATTACCTGTCAGTATCGCTGGATGTGGTTCCTGCACGAACACCATGTTGTTATCTGGCTGCCAAACCTGCAAAACAAGAATGAAAAAAAGAATTAAACAATAATTATAATAAAGTACTTAAAAAAGAAAATCTGTAAAACTGTATTTATTTGATTAATAACATTTGATAAAAAACTTTATGAAATAAATAAAGTCGTCTTCTTTGTCCGAAGCACTCAAGCCCACAGCCGCCTGATGCTGCAAAATTGCATCGATGCTGTCTTTGCCGGTCTTCAATTGTGTAATGCTCACTTTAAACTGCTTCTTTAGTTCGTCTATAATGGCTCTCCTCAAATTGGTAGGAATCGCTCTTTTCCCCCTTGAGCTGTCAACGTTAACTTGTTTACCGGGTCAGTACAGAGGCCGACTGTGTCCGTGTTGCAGTACCGTCCTTGCCCTCACTGCAGTTTTGCCCGGAATGAATTTAGACTGCGGAAGTGGTCTCACTCCAACCACTCCGCTCATCTCAGTTGCGTCACGTCACCAGGGATCAGTTGTAGTGAATGTCTTCACCTAACCCTACGTGTTTCGGAACCTTGAGGAAGTGACGTTATCATGAAACACGTAGGGTTAGAGGTGTAGACATTCACTACAACTGATCCCTGGTGACATGATGCGACAGAGCAGAGTGTTTGGAGTGAGACCACTTCCGCAGTCTACATTCATTCCCGGCAAACCTGCAGTAAGGGCACGCATGGTACTGGAGCACGGACACAGACGGCCTCTGTACCGGCTCCCTGAAAGCTACCTTCAGCCATCTGCAGCCAGCGACACTGGATAAAGAAAACGATGTGCATGAATACATCCTACTTGCTGTAAGTAGGATTCCAGTTTTGCCCCACTCAGAGGAAACTAACAGCAGCATTGCAGATCCTGTGCGATCTGAACTAGATAGTCCTTTTTACTTTAATGTAATAAATTAATTGTATTAGTTATCTTAGAATTTCATTAGATGTTTGTAGTGTGTGTATGTTTGTCAGTCTGTTTTGGTTAGCCCTGTCAGTAATTGTTTTGTGTTTTGGTTTGTCCGGTTAGTTCACTTAACTGCTAGTAGTATACACTATGATTTTTCTTTGTTCTTACTCCCACATGTCCAGAGAACATCTTCGTGGTTCATGTGAAGTAAATCCGGATTTTCCAGAATGGACAATTCTGCATGGTTTGACCACCATTTTAATAACTTACTATCTGGACATTATTAGAGGCGCCGGAATATATTTGTTTATATTTTGTCTTTCTGATCTGTATCGGTCAGTTATTATTTCAGGCAGCCTCACCTATATGTATAGGTATCCATTACTCTTGATCACATTATAATTATTGTTAGAGTGTGTAGGAAACACTAACACATTCACAATCACATAGTTAGCTAGTACTAGCTGAGAGACCCGGCGTTGCCCGGGAGTCACACTGTCCCCCCCCCCCCCCCACACACACACACACTGTGTCCCCCCCCCCACACACACACTGTCCCCCCCCCACACACACTGCCCCCCCCCCCACACACACTGTCCCCCCTCCCCCACACACTGTCCCCCCTCCCCCACACACTGTCCCCCCTCCCCCACACACACACTGTCCCCCCCTCCCCCACACACACACTGTCCCCCCCTCCCCCACACACACACTGTCCCCCCCTCCCCCACACACACACTGTCCACCCCTCCCCCACACACACTGTCCCCCCGCCCCCCACACACACACTGTCCCCCCTCCCCCACACACACACTGTCCACCCCCCCCACACACACACTGTCCACCCCCCCCACACACACACTGTCCACCCCACCCACACACACACACTGTCCACCCCCCACACACACACACACTGTCCACCCCCCACACACACACACACTGTCCACCCCCCCCACACACACACACTGTCCACCCCCCCCACACACACACTGTCCACCCCCCCCACACACACACTGTCCACCCCCCCACACACACACTGTCCACCCCCCCCACACACACACTGTCCACCCCCCCACACACACACTGTCCCCCCCCCCCCACACACACACTGTCCCCCCCACACACACACTGTCCCCCCCACACACACACTGTCCCCCCCCACACACACTGTCCCCCCCCACACACACACTGTCCCCCCCCCACACACACTGTCCCCCCCCCACACACACACTGTCCCCCCCCACACACACTGTCCCCCCCACACACACACTGTCCCCCCCCACACACACACTGTCCCCCCCCACACACACACTGTCCCCCCCCACACACACACTGTCCCCCCCCACACACACTGTCCCCCCCCACACACACTGTCCCCCCCCACACACACTGTCCCCCCCCCCACACACACTGTCCCCCCCCCACACACACTGTCCCCCCCCCACACACACTGTCCCCCCCCACACACACTGTCCCCCCCACACACACTGTCCCCCCCCCACACACACTGTCCCTCCCCCACACACACTGTCTCCCCCACACACACTGCCCCCCCCCACACACACTGTCCCCCCCCACACACACTGCCCCCCCCCACACACACTGTCCCCCCCACACACACTGTCCCCCCCCACACACACTGCCCCCCCCACACACACTGTCCCCCCCCACACACACTGTCCCCCCCCCCACACACACTGTCCCCCCCCACACACACTGTCCCCCCCCACACACACTGTCCCCCCCCACACACACTGTCCTCCCCCCACACACACTCTCCCCCCCCACACACACTGTCCCCCCCCACACACACTGTCCCCCCCCACACACACTGTCCCCCCCCCAAACACACTGTCCCCCCCCACACACACACTGTCCCCCCACACACACTGTCGTCCCCCCACACACTGCCCCCCCCACACACACACTGCCCCCCCACACACACTGCCCCCCCCCACACACTGTCCCCCCCACACACACACTGTCCCCCCCCCACACACACTGTCCCCCCCCCCCACACACACTGTCCCCCCCCCCCACACACACTGTCCCCCCCCCCCACACACACTGTCCCCCCCCACACACACTGTCCCCCCCCACACACACTGTCCCCCCCCACACACACTGTCCCCCCCCCCCACACACACTGTCCCTCCCCCCCACACACACTGTCCCTCCCCCCCACACACACTGTCCCTCCCCCCCACACACACTGTCCCTCCCCCCACACACACTGTCCCTCCCCATGACTCGCGCTCCCCCGGCGCCCGCTTGGTCCCCCGTGACTCGCGCTCCCCCGGCGCCCGCTTGGTCCCCCGTGACTCGCGCTCCCCCCCCCCCGACGCCCGCGCATGTGGGTTGGTGCCGATGGTGTTTGGCGGGAGATCTGTGGCGTGCGGTGGGCTTCGGAGGAGCTCCGTGCGGGCCGGGCCGCAGCCCGTAGAGTGTCTGCGTTAGCGGGAGGGGGATGTGTGGCGTGCGGTGTCCTCAGGAGGAGGAGCGTGTGGGCCGGTAGGCCGCGGCCCGTAGAGGGTCTGCGTTAGCGGGAGGGGGATGTCTGGCGTGCGGTGTCCTCAGGAGGAGGAGCGTGTGGGCCGGTAGGCCGCGGCCCATAGAGGGTCTTCGGAAGCGGGAGGACCCTGCGGGCCGATGCCAATCGTGTTTGGCGGGAGATCTGTGGCGTGTAAGGGTCTGCGGTAGCGGGAGGGAGATGTGTGGCGTGCGGTGTCCTCCTCCGGAGGACCCTGCGGGCTGGTGCCGATGGTGTTTGGCGGGAGATCTCTGGAGTTGACGGGGGGGGGGGTCGTTGAAGAGGCGGTGTGCAGTGTTTGGTGTTGTGTGAATGTCTGTGATCGGCGGGAGATGTATGGCGTGGACCGGGGGGCGGTGGGATTCTGTACCTGATTCCGCAGTTCTGTGTTAGCAGACGGTGAGTGTTTTGTGGTTTGAGAGCTGTGAAGCGTGGCCGTCCCAAAGCTCAGTGAGGGGTGGGAGAGTGTAGCAGTGGTAGCTCAGTGAGGGGTGGGACAGTGTGGCATTGGTGTTGGACGCAGGCCAATGAGAGTCAGTGAGGGGTGGGACAGTGTGGCATTGGTGTTGGACGCAGGCCAATGAGAGGAGTGCGGGGGCGGGCATGGCCTGAGCCGGAGTGACAGGCCAAAGGTGCTATGCGTTCGGCCCTTGGGACGCAGACATACAGTGCTTTCGAAAATATATAGTAGATTAGGCATTAGTGCTTACAGCACTTCCTTCTTTGCCCTGTGTATCAGGGTTATCTTCGTTTTACAGTAGTACTCTAAGTGTATCTGCAGGTTACCCTGTCCCTGTATAACAGTGTTAGACAGTACTGTATACAGTATATTTGGCCAGTTGGTCAGTCGCTAATGATTTGTCAACAATTTGGAGATAATCTTTCAGCAATCAGTGAGTCATTCCTGCAGAGCAGTAATCCAAGGGGTTAGTATAACAGTATAATAATCCCCTTTTCCCGGTTTCAGGTGCATTAACAAAAGGTGAGATAATCATATTGAATGTTCAGCCCACTTCACACCTACTGTAGCTAAACTGTAAGCACTAAGCACAGATTCTCAGATTCACTATAATGTATTATTTCAAGTTTTGGTGAACAGTGGAACTGATTTAGTTTTATAATATAATTATAAATATATATATAATTATATATATAATAAAAAAATAGACAGCGCCTAAACAATTATGAATAGCAATGCATATATAATTGTTATAGGTAAAAATACCCTAGGGTATTGAAAATGTGGTTGTGCTAAGAACAAAACATTTGTTGTTAATTCTGATGGAATACCATGCTAGTGAAAAAAAGGCTGTAAAAAAATAGCTAGGAGAGCCAATATATTGGGGCTATAATGTGTTACCTGCACTAAAATAATAAAAATGATTTTAAAAAAAGTGTATATATTATGTAAAAACTCTGCTATTATGCAAACCAATGATAATATTAGAAAGTCCAGAAGATATACCAACAAGTGTATATGAATATAAAATGGATCCAAGAAAAGGGTCTTCAGGAAATATAGGCAGGAACAACCATTTCATATCACAATACCTATACAAAAGAGAAAAACAAGAGCACGCTCCATGTGTAAAATCTAAATTTGAATCTTCTGGTCAAATAAAAGTATCACACTCACAAATGTTGGAAGTAATAAGGCATATTATGAGTCAAGCTCATGCTCTGTCAGATCTGGCAGAATGGAGAGATAGTTTGTCGACACACTGAGACGTTGACTGCAAACCCGGTGGTGTAATGTCGAAACCGGGTCCTCCAGCAACCGGCAGTGTGTTATTGGGTTCCTCCTCGGCACTGCGTCTAACCTGGCTTTACTGAATGATGACGTGATACGCAAAAGCAACGTCCCTACACGTTTCGTCGTGATGTTACGACTTCATCAGGGCTCATTCATTATGAGCTTGACTCATAATACGCCTTATTACTTCTGGCGTTTGTGAGTGTGATACTTATACTTAGTATATTAATCCCCTTTTTTTCTTTTCAGGGTTCCTTAATAAAAGGAGAGATAATCATGTTGTTTGTAGCTTGCAGCAGGATTCACAGATTTATTATAATGTATTCTTCCAAGTTTCGGTAAACAGTGGAACTAATTATATATATATATATATATATATATATATGTGTGTGTGTTGTGTGTGTGTAATAATGATTTCAATTAATTAATTGAATTCATTGTATATATTAATTATAAAAAAAACTATATACAGCTCAACCCCCTTATAACGCTGTGCTTGGGGTCCAAAGAATCACATCGCGTTTTAAGCGGATCGCTTTAGAAATAATGTACAATTGTATGCATTATACAATAAAGTATTTACGATATCAATCATATTGTAAAGTATTCATCAATTGTATAATCCCCTTTTGCTGTGTTCAGGTAGTTTAACAAAAGGTGAGATAATCCTGTTTTGTGTAGCTTCACATGAGGGAAAGGCAGAGAATAAGTGAAGCAAAGCAGGGGAGGGGGGACTGCTTTCTCTATTCTACGCTTCCATTCAGTCAATGGTGTGGCCAAATCTCCTAGCCCTAATGTGAACACTGAATACTGTCATATTACATTAGAATCGAGTAATGGTGAAAGTAGATTTTTATTCTTACGAGTACTCACCAAAGCATTTAAAACATTGGAGTTTCCAACGCCCTCCCCCCTTCTCGATTACCTTGCAAGCCCCTCTCCTCTTTCACACCTTCTCACTCTCATCCCCCTTTCCCCATGTATTTTTCTTCCCCCTCTTCTGTCTCTTACTCTTCCCCTGCTCTTCCTCACTCCCTCTTCCTCTCCCCCACCTCCCCCTCTCTCATTCCCCCACCTGTCCCCTCTCTTACACCCCCCCTCCACTATCACTCAATGACCCCCCTATCACTCAACCTGCTCCCTCATCCCCCCTCCTTACGCTCATTACGCCCTCCCCCTCCCAAACACACAATTACAATTTCACACAATCCCCCCTCCAATAATTCCCCCCCATAATACACACTATATAATAAAACCCCCACAATATAATACCCCCCCACAATATAATAAAATCCCCACAATATGATACCCCCCACAATACGCACATATAATACCCCCCTATACACAAAATACAGACAATAATACACACTCACTTAATTTGAGGATGTTGGACCCAGTTTCCAGCGCACACCAGCAGGAGAGGGAGGCAAGAGAGGCCCACAGCAGCTGGGAGAACTGGGACCTAGCAACATAGGCCCGTCAGCCAGAGCAGAGGCTGGACTTGTCCTCTGACGGGCCCAACTTCCAGATCCAACCGGCCGGGACCCCCACAGCCACCGGGCCCAGGACAGGCTCTCATTTCATCGACAGCCCTGCTTCTGACTAACCTGTCTCTCTCCCTGCTCCCTCCATCTCTCTCTGTCTCTCTTCGTGCCTCTCTCTGTTTACCTGCTGTGTCCCTGACTCTGCGTATCTCCCCACAGAGCCATCTGCAGTCAGTGACTTATATGAACATATCCATATGTAGGCATCTTCATATTAGGGCATCCATGCCACTCACCGAGCCGGCTTCTGTTGGAGAGATACGTGGAGCCGCAGGGAGATGGGGAGAGAGCGAGGGAGGCATGAGGACAGCAGGGAGACGGAGAGAGAGGAAGGCACAGAAACAGCAGGGAGACGAAGAGAGAGGCAGGGAGGCACATCAAACGTAAGTAGCAGTGTGTAATCAACTAATTGGTATATACTGTAGTGCCCACGGTTATTCTAATACAAACCAGTGGCAATCGCCAAAAAGACCCAGGTACACCCAGGTACATGCTGGATACATGCCTTAAACTAGACCCAGAATTTCTGCATTGATTAATGGCCCATCAGATTAACAGCGGGAGTCCCTGGCAGTCCCATTCAACTGAATGGGACTGCCAGGGACCCCTGCTGTGTTAATCCTATGGGTCATTAGTCAATGCAGAAATGCCTTAAACTTGCCTTAAACTAGCCAGGTTACACCCAGCACATACCCAGAATGTAACCGGGCTAGTTTAAGGCAAGCTTTAGAATACTCGTGGTCTCATCTGTAAAAATGTAAATAAATATATATAAATACATATATACTTATAATAATCTTTATAATACTTTTGATGGTAGATATTAACATCAGGATCAAAAAGGAAAATGTTTATGTTGGTAGTAAGGGTATGTAGGTGTGATCTACTCTAGAACGGACCGCTCATAGTGGTCAAAACGGTCCTCTAGTAGTTATTAATTTATTTACACTGTTATACCTGGATCCCCTTATGCCCCAAATGTTGTAGAATTAATAGCAGGTATCAGTATTTCAATTGATTGTGTGATACAATGTACCTTACTAACACTGTTAGAATATATATTTACTTCTGCAGTGATATTTGTGACTTGTACATCAAGTAGTTATAGGCAGACTTATGTGATTGGCATCAAATTAAATCTGGAGACATTTGTGGCATATATATCTGGTGTTTCACTGCAGATTTGTGCAGGACGCTTCTGTATTCAATTACTGTTGAGACTTGCAGTTACCAGCGAATTCTAAGACACTGTACCTAAGATATATATATATATAGCTCTCTATTAGGTTATTTAAATAATAGCAATACTTGATATTCTATCACAGCTATTTGTAGTGCAAGGAATTACAACACAGCTAAATAGAGAGTATAGATAAATATATGATACTTGCTTCTAGCTATTTTGACCTTGATTACACTATACTTGGGACTCATACCATTGGTCAATAGTTGGGATATGCTCCTTCTTGGGGATTTTAATTTCAATTTGTAATAATCACTGTAAATAAATCACAAGTGTCATTGTTGAAGATAAATAAAACTTTATTCATTTTTCATTATTCCCTTTTAAGTTAGTGGTACATATGAGGTGCATTTGAAACCTGGTTTAATAGGAATAATTATTTTCTGATGATTTCATCACGCTAAATGCAAATAATATGTACTTTCAGTGCAATATAGAGGGACTTACTATGAGAGCTATACCTTACACAACAAGTTGCTAAACTATTTAGTCTTTTTCCCCTATGCCCGTAAGTATTGAAGTAAAATAAATATAAAAGATTTAAGAGTGAGCGGTAGGCTATTCACAGTTTAAGAAATAATTTACCCTATTAATAAACAAGAAAGAATGAAATGCTTAAGGTGCAGTATGCGCATGCACGGTCTATGGAACGCATACAGTATGCACGTCTTTTCATGTAGGCGCATGCAGAGTCTATGGAGCGCATATGCTCGTCATGTGGGAATGACAGTTCTAATGAACGGTTTTACAATACGGTATGTAAACTTGTGTAAATTTATATTTACCTTGATTAGACACCTTGAAAATTGGGTGGCAGTGACCCATTGTTGATGCAAGGGGTGTGCTGTACGTAGATGTTTCAGTCGTCATGTAATTGGGATGTAGGTTCATCTCATTTTCGGAGTTGGTTGGTCTGTACTGGTAACAGTATTGGGGAAGGTGCTCAAGTTGGAGCAGGTACTCGGGTTGAGGCAGATTGGAGGGACCAGTTCGGGAAGGGCTATTATTCAATCTCTTGGTCCCAACCGATCACTTTCTCCGTCGAAAGTTGCCATGATCGAACATACCCATCTACGATGCATGCAGTGCCCAACAGCCGCCCCTCTTGCTGGGATGCAGATGTAGTATAATACAGCAATCCTTAACGCTTACGTTGTTTCTAACAGAATTCCTCTGCCGTTCTTGGCTTGGTGTTTTTTTTGTAGATTTTGTACATGTCAACGATATACTTATAGGTATCAGATAGATATCATATAGAGTTGCTCTCTTATCTGTCCCGACTTGAATGGTGCAATATATCATATAGGCATAATTGCAAGCCGGTTTTGCTTGGCAACGAGTTGTAAGCACTATGTCTCATGCCATGCAGAGTACAAAAGTTTAGACACAGATTAAGTAAATGCATAGTGTTTTTTTAAATAAAGTGTGAAACTGCAACAATAGAGATGTACAATACTGTATAAGGTCATTAGACAAAAAAAATGTGTACATTTTATGTTCTTCTCAGAAACCTACTACAGACACTACACTGCACTGTAGCAGCGTTCAGAGTATCATAGGCAAAGATATTCAGTGCGCCACCTGCCGGACACACTCTGAACTGCAACAAATAATAATTCTGCCTGACCACAAACGAGGTCCATGCGGGGTCAGTGTGTTAAGATGCACATCGAGGCTGCGGATGAGGTGCACACTTTTTGGGGGGCAATTTCACATAAATCACGCTTTATCTGTACGTATGCATATATTTTTAAGATGAGCAAGATTGACACTTGTTTCCAAAATGTAGTAAAACACTTTTTTTTAATAAAGTTTATAAAGTTAGAAAAATGATACCCGAACCAATCATATGCCAATGAAGGGCATTTAAATCTGTGCAAATACATTTGTTCTTCCTGTACAAAAATGAATGAGGTGACTTGTTGATTGGACTGAGAGGATATATTTTAAAGCCAAGCTTTCAAAAGTAAAGTTTTCTTAGGCTGCGAACCCGCTGCGGCCGGCGGGGCGCGTGGCCGCGAACCACCAGACCCCTGTCCGAATGGTCCCTGTCCCCGCTGCCTCCTTCCGGCAGGGCTGACTACGTACTGTGACGCGTCAGCCGGCCGATATTGCAAGAATCTTGTGAATTTCGGCGCTAACTTGTCACGTGGTACGCGAGTCAGCCAATGGGGAGGAGGGGAGGGAAGGAGCTAGATGGGAGGCGCCTTGGGCGGGAGCAGGGAAGGAGCTGCGGGTTAAAGTGTGTGAGTGTGTATGTATGTGTGTGTGTATGTATGTGTGTGTATGTGTATATGTGTGTGTATATGTATATGTGTGTGTGTGTGTGTGTGTGTGTGTATGTATGTGTATGTGTGTGGGGGGGTGGACGGCACCACGACCAGATCCCGCCCCCTCCCTCCCACTCCCGCCCCCTCCCTCCCACTCCCGCCCCCCTCCCGCCCCCTCCCTCCCACTCCCGCCCCTCTCCCTCCCACTCCCGCCCCCTCCCTCCCACTCCCGCCCCCTCCCTCCCACTCCCGCCCCCCTCCCACTCCTCTCCCTCCCACTCCCGCCCCCTCCCTCCCCACTCCCGCCCCCCTCCCTCCCACTCCCGCCCCCCTCCCTCCCACTCCCGCCTCCCTCCCACTCCGGCTCCCAGCTCCCTACAGACCGCATATCGCGGTCTGGTGTCTGTCAGCGCCCCGCCTGTCTGCAGTGCGGGCGCGCTGACTGAGGGAGTGGGGCCTTAGCCTTACTTACAGTTCGGACAGTGCTGATCTATAAGATACAAGAACCTATTTTGTTATTCGTAAAAGCTGAGGCTGCTGGAGGTCCCTCGTGAGGGACAGGTTTGTGAACCAATTTATCTCCCTGTACAGTACTTTGTCTCATACGCCCTAAAACAATAGTAGGATGTCCGGAGAAGGGAAAACACATTGAGTTTAAAGCAGGATTGAGACTGGGCAGACTTGTCAAGCTTGATGGTATTCACTAGTTATGGAAGTTTCTACAGCTTTTCCACATGCGCCCAAATAATCTGAACCTGTCATGCAGTCCTATTTCACAATAAAGGGTTATCAACATATATACGAAAACAGTTAATTACAAAAAAAACAATGATATCCTCCACCTAAAAATGCAGGAAAATAGTGAATTTCACCCAAACTACAGAGTTCACATGTACAAATGTCTTGAGAACTTTTCACTAATAGTAACTTTACAGAAGGTCAGTAGCCACACCTTTTTGCCTCTGCATTAGTTTCAAACTAGTACATGGGGTTTGTAGACATAAAAACCAGTTATGCAATAGTTGTTTTTCTGAGGAGTTGATAGTGGACATAAATCCATATGGGCTTTCAGAGGATGTGTCAATCTACATGCATTATTAGGATGCAATTAACTTCTTTCATATACCTTGTAAATGGTATTCTGTATCTCATAGGTTTATCCCACTGAAGCAGGATTTTATTGAAACAGATGTATTGTTGGCATAATGCACTACAACAGCTACATTGTGACAGCATGCATTCTATGATTCAAGGTCAGCTATTGATTCATCTACATTAGTACACCCATCCTACTTTTCACTCCTATTTAATCCAAGGTCCCTTCTGTGTTCTTCACCCTCCAATCAGCTATCTAATGGGAGACCTTCCAACATTTTGTAGGTATAAAATACGTATGACTGTTGTTCCTCTACCCCTGCTGGATGGAGGTACTTCCAAGCAATCCCTTTGGAAGTCCAATAACTTGTGCAGCTTACCACACACACAAAACTGTCTGTGTAATAAACACAGCTGGTCTTAAAGGAGCCAAAGAAACATGTAGTGTACCTTCTGAATAGGTAGAGTTAGAGGGTATGTAATGGTTCATAGCAGCATTTTAGTGTGGGCCCTCTCCTCTTGTTGGAGAACCCTAACTTGTTTTGCTTGTGTATCACCTATATGCATATAACCCTTAACTCTCTCTGTACCAGCCCCTGTCTTTAATATTCTAGTACCATGTCTGAATGACCAATGCCAAGTCCCAAACGATCGTCAATATAACAGTTGATGACACCGGGTATGGGTCCCAAATATCATGCAATGTCACTAACTTAAGAAATTTTGGACTTTCCCAGCTAGCAGGAAAGTTGGAAAAATGTTAAACTTTGCCTCAAAACATCAACAGCGAATATATTGCTTTTAGAGAGCGTTTTCATGTCAACTATCACAAATATCTATTAAAAATATAGTAGGCATATATTGGCAAACAATGGTGAATTTTGCAATTATATTTGTAGTAATTGTTGCTTTTGACCTTGTGAATCAACGAATAGTCTTTGCTCTAATATGTTGCAAGTTTGCAAATGTCTTGTAAACAATCCCTTAGTGAACTCGGACAGGTGTGACTACAATTATATCTTCTCACACAAAAATGTCACATTTACTATTTCACATAAGATGTCACAGTTGACTCATCACTGTACTTCTCTGATCATATTCATGCTGTTTCTTTCTTGTTCCTCTTTTACCATACTTCTAAAACATGTCCTCGTCATTTCTTGTCTTGTCACCCCACCTGGGCCTACAGCCCTGCAACAACTGAAGACATTTCCCCTTGCAGAATGCTAAAGCGGCCCTCTCTTTTCAGCTTGTTCTTTTACAACGTTTTCCTAATAAAATCTAATTTCATGTGTTCATAACTCTCACACAAGCACCATAATTCCAGGTCCATATACTACAGTATATGTACTACTATAGGTACAGTATATATATACTGTATATATATATATTTTTTTTTTCTTCAGTATTAGATGATACCTTTTTTTATTACCTTTTTAACAATGTACTGTATTTCATAGGACAAGCTTTCGAGAGTTTTCCTCTCTTCCTCAGGTCAGCAATACTGATATACAAAGGTTTCTACGACTCAGACAGGGATTGGGAAAAATAAATAAAACGAAGAATAAAGAATTCCAAGCACTGGAAGGGTGTTAAAACTGAGATAAGGAAGGTGAGAATTAGGGATGGGGGGCTGTACATTCACAGCAGCACAGAGGGGGAAGAGAATGCTGGGAGGGGGGTGGGGGGAAGGTATGGGATGGCACAATGGCAGGGAGAACCATTACAACAAATTATGATAGTGTGTGAGAAACCCCATGTCTGCATTATATCCTTGTTTAATCATCTATTTATCATGATCTTTCCTATATGTATTGCACTAATAAAACATATGAAATTCTTTGTTAATTACAGTTCCCAAAAAAAAGACATGGTTCCACTATCTCTTAACACCTTAAATGATAAAAAGAGCTTCATTGTTGTCACATCCTGTACAGTGCTCCATGAACTAAAAATGTTTTGGTTTCATACAAGATATCACCTGCCTTTTTGTTCAGTTGATGTTGACTCCATATTTATCCTGTTGCCTGTATGGAGTTTACGGTATATTGTAAGGCTGCGATTATACAGAAAAACGCACGTGATGTCGCCCCCTGGCGGCACAAAACAAAATGTGAAACGCATCAACTGTCTCCTGTTTTGCAGTTGAATTTGGTATAACCACTTATCACGTAAGTATGAAACTTGTTTTTTGCACCGCTCGGTGCCGCTACGGGCGACACCACAGGCGTTTTTCTGTATAATCGCGGCCTAACATGTATTGTGTTCATTGTAGCAATTTACTTTGCAACCATTCTAAACCTTTGGGCATAGGAGTACACTATGAAAGGATAACGTTTGTAGGTGCAATGATTCATTGTGCTTGTTTCGGGTTACTGTACTTTGTAGAGCTCACGAAGCGTCACGGCAAATCTGTATAAGATGAGAGACTAAAGAAAGGGAATAATAATGCTTGTTCTGCCATTAGGTTTCATGCCAATTTGCAGCACCACAGTTGAGAGAAGAGTATTTATTTTGTAACACCTGGTTGACAAATTCGAGAAATCATTATTAGCTGCTAGTGTACCTAATTTTCATGTTCACTTTTGTGACAAATAAGAATGGATTAGAAAAAAAAACCCAGCAAGGATGTTTGTTTCAAAGCAGTTCTAAGAAGTATTAAAGAGAAAATTAGCAACAAACAAATATTTTAACTATAACATCGCACAGCTGGTTTTAAATTGTTTTTAAAATTAGTTTGGATAAGTTACAATGCATTATTCCTACAGCACAATTTATATTGTTTCTGTATGGTAATTATCTTTGTCTTAATGAATGCCTTTAGCATGTCAATAGAGTAAGGTGAAAAACTTGTAAACAAAAATATAACTTTTATGATTATGCTATTGCCATGAGATCCATATAAATCGAGGACAAATGTTGATTTGGTGCAAGTTGTGATACTTTTCATAGACAATCTTAGGCTGCGGCCCCGCTAGCGCTGAGCGGGGGGGCGCTTGGAGCGGTTGCATGCATATATATATATATATATATATATATATATCTATATATATATATATATATATATATATATATACATATATATATATATAAACATATACATATATACATATATATATATATACATATATATATATATAAACATATACATATATACATATATATATATATATGCATGTTCCCGCGCAAATGCGCGGGCACACACGCTTGGTGCTTTTGTAAACAAACTTTTTATACTTTCCCGCTTGCCCGCAATTGCATCCCCCCTCCTCCCCCCCCACGCTCGTGCGTCCGCAAGTTGCAGGACACCCGGCACTCATGCTCTAAGCACCAGCGGGGACTCAGCCTTAGGCTAAGGACCCAGTGCGCCCGCAACGGGGTGCCTGGCGGCGCTTGTTCCCGGCATCAGCACAACCAGGTGGATTACTGGCAAATCATGACAAGGAGGCGTGGCGGGGCATGACCGCGGCCATGACTTCACGCAGCTGGTTCGCCCTCATTGGCTGAACTGCCGCCATGACATGGCCAATGCTCGGCCGCCATACCAAAAACCTTGTCTTTTGGCAAAGAAGGTCGTGCATCGCACCTTGTGAGCGCACACACACGCCGACTGGTATCTGGCCCTTAGAGGGCTGTGTCTTGTGTGCGGCGCGCGCACTTCATCGCGTGCGCAGCCATGGCCACTAGGGACCTAGCCTTATTGTTATTGTTAGCTTAAGCTTTCGAGATCACAGTATACCTGACGACATTTGTGTTATCCTGAAAAGCTTGTGAAGATCCTGCAACTATGAAGAGTTTTCATGTAGATCCATTAACGGATATCAGGAGATATGTGAAAAACGTGAATTTAAAGAAAAAATTGTGGAACATTTCAGGAAGAACATTTGAAGACATTCACACATCTCTAATCAGGGGACATTTTTTATTTATTTGATTAATAATTCACAAATATCACTCATTTGAGTAATTGAACTTTGGTAGCAATGGTGTACCATATTCCATGATATCTGTTGTTTCTTCCCCTTGCTGACTGTCTCGCTATTGAACGCACCGATTTTTCCTATAGTCAAATCCCATCAGGAAATCTACCTTCTCACAAACATTTTGCCGTAACCAATACTAAAGTATATCACATTCAAGATGTCTCAATTCTTCTTACTACAGGTAGAAGAACGGCAGTGCACTGCCAAAAAGACCAGGAGGGGGCTCACGGTTGCAGCAGCAAAAAGTGTTTATTGCATAAAAAATTGGACTAAATGTCCACCCTAGCCACAGCAGTGGTCCACCAACGCATTTCGGGCTCTATGCCCTTTCTCAAGGTGTACCTAACAACATTAGGGAGCCAATATTTATACCGTAGCGCCAACGCGCTACCGAGTGATGTCACAGACGAACTGACCAATCGGGTGGCATCTCCCTTTAGACGGATCCCTATTGGTTAAATGGATCGCGTCATATTCAAACAACTTTATTAGTAACAAACAAGCCCTTCATCGAAGAATTTTTTTCTAAATATTCTTTCTACAATTTTTTTTAACATTTTCTTAATATTTTCCTGCTGCCCCTCTTATTTATATATATTTATATACATTTTTTGCTTGTATATTGTGTTTTTCTGTGTTTATCATAATATATGTTCTTATTTTCAGTTATTACATTTATTCTTAATAATTATTCCCTTATTATTATATGTCATGTCAGTATCATTTTTTGTTCTTTATTATAGTTATCATATCTCTTTGTTTTTAAGTTTTATTTTCACATATTATTATTTTAATATAATCCTTTGGCTATATGCATTTTTATAGTATTATTTATGCTTTTTTTCTTATTACAGTACCGACACACTTTATCCGAGTGTGGTCGGTACCGCAAGCCGGGAAATCTCCCGGCTTGCTAGTGGCCGCCCCTCGGCGTGCCGCGCGTCATAGACGCGCGGTCACGCGTCATCGGGAGCGTGCGCCCCCTGCACGCGCGTCCAGGGGCTCCCCGAGCGGCAGGGGGTTCCGGGGGACCCGGCGGACCCGGCAGCGGTAGGGAGAGCGCCCCGATTGGAGGGCGCTCTTCCGCTGCTTCGGCGCGCGCCCGTCACTCTCGGGCGCGCGCCAGGCTACTGCTGCGGCAGAGAACGGGCAAATGCTCGAATAAACTCTGCCGCAGCAGTATTTTGTTGGGGATATAGAAGTTCTTTGGTTCTTATCTTTGCTATTGTGGTTTTGTGATCCTTTTTGTCCTATTGTAGCTTCCGCATGCATTTGCCCTTACTTGTTTGGCTTCCTCCTGCCTGTATTGACAATTTTGTCCTTAGACGGCGCCGTGTTGTTCTGCGCATGCACAATGATGCGCATTGCGTCATGACGTCATCGAGATCCCGTTTTTGGCGTGAGTTGCTTACAGGTAAGAGGGTATTTAATGGGTGGTGTTACACTGTATTATTATCCTTGATAAAAAACGCTGTGATGTTCGAAACGCGTTGGATGGGTCTCATGACACATTAAAGTGCCGTTTTATTCATTTTTGACTTTGGGTCTGTCACGGTAACTTATGACAAGATATAATAAACACCAAATATCTGGGTTGAACTGAACGAGGCTTAGATATAATTAAGTAATAATCCCTGAAGAACAGGGCATTACTGGCCAATAATGCCCTGACTGGAAGAGTTGAAGGCCCGAGGCGAAGCCGAGGGACTTTACCCAGCCAGGGCATTATTGGCCAGTAATGCCCTGTTCTGAGGGGATTATTACTATTATAGGCTAAATGTAGGCTTATTTCATAAATAATAGACACTTTTGTATAGTTAAATAGATTTTTTTATTAAAATAAAATGGTAAATACATGAAACCACCTCTATATACTCTTACACTGCAGATATCTATATCACACATTGCCGCCTCCTCTGTGTACACACACACACACACACACACACACAAACTGCTGCTAAACACACACACACACACACACACACACACATACACACACAAAACAGCACACCACAGACAACACAGTGCCTCTACACACATACACACACACTGGAGCTCTAGACACACAACACAGCACCTCCTCTACACTCACTACACAGCACCTCTACACATACAGCAGCTCTACACACACAAACTCTGCTGCTACACACACATGCTACACCCATAAACACTGCTACTGACACACACACACACACACACACACACACACACACACACACACACACACACACACACACACACACACACACACTAGCTCTATATACACACACACATCAGCTCTACATTCACACAAACTCCTGCTACACATACATCAGCACAACACACACACACTGCAGCCACAATAAAAAAATGCAGCCACTTACTAAACTTTGCACTCTCCCCCCCAGCTCTACACACAACACAGCACAACACTGCACCTCTACACCCCTACCTCCCCCCCCCCACACACACAACACTGCACCTCTATACACAACACACTTCTTTGCAGTCTCTCTTCCCCCAATTCAACTGAATCTGCTCAGAAAATCTCAGTAAGCTCGGGTGGGGGAGGAGTCAAACTGTGGCTGATACTTTTTGACCAATCCCCTGCCATGTCTCAGAGCTTTTACTTAATTCAAACCAATCCCCTGCCCTGTCTCATCTGTTCTGAAAGCTGATTGGCTGCAAATAAACAGATTGAAAACTACATTTTGCAAACTGCTGAAATTCAGGGCATTACTGTGGATAATGCCCTGAATTTTAACCAATCAGAGAGCAGGGTTTTCAATAATGCCCTGAATTTTACTTCTTTAGCCTATAATAAAATATATTTATTCCTTAAAAAGGTGAACACAGCAATATAGTACAATTAACAGGCAAGAAGGTAACACTTACTTAGGGTTGGGGAATGGAGAAATATCAGCTAGCAATTCTCCAGCAATCCGGTGACATTCAAGATGAAATCAGAAGAACAACTAAAACTGTAGGGTTGACACAGTTTATATACCTTTGTAACCCTATTCCTAACATTGAATACAGACTATTGGTGAACAATTATCTGTATCCAATCCCTAACGTGGAAACACAGTTTAACCCATGCCCCCCAGCTAGTTAGCCCATGCGTACTGGGACTCTGAGGGTCTTATTTCTGTAGCCCCATAATTAAATCAGGGGCGACGACCAGACTACCAGATGAAGTATCTGGCAGGATCTTCATTGTTTGTAGGTGTAGATATAACATTTACAAACCACTCCAGTTTGATGCTTCTCCGCCCTCAGGTAAACCGTTAGAGTGGCAGAGTCTTTTGATCAGTACTTGGTTCCTAGACTTTGGGGCCCCCCTGACCATTTGCATTCCTTTGTGTGAAGGAATCTGCGCGGGTTTTTATCCCCGCCTTGGAATACAATATTAAAGTTAAAACACAGACATATTAAAATATCCGGTTCCATTATGTACAGCGGGTCCAAACTTTCCAGATCTTAATGCCGGAACTGGGACATCATATGATCCAAGTTTCAGCCTGCTGCGACCTTCAGAACCGGAGATGCACAAATACCACTTAAACCGTTTCATACTTTAACACAAAATTCTCGTGTGTGTGTGTGTGTGTGTGTGTGTGTGTGTGTGTGTGTGTGTGTGTGGTGCAGACACTGACATTATAATGAAACATGGGAACAGGGGAGCATACATTTTCCTGACATTACAAGGTGTAAGCCCCATTCTTGGACCGCAGTCCAGTTAACCCCTTGCCTCCCTGGTGAGGTCAGGGGTGGCCATATGGGGTGCAACCCCATTAATACCAGGCCAACCCCCCTCTCCCTCTACAGGGTCCTTCCTGCTCCATTTGGCTTGTGCGCTCCGTTCATCGTTTTCACTTCCCTCAATACATATAAAAGTTCCCCCTAGCCCCCCAGTACATATAAAAATTCCCCCAAGCCCCCCCAATACATCTAAAAATTCCCCTAAGTCCCCCAATACATATAAAAATTCCCCCAAGCCCCCCAATACATATTAAAAAAAAGACTTACCTTGTGGGTGATCATGCCGGTTCCAGTAGATGCCGGTAGGGGTGGGGGGGGGGGGAGTGAGGAACTGGCTGCATGAGGCTGGGGAGGGCCGCTGCTGCAGGGCGGCCATGTTGCAGGGGGGGCATGTCCGGCAGGTAGGGGGGTGGAGGCAGGTGGGGGGGTGATGCTGCAGCTTGCTGGGGGTGGCCCAGTGCTGCAGGGGGTGGGGGCGATGCGCAGGGGGTGTCCCGGTGTTGGGGGCGATGCTGCAGGGGGGGGCGATGCGCAGTGGGGGGTCCCGGCGGCAGATACCTGTCCCACGAGGCTGCTCCTGCACCCGCCGGGCCTCCCTCCCATGCTGGCGCGCAGGAAGCATACCCAGCAGCTGACTTCCGGCGCTGCCAATAGGGAGACCCGGCACTTTAAAAAAAAAAAGTTTCGTTTAACTGGCGCCCGGCCGGGCAGGGGCCCAGGCCCCCCTGACTCACGGGGCCCAGGACACCAGTATCCTTTGTCCCCCCCTCTTTTGGCGGCCCTGGCCTTAGCCATAGGGGTGAGTCCTGTCCTGTCCAGGGGGTGCTGAGGCTCCTAGGTATGGGAACACCAGAGGTTCTTCCCAGACTCCTCCTGAGTCTTAGTCTTACTCTTCCTGAGTCCTGTCCTACCAAGGGGGTGGATGAGACCCCAGGGTGGGACAAAACACATTACTAGTCCAGAATCCTCCTGAGTCCTGGCCTGCTCCAGAGGGGAGGGGTGCAGTCCTACCCAAGGGAAGGGTGAGATCCAGGCAGGGACCTGTGTCCTGGACCGTAGCAAGAAAGTGTCAGTTCCTGAGGCAAGAGAGACTTCATCATTTCCCCCAGTTTAAGTAGGGATTGGAAGGGACAAGGTGGAGGTCATCACCCTGGGTTATGTAGGGACCAGGGAGGTGAGCACTTCAACTTGCATGAGGAAGAGAACTGTCTAATGCTGTATGCTGATATGTGCACCCAATAAATACTCAAATTGAAAAGTTCCTTGCGCTCTGTTCTACATTCATTCCATTCCTCTACAGCCTTGGCCTGACCCCATGAGGAGAGAAGTCCCCGAGATAAGAGGTATACCAACTGAGCTACACACTTTATTGGAACAGGTGGAAACCCTGTCTGATAGAACCAGAGACATTGAGAAAGAGAGAATTTATGTACACCCTATCTCTGAGTGCCGGATGGGACAAGGGTGTTACATACTGTATGCATTTAAATAGAGCTTTGCTAACGTATTACTTACTATGTTATCTTCAGTTATTTGTATCTACTGTAACTAGGCACCCATGTGTTTCCTGTTATTTGTAAATAGTAGCTGATAAAGTGAATTAGCTGGCAACAGGAGTTGAATTTTCAATGACAATGAATTAGTGCTTTGCATAATAATAATACCAAGGATCTCGAAGGGAAGGTATTTATTTTAACCTTGTTCTTAGAGCCATTGAAAGCAAAGGAATGAAGCATTACTATAAAATCTTGGCAAGGACCTCAGCACAGATGGGGTAACATTTCAAAAATGTTTATATACAGTATGATCTATCTCTTAATCTGTAAAACACTTGGATATCTAACGAGCCAACGTAGATTTTTTGAATCCTGATAAAAAGGCTCATAAACCGTGATGCGGATTTTATTACAGACAAAGTCCCTGAGGAAAAATAGCATCATGAAAAATATGAGAGCGGTCTTATGTAATGAAGCACATGCAGACTGTATTTGGTCAGTAAATTCTGAAAGTCAGTGCTTGCTGTGTGGCCCATCCTGGGATTAACATCAAAAGCAACAGTATTTATTAACAGTTCCGGAAAGAAGTATCAAGCACTCCAGTTACAACTTCTATCTCTTGAGTTTTGGTTAACTACTGAGATGTTAAATACATGTGGTGTAGTCCTCTCCAGAGGTGAAGAGTTAATGATGATTGAATTGCTTTATAAGTGGAACTATTTCTACTTTTATCTTATACCTGGTACACAAAGTGTTACTTAAATTACTGGTTGTTCATGGTCTCTCCTCTCCGATCAATAGGGAATGCTAAGAAATGCTATGAAAACTTTACATTGGCCATCATCAGAAGACTGATGCAGCCTCACAATACATGCGGTTGCCATTTATTCAAGTACATCATTTTTAAATCCTCTTCCAGAAAAACTGGTGAATTTTGGGTCACCACTTAAATCAGTTAATGATGAACAATTTACATGTCAGCATAGCAAAAAGGTTAAAAGGATGTACAGTACCATGAATCCCTTCAGTGCCGGAGAATCCTCAAATGCCATATAGTAGTTTCTAGACCCTTCTGGTAATAAAGTAGCTAACACCAAATAGAAATATATATATATATATATATTTTTAAAAAAAAGAGCTTTTTATATCCCGTGTGAGCTTATGGGACAGTACTAGTAATCACATTGGCAAAATGTGTGCTATAGAAGTGAGAGTAAAGTGTTTAGGGGCCTATTCCATAAACTGAGAGAATAGTGTCTCCATGTGAAAATTGATTTTTTTGCACGGAAATGCACCTGGCTGTATTCATTTAAAGGGAGATCTGCGCTCCCCTACTTCCGTTTACGAATTCTGCTGAGTGGAGTCCCTAGACCATCCATCAAAGGGTTGTTTTAGCTGCTTTTTGAAGTGAAACTTCTGTAGTGGCACCTCATTCGTAATGGGACAAAAATGGATTGTGGAGACAGAAAATGAAACGGATGTGACGTGAAAGTGCTGACGTGAAAGTGCTGGCAGTTGAGGTCGGGCTGTGTTCTGGCAAATCACATGCGCCGCCGCCGCTCCTAGCGGCCGCCGTTCCCCCAACACGCCCGCACAGATGGATGCGCATGCGCAGATGTGACCGCCGGGTCCCTCATGCGCTAATGCATCCTCTCACTCAGCAGCGAGTAACCTCCCTCCCCAGGCTGCTATCTCACTGAGCAGCGCGTAACCTCCCTCCCCAGGCTGCCCTCTCACTCAGCAGCGCGTAACCTCCCTCCCCAGGCTGCCCTCTCACTCAGTAGCGCGTAAACTCGCTCCCCAGGCTACCCTCTCACTCAGTAGCGCGTAACCTCCCTCCCCAGGCTGCCCTCTCACTCAGTAGCGCGTAACCTCGCTCCCCAGGCTGTCCTCTCACTCAGCAGCGCATAACCTCCCTCCCCAGGCTGCCCTCTCACTCAGCAGCTCGTAATCTCGCTCCCCAGGCTGCCCTCTCACTCAGCAGCGCGTAACCTCCCTCCCCAGGCTGCCCTCTCACTCAGCAGCGCGTAACCTCGCTCCCCAGGCTGCCCTCTCACTCAGCAGCGCGTAACCTCCCTCCCCAGGCTGCCCTCTCACTCAGCAGCGCGTAACCTCGCTCCCCAGGCTGCCCTCTCACTCAGCAGCGCGTAACCTCCCTCCCCAGGCTGCCCTCTCACTCGCGGTGAGTCACGTTATAACGCCCCCAGAAGTGTCCTCACCTCACCCGGTACCCGGGGGCAGTGCTCATCATCATGGGGACAGCCAATGGGACTCTGGCTCAGCTGTGACATCACGCAAAAATAAGGCGGGCTTTGTCACTCCATAGCGAGGCTTGGAATGGCTCCTGCTCTGGTAACGGGGGACGGGGTGGGGGTTTGAGTGGGGCTGCATCGCTGCAGCGCTCCCCTCCGAGCCGGCTCCAGCTGACGTTGACGCTCTGCCGCGCAGCCCCCCCCTCCCCCCGCTACCACTGCCTCCATCGCCTCTGTGCCGCGATCTGGTAGGAATGGGGGGGAAGGGGGGAACTGCTGAAAGGGGCTGGGGGCAGGACAAGGGTGCTGGGGGGAGGACAAGTGTGCTGGGGGGAGTCAGGAGAGAGGGTGCAGGACACAGACAGAAAGACATACACATCACAAACAGAGAGACACACATACTGCTGCGGCCGAGTTTATTTGAGCATTTGCCCGGTCTCGGCCGCAGCAGTAACCAGGCGCGCGCCGGGATGTGCCTGGCGCGCGCCGAAGCCGCGGAGGAGCGCCCTCCGATCGGGGCTTTCTCCCTCCGCTCGCCGGGTCCGCCGGGTCCCCCGGAACCCCCTGCCGCCGTCCCCCACATCGCGGGACACCAGGGCTCCCTCGGGGAGCCCTGGACACGCGTGCAGAGGGCGCAGGCACCCGAGGGAGTGCGGCTAGCATGCCGGGGCATCCCCAGGCTTGCGGAGCTAGCCGCACTCAAATAAAATGTGCCGCCTCTGTACACATACACTGACACATACACACACACACACACACTGACTGACACACAAACACTGACACACATACACACACACACATTGACTGACACACACACACACACACACACACTGACTGACACACACACTGACTGACACACACACACTGACTGACACACACACACACACTGAATGACACACACACACACACTGACTGACACACTCACACACTGACTGACACACACACACCCCAGTGATGCGCCGAACACCGCCCCTGAATGATGTGCCTATCCCCCCCCCACCTCTGAGCTCCCCCACCCGCTCAACATCCATGATGCCGGTACTGCTGCCACTGCACTGCTGCCAATAAACATGACCCGCCAATCAAATTTACTCATGCTCTAAGCAGTAATAATATTATTGTTACTTTATATGTTGCTGACAACACACAAAGAAGTTTCACTTACTATGTGTGCACAGCACACAGCTTTTTTTCTATATATTTCATTCTACACTTATTATTATTATAATTCACTCGATATAGCATATTTTATGGTACTATATCATTTTTGCATGTGTTTTTTGGATTGTCTCTATTATTTATGGTCACATATTCAGACACTGGTTAGCACTAATTAGTGCACTTTATATTGTGGGCGCCCACTCTATTTGTTTTTTTCACTAATCTTTAAACCCATGATTTTCAACGGGTGTAAGCGAGCACCACACAGAGGTTCCATGGCCGCCAGGGGAGGAGAGATAGGACAACTCTTCCAGCTGTCCCAGGCCCGGCGTAATGGTGACAGCCCATGCAGCAGTGACCCCGGCGGCTGCCGAACTCAGCAGCACCCGCCCAAGTCACTGCGATCCTTCCTCTCCCTCCTTCTGTCGGGGGCCGGAAGTCGTGTTCAACTTCCGGCTGACAGGAGGAGGAAGCTTCGGACAGGCGCAGTACCGCAAGGCCCCAAGGTAAGAGCGCGCGCTCTCTCTGCATTATTCACTGGAGGGATTATTCCCCCAGCTTCCTTACAACAACAAAAAAAAATCAAGAGACAGGGAAGGGGGGGAGAAGAAAAGAGAAACGGGAGAAGGGGGTGCAGAACCTACAACTACTGTAGGTGATCTTATGTTTCACTCTGTGATCTGGATTCTAAACTTAAACTTATTCTGAAATATTATTTGTCTTTATTGAACAGAAAGTATATGCCAATGCGGTCAGTGTACTGCATACACAGCTGTGCAGATTTTGTTGTATGTTCACTACAAACAGCCCTGCAGCTGTTGTTTCGCCTTCATTAATTTAATTACACCCATGGAGGTCAATTTCATCTATGATACAGAAAACCTGAATACAAGGTTACAGTACATACCTTTAAAACATTACCTGTTTGAAAACGTCATCATGTACATAGTACAAAAATGGCAAAATATGTCAACAAAAAAAGGATTTTTTTTTAGTAACTGTAATGTTGTAATAGATATTTAACAAGACTTTAAATATCACCGAAGTTTATTGACAGACTTTGCCTGACACATTTAACGTTAGTTTATGGAGGCTGATTCACAGTATCTTGGAACAAGTAAGCCCATTTTTGCTCTCACTGTTCACCCCCCCCCCCCCTTGTTTGCAGCTTCTGCCTGTCAGTTTCTTATTTTCATCTGCATGTAGTTTCCACACACACACACACCGTGCCTGTGTGATGTATCAATATGTTGCCCTTTCTGCCTCTGAGCATGTAGCCAGTGAGTTGCTATAGCAACCTCTGAGATTCTTCTCAGAATGGGCTATTCTGCCCTCCCCCCTGTCTTTGCTGATAGTCGTTTGTCCCATCTCATTTCTAGTGTGACCCTTGCTCCTCACTTCCTTTTCCACCCTGGAGACTGTGAGTACAGCACCCATCTCTGTTACTCTCCCATGGCAATGCCATCTCTTTCTACCTGTTTCTAACTACAAATCACTACCACACACCATCCACAAGAGCCTGTATTAACTGCTGCTTTTCCAATAAAGTGAAGGAAATATTATAGGACTTGGAGTGATTTGGAAAGGGGGCTGAGTTAATGCTATCTGGGGCTATTCACACATCACACGTGACCCTGGCTTCAGAATACACAGACCCTATGTCTTCCAACTGATTTGTACATTTGGTTTGTATTATAGTCATTTTGTTCTTTCTAATTGCTTTCACATTTTGCAAATGAGCTGTTAACTTTGTATAATATATTCACTGAACCATTGAGTAAAACATGTTTACATTGTGACTTTTACTTGAATGATACATGACAAGGTTTATGGGACTTGCCTTGATTTGAGCAGTTTATCACTACAGTCAGGGTACCATCCGTGTAAACGCTCTTCTGTCCCAGGTCTTTAACCCTCTCAGTGCATATATGGTGAAATTTATATAGGGACTAAAATCGAAGCATACTTAAGCCGTCGATTCCGGCAAACCTGTTTCGAATAATGAAATGAAAAAAACTACATTATCTAATGTAGGTTTTGCATACTTCAAAATGCAGTCAGAAAATTAACTGATATATTAGCTAGTTGCTAGCATTACTGTACTTCATATTGGTACTTATGGTCTTTATGATCTAAGTTTTGGATGCACTTATTAATGTCCAGCAATCTTTTATTGTATTTTTCCATTTGCAAATAAGCATATAAAAATTGTCAGACTCTGGTTATTTACTGTGAGTAAGGTAGTTGGTTTTTCAAATACTTACTCAGTAACCACTAAGGTAATTAAGTGGTTACTGATGTTTCAATGGTTGGGCATCGCCCCTTACATGTTGGTGAAGAAGAGGAGGATGCCTTCATCCTGGCAGTGGTAAGTAAGATATTTATTAATTTAATTTGTACTGTATTTTACTGTATTTTGCATGGGCAAAAGTATTTTTTGGCTACTAGGGCATCATCCCATTCCTTTGTGGGTGGGGGGGGGGAGGTTGCTGGAGGGGGTGGGTGAAAGGACTAGTTGTCCCGGGGTGGATGGTTAGGCCACTTGGTTGGGTAGTGGGAGGGCTTACCTCCTTCATTACCTTAGCGGTAGTAACCACTACGGTAATGAAGGTGTTAACCCCTCCCACAACCCCCCCGGTAGGCCTAACCACTCATCCTGGGGCAACAACCTTTTACCCACACCCCTACCCCCAACGAGCGAGGTACTATGGTTTAACCCCTTCATTACCTTAGCTGCTAATTACTTAGTATTGAAACAAGGGGTCTCCGGTCTTTGGTTACATATTCTGTTGGGATCTCTTTTGGTTCACATACGCAGACATCTCCTGACATAACTTGATCAACCAACCACCTGATCTAACTTTATTTGCGTCTAACAAAACTCTTTGTCCCATACACATTTTCTTCTTCACATGCTGGGAAAAAAATCTCCATCAGGATGGTAGAATATGTTTTACATATATTTTTTTCCATTATTTTGTAGCCTCAGAACTGAATTTTAAATTGTCGCCACGTGTTTTTTTGTTTCTGAGAAGCAGTCTTTGACTGAGCCACTGATTGAGCCCCCTGTGCTGGAGTAGGGAGCTCCTGATTCAGCGACCTGTGCTGAAGCAGAGATATCCTGAACACCTGACCGGTTGGGAGGTCTTGAGGACTGAAGTTGAGAACCCCACATCACATACAGGGTTGCTTACCTACAGTATACTCTACATCTCAGAGCATCTTTTGTCCAAGAAGACTCCAAGAGAGTCTGTTGGTTTAAATATCCCTATTCTGGGAGTTATAACCTGATAACTACGTTTGTGACATTTTTTGAGTTGTTCTGGGCATGTTGGCATGCCCACTTCCCTATGTTTCTTTCCGCTGACTTCCTCTGAAGAACACAGACAGCAATAAAAGACATCCTTTGTTTTCTACGTGCAGCAATTTCTCATTCTCTATCTACCTTCAGCTGCTGTACATCTCAGAATGCATTTCACAATAATTACTATTCACCATCACTTTACATATTTAAAAAGAAAAATCTGAATAATTATGTATTTTCCATAAAACTGTCAAAACGACGCTCGGTGGCTCTCACAACCTCTTTTGTTAAATCATCTCACTGATAATAATAGGACCCAAGTATACCAGTAAGTTTCCCACGCACTAGAAACATGTGGGAAATGAGCATGTTACGTGTATCACTGCAGGGCGCTCTGTGGTAAACATATGTTTGCTAACTTTCCATGCTATTCTTACAACGTGGGCAAATGTTTCAGAGAAAAGATGCAGAGGAAACAATTGAGATACATGAGTACTTTCCAAGGATTTCTTCACAGTAGTTCATCATTTGATTTAATGTGACATGGATAAATAAAGCAGCTATCTTTAACTACTTTATCCTAAAAAATAACAGAGCTGTCGCATTTCCTCCTCTCTCACTGTCTCTAACAAGGTGTAGGATTATCTATGCCAAACCATCCTTAATTATGATCATAATACACAACATCTTTCATTTTTCCAGTGGACGTGAAAAGTAAAACTTTTAAAAACATAAAAAGTTTGAACAAGATATTATGAACAAAATGTAAAATGTCATTTTTTTGTTGTTTCTGTGGAAATGAAATGGTTTTTTTTTTTGGCGGGAAATCTGACCACTTGACAATCGTCTGTTCTTCCAGCTCTTAGCCCACGTGGCTCCATTTCAATAATGATATTATCATAGAGTTAATGATGTTAGTGTATTGCAAGCCCTGACATAGAGTTTTATAGCTGGCAGGATTTATGCATCATTCAATCAGAGGTAAGATCGTTTTAATGGATGTGTAAAGGTATTCCTTTCTATTTTTCTACTGCCTTAATTATGTACAGTATGCTTCTTTTCACTGTTCGATCACAAAACATTATCCACAGGAGATATTTAATTCCAAAGATAGCAAGCAATCTGTGTCCCAGGGACACTACAGGTTAAAAATCAAAGCAAAAAATAATAATTTCTGCCTCTTTAGGTATGTTTAAAGTAGAAAAAGAAATAAATTAATTAAAAAATACTAAATACTTTGGGAACATGATGGCAGTGTGCTTAATGCCAATGTGTGATAACAACTAAAAAAAAGAGGCCATTGAAATCAGTTCATTGCAAGGACACCACTAAAGTACAAAGAACTGTTCATTGGGGTTTTTTTTTGTGTTACTTGTTTCTATTCTGCTCTCACAATGTGGGATGCAATAGTTTCCCACATTCTTTTACTGACGTCAGAAAATCATACACAAATGTATTCCACCTCTTCTCTAAACTGATCCGTAAAAGCATAACATGTACAAATAGCTAGTTATCAGAAGCCAAGTAAGCCTACGTGGCACACTATTAACAAGCTGTCAACTTTTTCAAGGTAGAACATTTTCTTCAGGGGTGGAACAGAGTTTTAATTAAACCAGAAAAAGTAATGCAAAACAAATGAAAAGTGTGTGATGTTTCCACGCATGTTGTGAACCAAATACACTACGTTTGTAAAGATCACAACATCAACTATTTTCCTTGCCTTGAAAATAACTTTTGTAGATATTCAGATTTGTGTGTGCCTATACCACAAAATAATAATAATAAACTATCACTCTATTGCGCATCTTTCTCTTGTCAACTGCATCATTGATTTCTCTTTCCCCAGCTCAGCTACTCATTTTATACTATACATACCTGCCTGCCTGATATCTGTCCTGCTCAGAAAAAATGTGCTTTATTCACTCGTTCATTGTAAGGCTGAGTCCCCGCTGGCGCTGAGCGGGCGGAGCTTGGCCCGTTACTTGCTTTATTAACTTGCTTTTATATATATATATATATATATATATATATATATATATATATATATATATATATATAGTGGTTGACAAATCACCAAAAAATCTACTCGCCACACAAAAAAATCTACTCGCCACCTAGTACCAAATGTGTGCTGCTTGGGCCAATATTTACTCGCCCGGGGGTTAAATCCACTCGCCTAGGGCGAGCAAATGTATAGGTTTGTCGAACACTGTAATATATATATATATATATATATATATATATATATATATATATATATATATATATATATGCAAGTTCCACACGCTCGGTGCTTTTGTAAATACAATTTTTAAACTTTCCCGCTTGCTCCCGCAATTGTGCCCCCTCCCCCCCCCCACTGCGTGCGGGGCGAGAAAGTTGCAGGACACCCGGCACTCATGCTCTAAGCATGAGCGCGCCCAGCGCCAGCGGGGACTCAACCTAAGTCTGAGACCTGCCTGCTACTTTTGTTAGTTTCTCACCACAAACGTGTTATTTGTATCGCCCATTCCCATGTCTTGCATGTCAGTCATACCTCCCTCAATTGAATAAGAAGAAAAAACTTACTCTGTGAATATCAAACAATGTAAGACACAGAACACAATAAATAGGTTATGAAAATGACACAGACTGTACACCTTAAACCTGGAAAGGCTTCAAAGCCTTTGTGCAACATGAATGAACAATATTAAAGTTATGTGCTTTGGCTTAAATAGTAATGTCCTTTATTCAGATATACAAATGTACATCACCCTAATAAAAGTTCCACAGTGAACTGAAACATTGTTCTTTCATTTGGATATACAATAAAACACCTTTGAATACGTACCTTGCAGTGCTGTGTGTTTTTCATCAAACCATGAGTTTGAGTGAAATGTGTATGTGTATATATATATATATATATATATATATATATATATATATATATATACATATATATATATATATATATATATATATATATATATATATATATATATATATACACACATACACATATATACACACATACACACATATATATATATATATATGCAAATATAGCTGTATGCTCATCTGCATGTCTTAGGCAGGTCTGCAACCCCGCCTTTCCCCATTATCACCCAGCATACAGCACTTCCACTGCAGCAAGGGATTCTGGGAAATGACATGCAAATGAGCACACTTGCTGCAGTGGAAGTGCTGTATGCTGGGTGATAATGGGGAAAGGCGGGGTTGCAGACCTGCCTAAGACATGCAGATGAGCATACAGCTATATTTGCATATTTGCTTTCCTGTGGAGGGTTTTTGTCACTTTTTTTACTCACCATAACTTAACTCAGTATTATATATATATATATATATATATATACACACACATATATATACACATATATATACACATATATATATATATATATATATATATATATATATATTATATAAATACCAGCAAAGAAAAAGGGTCCCTATAAGAGCACTCAAGCAAAGGTGATATATAAATTGATTTATTAGAAAAACATGAATTACACAAAATAAGATAAAACAGTCCCCAAGGTATCCCTACACCATGAAGTCTGACCTTAACATAGAATGAGATTACTATAATATAATACGGTATATGGAACACACAGAAACCATATATGATGTGCAGAGCAAGAAAAACAAATGTTTAACCTGCTAAGCAATGTATAGACCGGCCGGTCAGTGGGGAATTCCATGTAAGGTAGCTAAATACAGTGACCAAATAACTGCTGACAAAGGATTTAACCTCTAATGCAGTACCACTCGGTTAACCACTCGATCAACCACAATGAGGCAATACATAGCCTGAAAACCACAAGCAAAAAGCAAATGCAGAGTATACTTGCAAGTGATCGTGTGTTTGCAGAGCAATGAAAGTCCTTAGGAGGAATCCTGGAATGGTATAAGTTGCAGATTGGGGTGTCCAGAAGGGGTTCACACTGAAGTGTGGGGGGTCCAAGGGGAGTGCAAACAAACACAACCCCGACGTACGTTTCACACCCTTGCTTCGTCCGGGGGCTTACCAGGAAGAATGTTTTATAATAAATCTTATAATAAAAGCTTCAATCAGATTTAGAACAATGCAACTAATATTGACAGATGTATTATAAATCATTCTTCCTGGTAATGTACAGGTTATTAAGAATGTATATTAGTGTTAGGAACCCATGAGACGTGGTATGCCTTGGAGGGGCTCATGGGCTTACGACACTTTGGCCAAAGAGTTAAACTAAAAGACCATTTTATTCAAAAGATATCTATATATATATATATATATATATATATATATATATAGGCACTGTACCGTGTATTTGTGTCAATGGATGTAGCACTGGGCCCTGTCTGTGTTTAATGTTTTGTCTCTGATTTTAAATATATATATTGCCGTGCTCAGTAGCACTCCTCTTTGACACTTATATGCATATATATATATATATATATATATATATATATATATATACGTTGTGGTTATTTTGGGGGTTCAATATGAGCTTACATGGGTTCTGTATGTTTTTCTGGTTGTCATTATCACAGATATCCTTAGCAGCCCTCTCATGCAGCATCTGCCTATAGGGAAAATCCATTGGAATTGCAGATATAAAACAAGATGTCTTTTGGTTGGTGGAGTGTAAGAAGTTTCCCAAAACATAAGTGAAAACCTCTATAGTGAAGTACAGTTCTAACATACAAAATATAGAGAAAAATGGCACAAACGCTCCAATGCCAGGAAAGACACAATATGGTATAGCCAAGACCACTTCATCCAAAGGTAATTTATAATGAGTAATGATGTTGATGGTAATATATAATAACCAAATGGGTACTATCCTCCTGAAGACAGGTGGTAGGTGGTGCAAGCCCACCCACAATAAGTCCCATTGGCAGGTTTCCCTGAATATAAGCAAGTACTCACATATCCTTGGAGTGGTTGGCAGGCTGTGCTGCTTCCAATGATGATGATAACCAGAAGTAAACGATGAACGGAGCGCACAAGCCAAATGGAGCAGGAAGGACACAAAGTCAAAAATGAATAAAAGGGCACTTTAATGTGTCATGAGACCCATCCAACGCGTTTCGAACGTCACAGCATTCTTTATCAATAAAGAACATTGATAAAGAACGCTGTGACGTTCGAAACGCGTTGGATGGGTCCCATGACACATTAAAGTGCCCTTTTACTCATTTTTGACTTTGGGTCCTTCCTGCTCCATTTGGCTTGTGCGCTCCGTTCATCGTTTACTTCTGGTTAACATTAAAATATGCATTAAAGAAAAAGTGGAATTTCTAGCTCTATTAATATTTGCTAATGAGGATAGAGTACAGATTAAAAGCTTCTTCAACAATGTTTACACAAATAATTCTATTCTCCGACCAAGCTGTCACCATCCCCAATGTTAGTCGATCATACCATATGGGTAATTCAAAAGAATAAAGAGAAATTGCAGTAGAGAAGAGGATTTCAAGGACCAAGCAATCTTTCTTTAGTAAAAGATTTATTAACAGAGAATATGATGCGATAAAAGTAGAGGAAGCCTTGAGAAAACAGAGATTCTGGATAGGAATAATTTGATCAACCCAATAATACAAAAAAAATAAAAATAAAGGAAATGATTTCAACAATGAGGTGATGTTTGTTTGTCACCAAATATCAAAAATATCATTTCAAAGTATTGGCATATCGTAAAAAGACATGAGTTTCTCAGAGATTTCTTACCAAACAAACTATCAATGGTAATTAAGAGGGCAAATAATCTCACAAGCAGTTTGGCCCCAAGTCGTCTAAGGGCTAAAGAAAACAAAACAAAACTTTGTTACAAAAACCTATTGATTTTTATAGATGTTATACTGTAGATGAAAAGGGAGCACATTCAGTCATGAGAACAGTTTTGATTTTACATCCAATAAAAAAGTAGAACTGTATACTATTAAACATCACATTAATTGTAAAACTAAATGTGTGGTCTACCTGTTGGAGCGCCCTTGTGGCCTTCAATATGTAGGCAAAACTAGTTGACCTCTACGCACACGTATTTTGGAATATGTGCAGAACATACAAAAAAAGATTCAAACACACAGTGTACCCAGACATTTCTTTAGCCATCCCAACGGAAATCCCACGGGATTGAAATACATGGGAATAGAGAGGGTTGATCAAGAGGAGAGGGGGAGATCAAGATATCAAATGACTCAAAAAGAAACATTTTGGATTTACAAATTGGGGACTGTAACTCCAGGGGGCCTCAATCCACAGTAGATAATGATTTGGGTGTCTTTATTATCTGGTGTTATGGTCTATATTTGTTTTTTGGTTTCTCTTCTTTTTTTTCTGGGATTTTCTTTCAATTTCCTCCATATGTGTGAAATACAGGGAATTTTGAAATCCCATGTGTCCTATATATATATATATATATATATATATATATATATATATATATATATATATATGGCAAAAAAAGAGATTATCTCCTCTAGTCAAAAGGTAGAATGGTTTCTTTACGAATGGAGAAATGTAACGCGGAATTTTAATCCAAATTGATTTCGGATTAGAGTAAGAACCTATGAATTGGCACACATGTTCAAACTATGTATGTGTGAATCCATGGATTTGCACGTGTGTGTGTGTGTGTGTGTGTGTGTGTGTGTGTATATATATATATATATATATATATATATATATATATATATATATATGAAATACGATACCGTTGTTTAGAGGAAATCACACGGGCAGCACTCAATTGTTAGGTCAAAAAAGAGTATATTGTGAAACAAAGACACAAATATATATACACCCACACACATATATATATATAAATATACTGTATATATATATATATATACAGTGTTCGACAAACCTATACATTTGCTCGCCCCGGGCGAGTGGATTTAACATCGTGGCGAGCTCCTATTGGCCCAAGCAGCACATGTGTGGTACTAGGTGGCGAGTAGATTTTTTTGTCCGGCGAGTAGATTTTTGGGTGATTTGTCGACCACTGTATATATATATACAGTGGTCGACAAATCACCCAAAAATCTACTCGCCACACAAAAAAATCTACTCGCCACCTAGTACCAAACGTGTGCTGCTTGGGCCAATAGGAGCTCGCCACGATGTTAAATCCACTCGCCCGGGGCGAGCAAATGTATAGGTTTGTCGAACACTGTATATATACACACACACTTTTTTTGGTTATACCACTCGGTGGGGATATATAGTATGTGTCAAGAGCTATGTATGACATTGAAGATTTTGAATGTTTCTATTGCTCTTAATTAATACAGTACATGTGCTTTTCTCTTTCCCTATGGGGTTCTATTTACCACCTTAGAAGAAGAACGTGGGGGTGAAACGCGTTGTGGTATTCATTTGCTGCTGGCCCTGACTGCTGGCCTCGTTTGGACCTTATACTTTTGGATTGGACTCTCTCTATATGTTGGTGATTCACTCCGGCTGGGGTGACCCCGTCCAGGACTCTAAGCTGCACTGAACTCAGACCATCTATGTACCATCAGGAGCTGAGTATACTTTTTACTCTGGTTCTCTTACATGCCATTGTAACATTTACCAGTTAATGCACTGGTTTTCAATTTTTCAAGTATATGACCAGTTTCCTGTATGTGATCTTACTTTGGGTTTATGTTTGGGTCACTGAATTATTTTCACTGTTTCTCTCCTTTGTTTATGTGAGCTATATTTGTAGTTCTATGCTATACGGAGGTCTCATTACAGTGCCCTACATATGGGTTCAGCATGCTTAGTGGTACATTTGTGTTATGATTACATCTTTCCTGGTGGGTTAACACCACATTTTTCTTCTTGGAGTTTAGGGCATATGCCTTTATTGTTTATTGTTTATTGTCTCGCTCTCCTCGGTGCAGCGCCTCCACCTGAGAGGGATCCCAGCGCAGCGGGATAACGCCTTTCAGGACCACTTACAGTGAAATGATACACACACCAGTATATAACAATTGGTTTACTGACAATAGAATAACGATATAACAGTACCATATAACAGTAATATAACACACACAATACAATAATAACAACACAGGGTAAGTGTCCCCATAGTACCTAGGGTGCGTGGCACCAATACCCCTGGTGCCCTCCCCCAATGAGAGTCAGTCCCACCCATGTATAGGGAGTAGTGCTACCCCTGTAGACCGTTTGTGCACTTTATCTCCCTGGGCACTCCTGCACCAAGGTACCGCTGAATGAGCAAAAAGGATCCGTCTGATCCCATGATGTCTGCTGAATCCTCTCTCTCTGGTCCGAAGACGTCCGCCTCTTGAGGGAGCTCCAGTTGGAGGGTGTCCTTTAATGTCTAGAGTTGCCTGTGGTCTTATCCCAGATCGCAGGCTGCAGCTCACCGCGTGGCATCTCTTCGCTGGTGCTACACCTAACACTATAAGGCTAAAGGGTAACGTCCCTGTCTGGTGTCTTCCCTATAGCAGCCACAATCTAAAAGGAGACGTAGGACCTAGCTGGGACCTTAGGGACAAACCTAGTCCTAGTCCAGGGGAGCACTGCTCCCTGGACACTACCTCAATGGTTCTCCCCTTCTTCCAACTGCCAATAACTGCCAGTAACTGCCTGTAACTGCCAAACTGTGTCAACATTCTACGTGCATGTCCATCGGGCTCCTAAAATGGCCGCCGCAACTCTGGGGACTACGCACGCGCAAAGACTTCACTGCGCATGCACGAACCTAAAATGGCCGCAGCAACTTCTTGCCTCTCTGCGCATGCGCACGACTACAATTCCGCACGTGCGAACTACAAGATGGTGGCCCCCACTTGCTCTGCCGCTCCCATACACCACAGCTGTCCCCCTCCCCGGCACCAGAGGTAAGAGCGGACCCTGCTACATATATATAAAGATTATATTGTATTAAGGAATTATATAAAATTGTAATTTGCAATAATTGGGAAATGATGTATCTTCATATTAAGATCTAAAGTTGAAATATCAAATTGATATAGAGAAATAGATCTCAGCTTTTTAAAATGTAATTGCTAATTGGGATTACGAACAACATTATTGACTCCTGAGGAAGCCGTGACAGGCGAAATGCTTTGAGTCCAGAGTGTACTGTTAGCACCGGTGTGCAGAAGAGGCAGGGATATCACGCTGTAGAGTAAAACACGCCCCAGCAGTAGTGACGTGGGACGCCAGAGGTCGATCCAAGTCTCAAGCTCTGAGCTGAGCTGTACACCGCTATGATTTAGCCGTAAAACTGCACTATATGCTAATTTTTTTATCTATAAAATATGACTGGGATTGCCACATGATACCGTTTTTAATATATTTCATTTATGTGCTACGCTATTATATGTTCTGCTTTCTATATTTGAGCTGTGAAATCACGAAGCAAGTGAGGATCATAAGAGTGAAAAGAAATATTCAACCCCATACTACAAGACACAAACAATTGCATATCACCACTATTTCTTTATTAGCACTTAATTCATCTATGGATTTTATTCATTGATGTTATCATGTAATATTGTCACTGGGAGTGCTACTCTTTTTTGTTTTTTGTTTTCTATAAAACCAGGACTGACCTACAGAAGCTTATTCTTGGCAATCAGAAACAGGTATTCATCCTGGTAATAATATCATCACATGGCTTTCGGAATTCTTTAAAAACATAACAAGAGAAAGAGAGCGCCACACAGCCACCGGTGTTAACCAGGATGTAGAAGTTGCTTGTGGTCTCCAAATGTGTAGAGACCACAAGCATCTTCTATATCATGGTAAACCCCAGCACTTTGTGTATGCATGACTCTTTGTATTTTTATTTTATTAATAAAATTGTGTTACACTATTGTGGGGCGCTTGTTCTACATAGTTTCAATTACAGGTCTAGTTCTCTATGAAATTGAACATTTTGGGAAGGTCATTACACTGTAAACGGTGCTCCTTGTGCAGAGATTGAAAGAGTGATGTTTATTAAACTGCAATAGTGCAGACTGAAACACTATTGCATATGTAGCAGGGTCATCCCTGGCTACGGTACTAATCTGCCCTTCTCCTGGCAGAAAGCCCTGGTGCAGCAGGCCCCTCAGTAGTCATCATGGGGTTTTCACCCTTTACTGGTGCTGCCCCTGAGTGACAGTGGGAGGCGGTGACAGCAGGTCTGAGATTGCCCAATCTTGGGACCGACCTGGTGCCCTCTCCTGGCTGTACTTAAAGGCAGGCACTGCCCAAATTTGTTAGTGCCTTCCCCCACTTGAGGAAGGCAGGTCACACATTGGAGACGCTGCATATTGGGCCTACTCTATTCCTCTTCCCCTTGGGGGAGAGTGAGCGTCTACCTTACTTCTGTCTCCACTAGGTAGGGAAGAGCTAGGACGGCAGCGGGTATCCTTGGCCTGTAGTGGCGGTCCAGGGACCATTATCCAGTGAATACGGAGAGACTGTATTGGGCAGATCCTGCCTTGTTCCTGTTACTGCAGAGTGTAGTAATAAACCCGTTCCTGTTTGAAATATACCTCCTGTCTGGTGCGTGACCTTACTAGAGGGAGAGGTAATAAGTTCTACCGTGGGTCATCACCTTCAGTTCCTGGAGCCTATGGCAGGTGGAGGCGCTGCACTGTTAAAGAAATATGTGGGGTATGAACTCCAGAAGCCTGTTACTGTGTCCCCACTACCATCGGCGGAGGACTCTGCCCTCCTGTTGCCAGCAGGTATATGCACCATACACCGTAGTAATGGCCTCTATCTACAATCGGGTGGGGGAAACACCGTTACACATAGAAACTCACTCTGAAGTTAACAGGAGTTTCCATGCATTCGTGCCCCAATTGGCACAATCTCAGTTTAATGAAAAATGCCCGTTGTGTCCACATTATTTGTCTGATTTATTAGCACTATTTTAAGCAAATCAAGTAGTGGTAAAGTATTGGACCAATGCTGGCATTAAGCTGGCACTAAAGTAGTTTTTTTTAATATACTAAAGTCTGCAAAATCAGCAAAATAACTGTACCAGATTTATTAATGGAATAATCCCAAAGTGGTCAGTCTCCTCGCTATATGGTGCCGTTTTGGAGCAGGAAATGTTTAAATTAATGGCATCCCAAGTGCTTTCAGTTTAATTGTTTTCTTTGGTAAATCTGGTGCTTTTTAAAATGGTTTTGGCCCAGTTTTGCAGCCGGGAGACTTTTAGTAAACCACTCAGGACTAAATCCACAAAGCTGTTAAGTTAGCTCTCATAACGTGATATTACCTAAAACAGTAACAGCCCTTACAGTTAATACAATGTCTTTATGAGAGAAACCATGACTTAACGTTACATTATTGACCTTTGAATATATGCGGTGAAGATTTACGTGTGGTTCTGTGTGCGGCCTATCAAAGATTGAGGATGAATGAGATGAGTTGGAATGGGAATACACTTTGTCCTGGGCGTATGTACGGGTTAGACCTGAAAAATGAGACGCCCAAAGTCAGGAATTTTTGGTTGAATGGAGCTTGTTGGGTGGAGGACAAATAACAAAAACAGAGTGAGGTGAGGCGTAAGAGGCTATTTAAAGTGACTGTGGGAGGGGCATATGTCCGCCCCTACAATTGTAGGCTTCAGCCTTAGAATTAACATCATGTTACATCAGTTAACGCTTTGTGGATCCGGCGTTCCTTAGTGCCAATGTGTCAGGATATTTTTCTCTGTATTTTCAGCTTGCGAGTTGTGCACACATTATCAGATGTACCGCAGGTTCATAATTTTATCACTTTATTCCCCAATTCTTTGCAGTTGGCATAAACCTTTGAGACTAACAATGAATATCTAAAGTAAGACATGCCAAATCAGTGCCATGTACCAATGTGTTTTTTGCATTGCTACAGGCACACACATTGTAATTGTATTATAGAGTAGAAACCAAGTCATAGCAAAGTAAATATTATGCATTCTGTATTGAAACCTAACCAAAGACGATTTAACATGCAGCAAATAAACAGAATTCATTTTTTAAGTGAAATAATTATATAACTCATAATAAAAATCCTTAAAACCGGTATCACCTTCTACCAACTTTCTTTTGTGAGGTTGGGAGACCAAACAAAACAGAATCCTGGTGTGAAGAGCAGCAATAGTGAACATATTTCGTCTTAACTCTTCTATTTCATAGCTTCCTGTCAGTGACTACTGTATGTTTAACTGCAGAGATGTGCATACTTTTCTTGTGCTTAGTTGAACTTGGCGAATGTGACCTATTTCAATTTGGTGACGACGTTCACTTCGATGCAAAAGTTTGTGGCAAATTTGATTGTGAAAAGTCAAAGGGCGTTGAATTTTTGACAACTTTTCCTTGTGAAATTCAATCGAACGTGTAAAGAAAGCATTTTCTTTTTTAGTCGCAGATCTGCTATTTTGTCACTTTAAAAAGGTCAAATAGCAACTTTGAATTTGGGACATTTTGGTAGAGCATTTTGGCATGAAAGGTTTGATCAAACTTTTTGCAGTTCTTTCTAACTTTAGAAACGTTTGCTAGAAACTGCAGGGAAGGGAATATCACCAGGTTCACATATCTAAGTTTCCCCATCCAGGAGAACCTTCAAGGATAGACACACCAAAGGGATAATATCTCCTAAAACAGGAAACTGGTTTAGGAAAAATTTGATCCTGCATCACAACGTCCCCCTGGTTTGAATAGTTTTTAAAAGACCTAAATAGTTTGAGCAGTAGATTTCTGCTTTAATGACGCGTTAGAAAACATATATAGCTGGCAAACCTTAAGTTTGTACATTATCTATGAAAAAAACACCTTATTATTATGAATAAAAGAGACAAGGAGAGCAGAGCGCCCTCTAGATTCTGAAAAGTAGTTGACATTTCAATGCATCTAATATGATAAATCTAAGATCATACAGTACCACAATATGACTACATGATCATTGGACTATATACTATGTAGACTTACAGTGTGGCAATACATTTTTCACTGCTTGCTGTTAACAGCTGCAATCCCTTACAGTTTAAGTTGCCGTGACAATTTCTGGAAATGTAAAGATGAACCATAACCATAATTTCTTGAATGGGAGCAAAGACTGTTGACTAGAAAAGTAAAGGTCAGATCTGGCGGACCCCCCCCCCCCCCCCCTTTGTTCGAATTCTGTACAAAATAACTTGGGTGGATCGCTGCTTTAAAGATTGCCAAGAAACTTAGCTTATGAGAATTGCAAACAGTTACCAATTTCCAACAATCTTCCAGACACATGAAACAGGAAGTGAGCCATGAGCCATGGGTGAAAGGTGAAAGGTGAGGGGTGAGGGGCAGCCATGACTGATGATGTCCCCTCTTTCTTCCCCTCCCCAGTGGTTTCTACTGGTTAGGCAGAGGTAAGGAAAGGAAGGGGAGTGGTATCGCAGGGCTATATAGTTAGATGACCAGTGGGTGCGCTTCCTCTTACTTTTCTGCAGCTGAGGGATTTCTCTCCTACCCAACCTGTTTTTGTATGCATCCGTATTTGTTGGTTTATTCAGTGCCAGTAATGTGCAGGGTTCCAGGTCATGTCAGTTACATTTTTTTTATGCTTCATATGTATATGGTATTTTTTTTTTTTTGTATGTGTCAATAAAAAAAAAAAAGGCTACATATGTTTCCATCCAACATCAATAGTGTCATGTACGACCCCCTGCTAGCACGCGACCTGCATACGGGACAAGGGTTAATACCGACGCTCGCAAGCGCACCCACTCTTCACCTCCGCAAAGGTCCGTCAAATGGACAGTATCCCCTCTTACAGGATCAAGGATCTATACACAGCCCGCAAGCTGCCCCACTCTTCACCCACTCCGGGGTCCCTCAAATAAGTTGTATCTCTCCTCAAGCCGTCCCAATATACCACCGCCACGAACAGCACACAAGTGAGCACGTGACTTTAGATATGCAACCAGGGTTAATACACACGGCTACTCTAGCCAACCCCCCTTTCTCCTCTGCAAGGAACCAGCGAGTTAGTATTAACCCCCCACTCAATTGCACATCATAACCGTCCACTGCCACCACCTGAGGTTATGCAGATATGATAAAAGATCTTAGACTAAAATATCCGCCAGGGCCTCAGGTCCCTGTTTATTATAGGAAAAACTATGCACTCTAACACACAATCAGTTGTAGTAACATGTGCCCGAATTTAGCAAGTTATTCTCTCCAGCGTGCACAAAGTTCATTCAGAGCCCAAAGCATTACTTATTAAATGGTTTAATATATATAAAAATACAGTGCTTGAATTACAGAAAAGGTATTACAAAATAAACATACAATTACAATATAAGGCAGAACAGCTTCTTAAAATAAAAGGGGCAAAACAGAAAATCCTACACAGTACATTACCACATGCTATGGATTTTCCCAGAGTTCTGGTTCAGAAGATGAGGTCTGCCATGCTATCCAAGCATGCCCCTGGTCAGAGCTGACTTTTTACAATCTCCCCCAGACTTAGATACAATACTTTCTTAAGGCATCGTCATAAGCCCACCCCTTTCTACAGAATACTTTGAAGCTGCTCTTCTTTGATTAAAACAATTCACACCTTGAGGGTGTTCTCCACATGGACCCCCGCCCCAAGTAAGTTCCTTTGTAATTCAGAGCAGACAGAAACAGTCCTGACCCATTTCAGACTCAGCATTTTGTATTTTTGTTCAAAGAAGTGTAGCTCATTAACCCCTTAAGCACCAGAGGGTTTAAAATATCGATTACTTCATGACATTATCATGACAAATAGATTGTTTTAATGAGAGCTAAAACAGCAATATAATAATGACTAGAGCAGGGATGGCCAACTCCAGTCCTCAGGGGTCACCAGCAGGTCAGGTTTTAAGGATATCCCTGCTTCAGCACAGGTAGCTCAATCAGTGGCTCAGTGGCTGTGCTAATGCAAAGATATCCGGAAAACTTGACCTGTTGGTGGCTCTTGAGGACTGGAGTAGGTCACCCCTGGACTAAAGTCTATATTCCACTCATGCAACACTAACCAGAAATACATAGATCAAGCACTGTGACATGCTAAACTCACATTGGAGAAGGGAAGACATCTTACCTAGCATACATACACATTTGGCATTCTGGTCAGGGTTATCAAATGAAATTTCTCCACACCGCTGAAAGAAAAAAGAAAAGGGTAACACTGTTAATCCAGGGATCAGTGGTAGCGTTTCCACAGCAACCTCTGTGCGCACAATTCTAAAGATTACTAGATGCCTTTGTTGTTGTTCAAATCCTCACCTTCCCTGCACATGCCACTGAAGTGTGTCTAGGAAGGTTCCTTACCCAGCCTCTGATAGCTCTCAGTGGTGACTATCTGGTGAGTAAACATTGGTCAGATTTAAAGTATCAAGCAGTGGGAGTTTGACACCTCTCTATGCCCAGTGTTTACAATGAAGGCATTGACCAAAAAAATGAGGCCACGGGGTTAAACTTGTGTGCAGCCAAAGCAAGGAACAAAATGCCTATGTGGAACAAGAGGCAGTTCATTTGCTTCCATTTGATTTTCATGCTTTGTAAGGCTCTCTTTCAGCAGAAATTTAAAAGAGGCAATATTTGATATCACTTAGCAACATGCTTATACTCAATTGTAACAAAGTTAAAACAATCAACAATAAAATGGTTTTTTTTTGTTGCCGTTTTAATGGCTGTTTCCTAGTTTAATGTATGCGTAATAGCTCTGAAAATGTGAAAGTTATAATATAATCGCAGAAAGAACAATACAATGGGTTGCACAATACATAATGCATTTGGTAAGGACTGGTTAATATATCTTCCTATACACTAACTACCGTATTCTTTAATGGGTCGCTGTGATGCTACTGAATTAACTTTGTCACAGTGTCAATAATACCATATAAAATGTGCAAGGAGACACAATACTATATGATACATTGTGATTAATTTGTGTTACTATAGGATTAACTATTTCACATCAATAATTAAATTACATGGGGACTTAAAATATCTGTTTTTTCTTGTATGTAGACAATTATTGAATACCTGTAAATGTATTAGCCTCCCTCCTTTTGTACTTTGTTTTCATACTTTCTTTTCACTTCTTTACCCACAAGTCTCAGGGTGGACACTGGTGAATGTGGAGGAGTCTTCACTTTGGCATTTTTTAAAATGTATTTTACTTTGTTATATTGGGTTACCTACAGTATATAAGTAAACACTCCACAAAATTCCAGAAGGAGCAGGGTCACCCAAAATAAAGAAAAAATATGTAGTGTGCACTGTTGTGACAAAGTGCTATTTAGATGGAATCTTGGCTCATATAGATTGTCTACTTACAAGAAGTAGATAGATATAAAGCCTACGATATCTCCAACTGTGGCTTATCAGCTTCTTCTTATGAAGATGAATGTGGAATATACCTAGATACGCAGGCAACACAAGTGGTTGCTCCTGTTCCTTGCATACCATTTCAAGAAACGGGTGGTCCTGTGTGCAGGAAACCTCAACAGTCTCTGCTAAGCTAGGAGAGTATCTGGAAAGAAGTCCTCACCAGAGGTTTTTGACCAAAACTCACCCAAATATATATATATATACAGTGGTTGACAAATCACCAAAAAATCTACTCGCCACACAAAAAAATCTACTCGCCACCTAGTACCAAACGTGTGCTGCTTGGGCCAATATTTACTCGCCCGGGGGTTAAATCCACTCGCCCGGGGCGAGCAAATGTATAGGTTTGTCGAACACTGTATATATATATATATATATTTTGTATTTAACTATTCACTCGTCGACGAATTATTGAATTATCACTTTATTAATTTAACACTTTATTAATCACTTTTTGTATGGTGTGTGAAAGCGCCGCCCAACATCACTTTTTGGTGTTACCTACATACTGTAAGTGCCAGAGATGTCGCTGACGGGTCTTGAACCATGGTGTCTGTGCTCCAGCACTATTGATTTTCTGTTGCCTTTCCACAGAGACCTTCCTGCTGCCACTTTGTGTGTTAACTCGCTCTCTGTGTGTAAAAGACCCTTTTCGGACCCTGACCACTACCTGCTTGTTGCCTACCTTGGACCTCAGCCTGTATCCTGAACATTACTACCAGATTGCTGCCTGCCTCTGTCCACTGCCTTTCCACTGACCATCGTTTCCTTCCTGCTAATCTGTTTCAGACACTGGTCTCCAGCCCTGCAGTTGCTCCCGGTGACAGGAAGTCACTGTACAGTATGTTCTGTACTCTATTATGTCCAAACAAAGGTGTGAAAAGAACACCAAAACATTGACCTGGAATAAAGTACAAACTTTTAATTGATATACTTTAGGTGGGTTTGCTATATCATGTGTACTGTATATGAAGTACAGTATTGCGAGAGGAACACACCTCAGACCCCAAAGACATTACAGTATTCTTTTTTATAGCTTTTTATGTACTGTACATACTGATGCAGCGGCCGTTATTCGAATACATCAAGGCGCCGATTTTGAGTTCTCTGCTGTTCCCCCTGCAGCATGAACGCGGCGAATCGCCCCAAGCACCCGCGCTTATCGAGGATGTTTTTTTTAATTTCATGGATTCTGTTTCTTCGTTTGCAATAAAATGGATGAATTGTAATGTGTACAGTACTGTGCTACTGTGCTACTGTGCTACTGTGTCAATTTCACGTTTTTAATAGCCAGAACACTAAAATTTGTTTTTTTCTGCACTCGCCGCGCTCGCATCTTAGTGCGGAAAGGCTGGAATTCATCCCGTGGTTTCAAATCGGGAGTACATGACGCGTGAAGTGTTGGAATAACGGCCGCTGCATCAGTACAGCAGACAGTTTTTCCCCTTCCCCTCTCTTGTTTATCTTTTATATCAGGCCTGCACAACTCGTAAAGCGAGAAGGGCCGAACTGCTCCAAGGAAAAAAAATTTGGTCCGCACGGGTAAAATCATCATCATCATCATCATCATCATCATCTCTCCTCCAGCACCTCTCATCATCATCATCATCCTCATATCTCCCCCAGCACCCCTCATCATCATCCTCATATCTCCCCCAGAACCCCTCACTATCAACCTTTGCGATACTCCCCATCTATCTCTCATACCCCCATCTCTCCCCCTCACCCACACACATAATAATCCCTCTCCACATCAAACACACAATACCCCCCTGCACACCACACACATCCCACCCCCCCTGCACCTCACATCCTTCTCCCCCCGTGCACCTCACATCATTCTCCCCCCCTGCACCTCACATCATTCTCCACCCCTGCACCTCACATCACTCTCCCCCCCTGCACCTCAAATTACTCTCCCCCCCTGCACCTCACATCACTCTCCCCCCCTGCACCTCACATCACTCTCCCCCCCCCTGCACCTCACATCACTCTCCCCCCCTGCACCTCACATCATTCTCCCCCCCTGCACCTCCAATAACCCCCTGCACCTCCAACCACCCTCCCCTGCACCTCCAATGACCCCCCCTGCACCTCCAATGACCCCCTCCCTGCACCTCCAATGAACCCCCTGCACCTCCAATGACCCCCCCTGCACCTCCAATGACCCCCACCTGCACCTCCAATCACCCCCTGCACCGCCAATCACCCCCCTGCACCTCCAATCACCCCCTGCACCTCTAATCACCTCCTGCACCTCCAATGACCCCCCTGCACCTCCAATCACCCCCTGCACCTCCAATCACCCCCCCCCCTGCACCTCCAATCACCCCCCTGACCTCCAATCACCCCTGCACCTCACCTCTGCTGCACCTCACCCCCCCTGCACCTCACCTCAATGCACCTCACCCCCCTGCACCTCACCGCAATGCACCTCACATCACCCCCCTGCACATATCCACGTTGGGATCAGGGAGGGGAGCGGCCGCAGAAGAGCTGAGCTGGCTGTGACTTCCCCCTCCGTCCCACGTTGCGAAGGGAGCAGGGACCGCGGGGAATATCCGCCTTTTTTTTTTTTAATCCCATTGCGGGCCGCACAGAGAGGCCAGACGGGCCGTATGTTGTGCAGGCCTGTTTTATATTGTGCAAGTCAAGTGAACATGAATACTGTATACAGTACAAACGCCAGACTAAAAAAGCCCTGATATCTCAGTGTGAGGAGAGGACTATCCCTGCACTGGGGAGCTGATTTCCCCAAAAATGGCTGGAGAGTGATAAGAAGCAGGATTCTACCGGGTGCCAGGATGAGCAGAGCAGTGGAGAAGAAAGTGGCTTTGCCCTGGAAATTGTCCACTGCTCAAGGGACTGTTGTATTCAGAGGGTTCCAGCAGTCTTAATACTCACAGCTCATTGGACAAAAGCATGCAGACTGCTCTAAAGCAACTGGGAGAAGCAGAAGCTGCATGTAGTTGCAAATCATCCTCCAGTTTCAGCAAGAGGCGGCTGAATAACAAGCTGAGAGAGGGGAGGCTGCTGAGTGATAGGCTGAGAGAGATGCTGCAGACAATGAGGCCGTGGAAACACTAGCTGGAACTTGACATGCTCCAGAGAGAGACCGCAGTACCCAGCAGAGGGTCCAACCTTCCCAGACCCCATCCAGAGCATTTGCCTACCCTGGAGAAAAATGGGGACCTGGATACCTTCCTGTGTGGGTTTGAAAAAACCGGCAGGCAATACCAGCTGCCTTGTGATCAGCGAGCAAAGAATCTCACACCTGGATTGAATGACAGAGTTCTGAAGTATTTGCTGACCTTCCAGAACACCGCAACCAGGATTATGAGGCCATCAAAGCTGCGTTGCTACAGCATTTTAATTTCATCCCTTAGGTCTACTGGCAGCAGTTCAGAGCCCTGCAGTGGGGTTCTGCCAATTACTTTTCTGAGCTGGTGGGGCACCTGACCACTTAGTTGAAGCAATGGACTGGGGGGCTAGATATTAAAAGAATATCACTATTCCCCATGAGTGGTAATGGGCTTAAACGTGAGTTCCCTACTGTCCCCCATGTTATCAACTGTTCTGGGCCCCCTGAGACTGTCTGGACTTTGATGAGGCGCTGTATTATGAGGTCCCCACTATCCCCCATGAATCACCTCCCCCAGGTCCCCAGTGTGCATCATTACCTGAAATTGTACAGCGGGTTACTGAGAGTGATGGATCACATACTGGCAATCACTTTCCCAAAACCTCCCAATATTTGAGGAATTAAATGTTTAGAAAACCTCCAGAGCCTGGTCACTTCACAGATCTTTAGCTGGATGAGATATAAGTGTGCCGCCAAACCTTGGTGCTCACTTCTCCTAGCCTTCAGTGCCTTAAACAGGGAATCCTCTCACACAGCTGATTGGCACTAACGTGATGACGTGTTCCTACGCGTTTCGTCAGCTGATGCACTGACTTTAACTTTAAGAGTTATGATTTTAGTTAATTGTTTCTTTTCCAATAAATGTATTTATTATTATTAATATTTATTTATAATTGTTGATATTATTGGTTATATTATCAGTCATGTTTATTATATTTAAATTTAGTAATCCTCTTATACTCAATGGTTTATTTATTTTATATCAACGGTTCATCAATTATCAATGACACTTCAGTTTCAATTGTTTCAGTTACTGTTTCCTAATCAGGACATTTTGTGTGAGCTATAAATATACACTGCTACCACTTTGGGACGTACCTCATGAAGTCAGTGCATCAGCTGACGAAATGCGTAGGGCACACTTCATCACGTTAGTGCCGATCAGCTGTGTGAGAGGATTTCCTGTTTAAGGCACTGAAGGCTAGGAAAAGTGAGCACCAAGGTTTGGCGGCACACTTATATCTCATCCAGCTAAAGATCTGTGCGACGACCAGGCTCTGGAGGTTTTGGCAATTTGCCAACGGATTTCGGTATTGTCGGGCATGCGATCCATCCAATAGCACCGAGTTCCCGGCGTTGTGTGAGTACGTGGACGGACCGTCGGATTAGCTGTACAACTCATTCCCTGTTGATATCACTGCTTGAGTGAATAACATCGCATCAATCCCGGATCAGCATATTGTGGTCTCCCTGTGCTACAGTCTGGAGGTTTAGCTGACGGGCTCTGAGTTTAAATACTACACTGGATTATCTACATCTATGGGAATGGTGAGATTCTTTTAAGCCCTATACCTATGCTTATTAACTCCTCTGGAGTTACTGGACTGTTACATTCTCAAACCTCACTATATTCCTCAGTCCCTCTGAGCTTCATGGTTGCATTTGGAACTATTACCTGCTGCTTCTCCAATATTACAGCAGCCCTCACGTCACGGTGTGCCTCACATATAATCAATCCTCCTCACTGGAATTACACCTTATGATTGGCTACATTCTTTCTTTATACATTGTTTCTAACAATTGTTTTTTTTTATCTTCTTATTCATTCATTGATTCAGGGATCTTGCTTGTCCTGCATTTTAATAAATTTGTCGCATTTTTATACCTACTACTGACATTTGCGCTCTATTTCTTATTTATTAAATCAAACACAAATAGTCAATACCATTCTGTGGCTTACAAATGCTTTTATTTGTGCGAGCTTTCGAGATCCATTTATCACTGTATCTCGAAAGCTCGCACAAATAAAAACATTTAGAACGGTATCGACTATTTGTTCTTGATTATTAAGCTCGGCTAACACAGTACAGATACCTCTATCTATCTATCTATCTATCTATCGATCTCTATATATATTTTTATAACAGTCCTTTTCTGTACTGTCTTTGGGCTCTAATTGAACCGTGTACCTTTTGATGAGATTAATCGCATGTGTGAACACATTTTGCTACATTGGGTTTTGTGTTAATTAAATTTCTTCATAGTAAACAGGGGATCAAGGACTCATGAGGGTAAGACCTTAAATTATTCTTTGTGGTGACAGCATAATTGGGGTGTAGTTTGACGGTCTTTGGGGAGTTATTGCTCATTTTTAGTGCCCTGCAGGAAGGTGAGTGAGTCAGCTGGATAGCTGAATGTTATTAAACCCTTAAACAGTCATGTACACACGGGTAGTGACATCTGTGACAGTTTGCATACTAGTTAAAAAAAGAAATATTTAAAAATGCTTAAATGTGTCTGTTTGTAAAAAAAATGACACCAATTTCATTGAGTTGGGCCCATACAGTGACCAGTGCCTGGGACATGTCTAAGGCTGCGGCCAGGGTGAAGCGAACCATGCGTGCACGCTCACGCTTGGCGCGATCAGAGTGATAACTCTGAATGCGCTCGTCCAGGGTGAGGGTACGTGAGCACACACTTGCGTGCGCTGGCTGCTTGGCGAGACAGACACATTTGATTTGGCTGCTCTCAGATGCATCACGTGAGCAGTGAGGGCGAACCAGCTCGATGATTCCATGACTTCATGGACACGTCCCCTGACGCGCCCCTCTCTCCCCCCCGCATGTGCAACTAGTTGGTCAGAAATCGAGTGCATGATGTCACGGCGCTTGAGCACCAGCGAGCACACTCCCAGCCTGGCCGCAGCCTAAGGCCCCGCTCCCTCAGTCAGTGCGCCCGCACTGCAGACAGGCGGCACGCTGACAGGCAATTGACCACGATATGCGGTCTGTAGGGAGCCGGGAGCCGGAAGCCGGAGCGGGAGGGGGGCAGGAGCGGGGGGCGTGGTAAAACTTTGCCAGGTCTGAGATCGTGGTGCCGTGGTGCCGTCCACCCCCCCCCCACACCACCACCCCCACACACAACACATACACACACACTTTCCCCCCGCAGTTCCTACCCTGCTCCCCTCCCAAGCCGCCTCCCATCTGTAGCTCCTTCCCTCCCTCATTGGCTGACTGCCGCACCACGTGACGTGTCAGAGCTGCAAATCACTAGGAGCTTGCAGCATCGGCCGGCTGACGCGTCACAGCACGCAGTCAGCCAAGTAGTAAGGAGCCAGCAGGGACCTCCACACTAGAGGAAAGGGGCTGGTGGTCCGCTACCGCGCGGCCGCGCGCGCCGCCGGACGCAGCGGGACCAAAGCCTAAGACGTTACATCTAGGTGACTGATGCGTTGTTTGTCCAAATGTAACACCTATACATATTTTCAGATAATAATATTTAAAAGTTAGTCTGTAAACATGCTGAGCTGGGACTTGGGAGGGTTTATATTTCTTGTGGCTCTTTCCTTATGTCTGATGTCACTGTCAATAAGGCCTCATCCATAGTGCAAGATACGGAGCGAGCTACATAGCTCGCACTACAAACAAACGTGTGTATTCCAAAGCGCATGGCCATAGTAAGCGCGAGTTTGCACGTGCATGTGAGATACAAGGATACCAAAAGCAGAGGAGACAAACTTGTTTGCTATTGCAGCGAGACAGCCTGGTCATATGAACAGCTAACAGCCAATGAACATTTAGTAAGCTATTCTTGCCTGGATACTGTTCAAATTATTTTTTGTCAGTTGAGTTGTGCTTGCTTGCTGTGAGAATATCGACAACTACTATTGAAAATTTGATTTCTGAGGTCTACAAACGTGAAACTTTAATTCATACCATGACAGAAATATCAATGATAATTAATGGAGAAATTTCTGATGTATTGTCCATTACTTGTATATAATTGTTTATTTATTAATTTTTTTAATTGCAGTGTGCAATGCTTATTTCAATGCATCACATTTTATACATTTTTATTTAACAAGGCATGTTTTCATGCATGACATAGTGTATATATATGTTTGCGGAATACGTCTGTAAATTGTGTGGCATTGTGTATTTTATTATTTGCTAAAGGTGTGTTTTCATGCATGACATAGTGTATATATATTTCTGCAAATGCCTTCTATTACTGCATGGCATTATGCATTTTATTATTTGCTAAAGGCGTGTTCTCATGCATGACACTTCCTTGACACACCCCTCCATGTCATGACCGCGCCCACCCCCTCGCTCGCTTTCCAAAAACCTACAGTCCACACATCGCCGGAGAGGAAAGCTCGCGCGAGGCAAGTAGCACTGTAGCGCTCGTGCTCACTTTCACTATGGACAAAGCCTAAGGCTTTGGTCCTGCTGCGTCCGGCGGCCCGCGCGGCCGCACGACAGCGGACCACCAGCCCCTTTCCTCTAGTGTGGAGGTCCCCGCTGGCTCCTTACTACTTGGCTGACTGCGTGCTGTGACGCGTCAGCCGGCCGATGCTGCAAGCTCCTAGTGATTTTCAGCTCTGACGCGTCATGTGTGCGGCAGTCAGCCAATGAGGGAAGGAGGGGAGGGAAGGAGCTACGGATGGAGCTTGGGAGGAGAGCAGGGTAGGAGCTGCGGGGAAAAATGTGTGTATGTGTTGTGTGTATGTGTTGTGTGTATGTGTTGTGTGGGGGGGTGGACGGCACCACGGCACCACGATCTCAGACCTGGCAAAGTTTTACCACTCCCCCCCCCCCTCCCGCTCCCGGCTCCCTACAGATCGCATATCGCAGTCAATTACCTGTCAGCGCGCCGCCTGTCTGCAGTGCGGGCGCGCTGACTGAGGGAGCGGGGCCTTAGCCTAACAGTTTGCACAGCCAGAGCTGCCTCCCCCTAATCTTTCTCTGGTGTCTGATAAGAACAGGCTCAGATGACGTTAAAAAATAAATACATTAGTTAAAAAGCAAAACACTTGATTGACAAATATTTCCCCATTTAGATGAGCCTAAAATATTGGCTTTGCAATTAATTTCACCCCAAAATCAGCACGGTGACATTTTGTTTTCTTGATTGCAGAGCTATTAATTTCTCAAGGGGAATTATATGTCAGCTTTTATTGTCACCCATGAAAGATTACCTTTTCCAAACTTTGTTTAATGTTACAATTATATCAGAATAATAATCTTAGATTACATTTTGGAATACACTTTCTTCTGCTGTATTTTCATTTGTAGGCAAGTTTAATACACACTGTAACAGACATTGCTGCTTTGAGTAGTGCATATTCTCTGCTTGACAATGGCTGACATAAATACATGTCACTCTATTAAATTATACAATACATTAATAATAAAACATTCTTGAGAGGATTTTCAGCAAGCCTTTAAGGGCCTATTCTTTAAAGTGACAAATTAATCTTCAAACGACTGTCAATTTTTGTTTGAAAAGCATTTTGCTCCATTCAATAAAGACATTTTACAATGCAATGTGTTATAATAATAGCCTACAATATGTTTTTGTCATGTAAAGCTCTCACCGTTGAATTTTTTTCTCTCAAAATGAGGCATTCAAGTGCTATTCATTAATTTCCTATAACCTGCTACATTGGAGTCCATCAATAAAATGTTGCACATGTTTCCACTTAAGGTGATATGACTTGCTTTGCTATGTTTACAATATGTGATATGCATAGCCACACTGGGTATATGGGCATCTTGAATCACACATCAATCAAATGAAATATTAACCATATTAATCCCTTAGTACACAACGTGGCAACAAAGGAATCCATGCCTAGCTGGCCTCTGTCATGCAAAACATTATAATAAAGGCCCTCACCCAGTGGCATTTCTAAAGAGCCCCCCTCTCAAGCTCCTCCCCCTCCAGGGCACTAACCTGTGGTACGAGGCCTTACATGGCTATGGCAGAGGGAGCCCATCCAGATGGTCCTAACACGGAAGGTAGCTAGGCCTCACCGGAAGTTGGACCCAACTTCCACAATCGCCGTCTGGGTGGGCTCTCTCCTTTGGTGCCGCATAAGAACCTGCTCCATAGGTAGGGCCTGGGGAAAGAGGGGGGCGGCCTTTTTTGCACCTGGGCCCACCAGTGACTAGTTCTGCCTCTGTCCTAACCTAAACTACCCTAACATCACTTCTATACTACAATGGCCTAGGTAACGCACATGTTAGCAAAACTCTATTAAAAAGAAATACTGTACAATGGCAAATAATGCCTACATAATAAATATACAAAACAATTTAACACAACATATGACATTTGGCGTACATCCCTCAGTACCACCAGGGACTGCTACCATAAATGTGCCCATAGGAGTAGCAGGGGATGAACCGAACAATCGCTGAATACATTGCTACCTCTTGCTCATGAAGCATCCCTAGACTGATAGGGAAGCCCCTGCTGCTGCCTCAACAAGTGATAAGTGAACGGTGCTTTGGGTATATAAATGGAAGGAAGTAGGGTAGAGATAGAACCCAATTGTAGCACTCAGGTTCACGCTCTGTATGATGAGTGAATGATTTAAAACATAACTTTATTAGTGTACCAATGAATTAAAATAATGGGTATTAAAAACAGACGACCTGAAGGTATCCTGACCTTCAATACTCGAACCGTATAGGTTCAGGGTCTATGATAGCTGTGTGTACCTTGATAATCAGGTTACACACTAAACAACATACCTTGTAAGGATCTGATGTAAAATGCAATTCTTACAGGGTGGCTCTAGGGTAAGTAAGGGGTGCAATTCACTAGTGGCAGAGTATAATGAACCGAATAGTAATGTGTAATCGTAGTGGATAAACTATGATTGCATGAAATCTGAACAGTTCCAGTATACAAGTCTCAATAGAATGTTTCTAGGTAAGTTGGATATTGAGTCAGGTTGACCTAAGGCAGTGGTGCGCAAACTGGGGGGCGCGCCCCCTTGGGGGGGCGCAAGATTATGTAGGGGGGGCGCAGGCTGCGTGCGGGGAAACCTGGGGGCGGGCAGAGCTGTGCCAGAAGCTCCGTGCAGAGGCTGCTTCCAGTTCTCTGCTGTGTCTTGCAGAGGGGGCGGGGCCTTGCAGAGGGGGCGGGGCCTTCCCTGCACACAGACAAGCCCTTCTCCTCCTCCTGTCTTTTACCCGCCCGTTTTCAGCAGCACATGGGGGGGACCGGAGCAGGTTTAGTTACTCCCTCCACCCACCGTGTGTGTGTGTGTGTGTGTGTGTGTGTGTGTGTGTGTGTGTGTGTGTGTGTGTGTGTGTGTGTGTGTATATATGTAGAAATGTGTGTGTATATGTAGAAATGTGTGTGTATATGTATGTGTGTGTATGTGTTTTGTATGTATATGTGTGTGTGTATATGTATGTGTGTGTGTGTGTGTGTATATATGTGTGTGTGTGTGTGTGTGTGTATCTATATGTGTATGTGTATGTGTGTGTGTATATATAAAGTATGTGAATGTGTGTGTGTGTGTGTGTGTGTGTGTGTGTGTGTGTGTGTGTGTGTATCTATATATATATATGTGTGTGTGTGTGTGTGTGTTTGTGTGTATATATATATGGATTGTTGTGTGTGTGTGTGTGTGGATGTGTGTGTGTGTGTGTGTGTTTGTGTGTATATATGTGTGGATGTGTGTGTGTGTGTGTGTGTGTGTGTGTGTGTGTGTGCGCGCTGTGCCTGTTGGTTGTCTGTGGGTGTGGGTGTTGGGATTGAGTGTTGTGTGTTTTGGTGGTGATTATGTGAGTGTTGGTTGTGACTGTGTGTGTGTAGTGATTGAGTGTGTGCTGTGTTGGTTGTGATTTGAGTGTGTGTTGTGTGTGTGTGTGTAGTGATTGAGTGTGTGTGTTGGTTGTGGGTGTTGTGATTGAATGCAGCGTTGCACAAACTGAGGGGGGGACGCCCCAGGCGCAAGATTATTTAGGCGGGGCGCGTGCAGAAAAAAAACCCGGTTGTGCAGGCGAAAAAGATGTGCGCGCGCGGGCGGCCAAATAGAATAGTGCAGGTGGGGCCACGTGATTCGGAGGTACGCGGAGGAGCACGCCCCAGCGCTGTGATGTCAAACGCCCCTCCCTCCGGTGTCTGCCTACAATAGCGCTGTGTTCCTGCTCTCCTCCGCTGGCAGCCTGCTTCGCTGCGATCCTCTTCATGTGAGAGGGTAGCTGCCACTATATCAATCATACTATGAATGTACAGAAATAATAAAAAAAAGTGTAAACACTTCCCCGCTCGTGCTTGCAAAATTATGCAGGACACCCTGTACTCATGCTTGGAGAGTTGGTGATGTCACCGCTCTCAGCGGCAGCGTGGACGCAGCCTAATTTTGCAAGAGCGAGCTGTTGAAGTATGTAAGTATTTAGGCTGCGCTTATAGTGCCGGCGACGCGACGTCGCCCGAAAACAAATGCATTGTCGCCGCCGCCTCGTGCGCTTATAGTAAGCGTGCCGTGGCAACGTGATTTTTTGAAGCCGGCAATATTTGATTTCTAAGGGGCTGTCGCCTCATGTGACAGCCCCTGAACCAATCAATGGCCTGGTCGCCCACGCCGCCGCCGCAAAGCGAAATACAACTTTCGCTAGCGGCGACGGGTGACGTCGCGGGCACTATACGCGCGGCCTTAGACGTATTTGTATTTACATTGTATACCGTTTAATAAAGGTTTTTTTTTCATGGGATTTTGATTACATCAGGCAGGGGGGCCCGAGAAATTTCATGGATAAAAAGGGGGGCTCGGCATAAAAAGTTTGCTCACCCCTGACCTAAGGTAACCCCCTTCTGTGTGCGGTGGTAGGGAGGATATGACCTCTAATAACCTTATGACACTAATGAAAGGGTTATTTGCACAGTGTGCATAGTTACACAGAAAAAACTCATTCTCCCATATATCAGAAACTGTCCAGACCACGTGATAGTGTAACACAAATATAGAATAGTGTTACTGGCTCATACAGTATAAAAACACCCAATAGTGATAGCTGCCTAAATAATGCTCTCAGCTCACTCCTACTGTGATTAGGATAGTATGATGTGTATTACATTGTGTCACTTTGCCTATGTAAACCTGAGGGTTAACGTTGATAGATACCCAGATGTAAGGTCTGTATATGCTGGGTCATGTACTCACACACCTTATGATAGTACTGCTCAGGGGAATCGTGACACACTAGTATTCACATGTAGGTAGGCTGAGTGAAACAGACTGTGTGTTGGTAGTGAAGTATCCCCTTTAAGCTGCTGTCAGGAGATCCCTGAGTAACAGCAGTAAATGGGGAACTAAACTAGATACTTTAGCCACATAAGAGCAACAGTTGCCTGTAACAAATTGTAACGAGGCTCACAGTGTCCATCGGGGCACTCTGAAAGCCTGTATGATCGTGCAGGCAGGGAGCCGCATCTACTCGCGGTTAGAGACTATTGATGCGGAGGGAATCAGACCCCTGCGCGTGCACGTGTGAAGACCAAGCCGCCGAAGCGCGCGTTTCGCGAGAGCTTTCTCAAGGTGAAATATTCAGTGATCATAGGTGATGATCACATTCTCGCAGACTTCCTTCACTACAAATTTATGCTATTGTCACGGGGACTCCAGGAGCAGGTAGGACCTCGATGGCCAGAACAGCAGGGGAGGCAAGGATTGTTGGGGTCACAGGCCAGGTTCGGTGGCAGGTGGCAAGCAGGATCATTGGGGTCCAGGCAGGGGTCCGTGCCGGCGGCCAGCAAGGATTGTCGGGGTCCAGGCAGGGGTCAGCAGCAGGAAGGTAGGAACAGGAGAGAAGGAACTGAGATTAGGGAATCAAAAGCAGGAAACAAACAGGGACAAGCCAGAACACTAGCAAGGGCCCTTAATATGAATCGGGACTCCACAATGAACAGAAGCAGAAGCATGGGCATAAGGAGTCAGGACACAAAACAAAGGCAAGAGAGAAACAGGAAACTATAAAGACCAAGAGGAGACAGACAGACAGACAGAGGAACCCCAGAGCAGACAGAAAAAACAGCCCACCCGGTGGTCAGACAAGGAACAGAAGGGGAGAGGGAGAACTAGGAAGACTCTGACACTACTCTCCCCTCAGGAGCATTCTCCAGGTGATCCTCCAGGCTCTTCAGGACACCTTGGTCAAGTAAGCTGGAGAAGGGATACGCTGATTCGGCCCAGGACCAGAGTTTCATTGATCAAGTTGGCACAGCACTGGAAACCTCTCAGAAGGGAGTTCACAGGCTTAGTACAGAGCTGGAAGCCTCTAAGGAGAGGAGTTGCCACTTTAACACAGAACTACGTTCAATGAGAGAGATATTCGAAAGGTTAAATAGTGGTTTTGAAACTGTAACCCAAGAGTGCAAGAATCTCTATGTCCGAATCAGTGAAGGAGATAAAAGACTCCATGAATTAGAAGAGGAGAAGAAACAATTAGACCAGGAAAAGATAGACGTACAGGTAGCACTGCAGAATGCAGAGAGAGTGCTGCAAGAAGAACGTGTCTCCCTGGAGCAGCATACATTTTCTGAAGCCAGGGTCACGTTTGGTATGAATGGCTCCCGATAGCATTAACACAGTTCCCTTTTAAATCACTCCAAGTCCTGTAATATTTCCTCCACTTTATTGGGAAAAGGCAGCAGGATACAGATACTTGTGGATGGTATGTAGTGGTGATTATTAGTTAGAAACCGGTAAAAAGAGATGGCCTCACCAAGGGGGATAAACAGAGAAGGGGTTCTTTACTCACTGTCTCCAGGGTGGAAAAGGAAGTGAGATGCAGTGTGGGTAAAGGAATAGTCTAGGGGCAGACCATGTCTGAGCAAACAGGAGGGGGGGCAGACTAGCCCATTCTGGTGAGGATCTCAGAAACTGCAGTAGCAGCTCACTGATTCCATGCTCGGAGGCAAGGAATGCAACATTGTTGCAAGCCACACAGGCACAGTATGTGTCTGCAGACTCCATGCAGCTGGGAATAAGATCTGACAGTCAGAAGCTGCAAAGGAGAGAGGGGGGTGAGTCAGAAATGTGGTTCTTGTTCCATAACAACACACAAGCAGAGAACATGCTGCAGAGCCATCTGCAAGAACTGTGTGCAAGCCTGCAGGACGCCAAGGAGAAACAGGTGAATGCTGAGAAGAAGCAGTGAGTTCTGCAGGAAGAAAGTATCCAGACTGCTAACAAAGTAAAAATGCTGCAGGAGCATTTGAGTACCCATTGTGTCCCCAGAGAGCAGAATGAGGAGCTGAAGGCCACACTGAGCATAACCAGAGCCTTGCTGGAGGAGGAGCTTAGAGGCCAGGTAACTCTGTATGAGAGGGAGCATGAGACGGTCCAGAAACAGAAGCAAGAGCTAGAGGAGCAGAAATACTGCTCCACCCCAACAGTCAGTACAACCAGGAGAAAGAAACCTGGAAAAGGCAAGCTGCTGGGACCCTAGCAAACTAATTGGCAGAGCTCCAAAATGTAATGACGGATGCGTGGAAGAAAGCTCAGAGCGAGAACAGTGAAGAGACGAAGGCCCTGGGAGGAGAATTGCAGGATTCACTCAAGAAACAGGGGTCTCTCGCTGAGGAGTGGAACTTGCAGCAAAGCCTAGAAGTGGAAGAGCTAAAGCTGGCAGCTGAACACACATTCCAACAACTAACAGCTCTGCTGGCGCAGATCGCTGAGCTCAAGATACAGCTCGCCAAAAAGGAAGAGAGGGAGGAGGTGTCCGTCAAGTGGCTGGCCTGACACTGCGCTATGAGGCCAAAATCGCTGATGCCTGCGAATTGCTGGACTACACAGCCAATGAGAGGGTCCAGCTGCAGCTGGAGCTGGACAAAGTCCAGCAGGAGCACCAGCAGTTGCAGGTCAGAAATAAAGAAAAGGAAACAGATTTAAGCCTTGCTCTGAGTCAGCTGGGAGATGTGGAATCACGACTCAATTCCAAAGAAGCTGACTGGCAACTGCATTGAATGGGAAAAGAAATGCAGAAGGACAGCTTCAAGAGCTGAAAACTCAAATAGCTGATCTTAAATGCTCTTTAAGTAATACAGTGTACCACGAAACGTCAGGAGACTAAGACAGTAGAAACAGATTCTGGACATCAGACAGAATTCAAAAGCAAGCTGGCAGAGGCTTTGGACGACCTGAGCAAGGGTTACAAGGAACAGACATTTACTGCTAAATTGGAGTCTGAAAAGATGAAATTGGAGAAAGATTCCAAAGCTAAAAGAGATACGTTGGTCACAAACGGAGACCATGGAAGTGAACTCAATGCTCTTGCTGATTGTTGCGAAGAGCCTGATGGACCGGTTGTTGGTTCCTGTGCCGTCACTGTGAGGACAAGTACTTTGCCCATCAAAGCAGTAGAGGTGGGTCATCCTGAGTCTGCCTTTTTCTGTCACGGGGACTCCAGGAGCAGGTAGGACCTCGGTTGCCAGAGCAGGGGAGGCAAGGATTGTTGGGGTCATGTGCTGAGGTCGGTGGCAGGCAGCATGCAGGATTATCAGGGTCACAGGCAGGGTTCGATAATATAATATGCTGATGACACACAAATTTACTTTTCAAACCCTGACCTTACACCTGCTGTACAGACCAAAGTTTCTGAATGTCTCTCTGCAATATCATCCTGGATGACCCTCCGCCGACTTAAACTCAACATGTCAAAAACAGAGCTCCTTATATTTCATCCCAAACCTTGCCCCACTATCTCCTTTCACATTACTGTTGGAAGTTCTGTCATACACCCAGTAGCGCAAGCATGCTGCCTAGGGGGTCACACTCGTCTCCTCCCTCACATTCAAAACGTATCTAAAACCTGTCGCTTTTTCCTCCGCAAAATTACAAAGATACACCCTTTCCTCTGTTGCTCCACTGCTAAAACTCTGACACATGCCCTCATTCTTTCCCGTCTTGATTACTGTAACTTCCTGCTGTACTGCCTTCCTGCCTCTCACCTGTCTCCCCTACAATCTATCCTAAACACTGCTGACAGAATCACTCTACTCTTTCCTAAATCTGTCTCAGCGTCTCCCCTACTGAAATCACTCTCCTGGCTTTATATCAAATCCCGCATCTCACACTCAATTCTCCACCTCACTGACTTTTGCGTTCCACTCAAGGATGTCTTCTCTATACCCCCTTTGTATCTAAAGCCCTCTCCCACCTTAAACCTTTCTCACTGACTGTCCCACACGTCTGGAATGCCCTTCCCCTCAATACCCGACTAGCACCCTCTCTATCCACCTTTAAGACCAACCTTAAAACACACCTGCTTAATGACTAATACTAGACACCTGATACATAAAGCTTAGCCCCTTGCAGACGCACTTACCAGAACTCCCTCCTACTGTCTCTGTACGTTCTTCCTACCTACAGATTAGATTGTAAGCTCTTTGGAGCACGGACTCCTCTTCCTAAATGTTAATTTTTATGTCTGAAGCACTTATTCCCATGATCTGTTATTTGTATTATTTGTTATTTATATGATTGTCACGTGTATTACTACTGTGAAGCGCTATGTATATTAATGGTGCTATATAAATAAAGACATACATACATAGTAGATGAGGTTGAAAAAATACATATGTCCATCAAGTTCAATCTATGCTAAATTTAGACGACAGATACTTTTATCCTATATCTGAACTTACAGTACTGTATATTGATACAGTGGAAGGCAAACAAAAAACCCCAGTGAAATATCATCTAATGATATCACATAAGGGGATAAATAAATTCCTTCCTGACTCCAAATATTGTAAGATTACTACTAATTATAATAATAGTTATAATTGTCAGATTACTCCCTGGATCAACATCTTTCCCATGTTTACTCATTTGGCCTATACCTGTATACCTTTCCTTTCTAAAAAGATGTGCAACCTTTTTTTGAAGATATCTATTTTATCTGCCACCACAGTCTCCATGGGTAATGAATTCCACATTTTAACTTAGCATAACTCCTTTGTTGCTGGTGAGATCTCATTTCCTCCAATCTTAAGGGATGACTCTGTGTCCAGAGGCATAGCTATAGCCCGGGCAGCCCGGGGGCTCATGCTCTTGGGTGGCCTTCCCCCCCCCACCCCCCCAACTGTCGGCGGCCCATCGCTCTCTTCATACAGGTGGGGGAGATGGTATGCGGCGGTGGGCCCCCAGCGTTAAAAAGAGGAAAAGCCGGCAGAAGAATCGGCAGCTGTTACACAGGGAGAGCAGGACAGCAAAGGAGGAGAACACTCTAGCAGCAGACACCGGAAGTAAGAAAGACTTTGGGGTCAGACCACTGAAGAGTGCTCCTCCTCTGCTGTCCTGCTCTACCTGTGTAATAGCTGCAGATTCCTCTGCTGGCTTATCCTCTGTTTAACGATGGACCACCCACAGGTAGGCATGGGGGAGGGGGGAGAGATGTGATGATGATGATGATGATGATGGTGGTGGGGGGGAAACAGGTAATGATGATGGTTGGGGGATAGAGAGGTGATGATGGTGGGGGAAGTAGGTAATGGTGGGGGGAGAGAGGTGATGATGGTGGGGGGAGGGAGAGGTGATGATGTGGGGGAGAGAGGTGATGATGGTGGTGAGAGAGAGGTGATGATGGTGGGGGGGAGACAGGTAATGATGATGGTGGGGGAGAGAGAGAGGTGATGATGGTGGGGGGGAGAGGTGATGATTGTGGGGAGAGAGAGGTGATGATGGTGTGGGGCGGGAGAGGTGATGATGGTGGGGGGCGAGAGAGGTGATGATGGTGGAGAGGGAGATGATGATGGAGGGGTAAGAGAGAGGTGATTGGGGGAGAGAGAGTTGATGATGGTGGAGGGGGGAGGTGATGGTGGTGGGGGGAGAGGTGATGATGGTGGGGGGAGAGAGGTGATGGTGGGGGGAGAGAGTGATGGTGGGGGGGAGAGGTGATGGTGGGGGGGAGAGAGGTGATGGTGGGGGGGAGAGAGGTGATGGTGGGGGGGAGATGTGATGATGGTGGGGGTGAGATGAGGAGGAGGGGGAGAGATGATGAGGAGGGGGAGAGATGATGATTATGATGGGGAGGGGGAGAGATGATGAGGAGGGGGAGAGATGATGATTATGATGGGGAGGGGGAGAGATGATGATGTGGGATGATGATGAGGAGGGATGATGAGAGCGAGAATCAGGGAGAGGATGGGAGGGAGAAAAAAATTGCAGTCTGTATTAATATTAATGGGGACCTTAAATTTGCCCAGCGGCCCGCGCATATCTAGCTACTCCACTGCCCGTATCCTTTGTACTGCCCTTAGGATGAATAGTTCTTTTGAAAGCTTCTTGTACTGTCCCCGAATACTGCATATTTGTTTATAGTTATCATATCCCCTCTTAGACGCCTCATTTCTAATATAAACAAATCTGATTTAGCTAGCCTCTCCTCATAAATCAGATTAACCATCCCCTTTATTAATTTGGTGGCTCTTCTCTGTCCTTTCTCTAGTTGCATAATCTCTTTTCTATGGATTGGTGCCCAAAATTGTACTCCATATTCATGTTAAAGTTGAATGGCCCATAGGACCAAACAGGGACATGATACTAACAAACATTTCCACAAACTCTGTTCATAATGTAACTAAACACCCAGAGCCACGTTCACATTAGTGAAGAGGTAAATCATTGTTCTTATGCCATTAATGTTGTGCGGCATATTTACAGCGAGACAACATGTTAGAACTGCCTGTCTCCTGTACTCTGCATTTTATTAGGCACTGTATTCCATAGCTATTAAGAATCTCATTTATTGCAGTAGTAAACACAAGGAAAATAACACATTCATGGTATCCTATTAATGAAGTCACGACTCTTGTTTTCCAGTCTTAACCTTCTATTTGATGTACTGCATAATTAATGTAAATTCCTGTTTAAACTAGAGGCAGAGTCATTATCTTAAAACTTTTAATGCATTCTCATTTAAGCAATCTCTTGGATCTCATCTAGCATGTGGTAAGATCGATATTTACACTAAACAAAAGACTATTTGTGTAGGACTTTTTACATTTCAACTCCGTGATGCTTCTGATTGCATAACTATAAATTATATGCTATTTTATACTACAGCAATTTCAAAGAAAGATTTCAACCATGCCCTCGACCTAAAAAACCGCAGATAACATTAAAATTACTTCCAGAACTTTGGGTGTACCAGCACAAAACCTCTACTCTTCATGTGCATATTTCACAAAATAGCCAATGTAATCTCATCTACAGGAAAATTGGCCCGCTTAATTTTCCTAGTCGTTCAGTAAGAGTGGAGTATGAGTTATCGACTGAAGCGTCTTTGTACAAACCACCAGTGACCCAATAATAATTCTACATGAATTTATGAATGGCGCGCTCTCTTGACAAATCCAATCAGGATAAGATTTAACTCTATTTATTTGGTTATTCTTAATGACATCATTATTGAAGTGAAACTTCTTTAGTGGCACCTAGTCAATTTTGATGGGACAAAACTGGAGACGAAAACGTGAAACGGAGATGACGTCACGTAATGGCCGCCACTCCCGCCACACGCCCGCTGTCACATGCGGCGGCGGCGATAGCCTCCGGCGCCGCTCCTAACGGCCGGCGCTCCCCCCACACGGCCGTTGACATCCTCGCCGGCGCCGCTCCTAATGGCCACCGTTCCCCCCACACGCCCGTCCAGACATGGGAGATGGATGCGCATGCGCAGATGTGACCGCCGAGTCCCTCATGCGGTAATGCGTCCATCGATACCAGCCAGGAAGCTATCTGTGCGAGAATGCACACAATAGGCCATTGCTGGAATACAGCAGTTGCCCGCCGCATCCACTACATACGCCAGGCCTGCACAACACGCGGCCCGCCGGCACTCACTGTGCGGCCCGCGGCGGCTTTCCCCCTCCTCCCTCCCGAGTCCGCTCTCCCTCCCCCGAGTCTGCTCTCCCTCCCCCAAGTCCGCTCTCCCTCCCCCGAGTCCGCTCTCCCTCTCCGCCGCGAGCCGGGCCCGCTCTCCCCCACAGCCCGCTCTCAAGACTGCATGCTCAAGCAGTGCGGCACTTCTGGTGCCCGCTGCGTGCGAGCGCGCGCAGTCCTGCCTGCTCTGCCGCCGTGATCTGAGTTGCAGGGGGGTGAGGGGAGGTGTAGGGGAGGTGCAGGGGGGTGATGTGAGGTGAGGAGGTGCAGGGGGATATGTGAGGTGCAGGGGAATATGTGAGGTGCAGGGGGATATGTGAGGTGCAGGGGGATATGTGAGGTGCAGGGGGATATGTGAGGTGCAGGGGGATATGTGAGGTGCAGGGGGATATGTGAGGTGCAGGGGGATATGTGAGGTGCAGGGGGATATGTGAGGTGCAGGGGGATATGTGAGGTGCAGGGGGATATGTGAGGTGCAGGGGAATATGTGAGGTGCAGGGGGATATGTGAGGTGCAGGGGGATATGTGAGGTGCAGGGGGATATGTGAGGTGCAGGGGGATATGTGAGGTGCAGGGGAATATGTGAGGTGCAGGGGGATATGTGAGGTGCAGGGGGATATGTGAGGTGCAGGGGAATATGTGAGGTGCAGGGGGATATGTGAGGTGCAGGGGGATATGTGAGGTGCAGGGGGATATGTGAGGTGCAGGGGAATATGTGAGGTGCAGGGGGATATGTGAGGTGCAGGGGAATATGTGAGGTGCAGGGGGATATGTGAGGTGCAGGGGAATATGTGAGGTGCAGGGGGATATGTGAGGTGCGGGGGAATATGTGAGGTGCGGGGGGATATGTGAGGTGCAGGGGAATATGTGAGGTGCGGGGGGATATGTGAGGTGCAGGGGAATATGTGAGGTGCGGGGGGATATGTGAGGTGCAGGGGGATACAGTATGTGCGAGGGGTCATGTGCAGGAGGGGTGATGTGCAGGAGGGGTGATGTGCAGGAGTCGCGCATGGGCAGCAGCAGCACCAGAGGAGAAGAGGACACGGAGTGCTGACCACCCACCCACACCACCTGTGTCACACACAGTCACAAGTCACACAGTCACACAGCCACACAGTCACACACACACACACACAGTCACACACACACACACACATGAGGAATTCAGTTACGCGCAGAAATAAAATTACGTTCAAAATAATCTCAAAAAAATTATCTCAAAATGATCTCAAAAATAAAAATGGCTAAGACTAACACAGAAAGAGTGCATGAGTATCATGCTCGTACTAGAGCTACGAAAACACACAAAGAAGTTTCACTTAGTATGTGCGTGCTCAGCACACACAGCTTTTTTTTATTCATTATGAATGTTCAATAATTGAAACTGATGACATTTATAAAAATGCTTTTTTTCTTGTGCTCTCTGCCTTTTTATTAAATATATACAGTATGTATATATATATATATATATATATATATATATATATATGTATATGTATATGTATATGTATATGTATATATATATATATTATATATATATATACTGTATGTGTTAATAGAAATGTATATATACAGTTGTGTGAAAAAGAAAGTACACCCTCTTTGAATTCCATGGTTTTACATATCAGGACATAATAACAATCACCTGTTCCTTGGCAGGTCTAAAAATTAGGTAAATACAACCTCAGATGAACAACAACACATGACATATTACACCGTGTCATGATTTATTTAACAAAAATAAAGCCAAAATGGAGAAGCTATGTTTGAAAAACTAAGTACACCCTCACTGCTTCCATAGGAATTAAGATGCTACGTAGCAGACAGGTGCTGCTAATCAAATGCCCTTGATTAATTGATCATCAGCAAGTGTGACCACCACTATAAAAGCCGAAGTTGTAGCAGTTTGCTGGTCTGGAGCATTCAGATGTGTGTTAACACAATGCCAAGGAGGAAAGACATCAGCAATGATCTTAGAGAAGCAATTGTTGCTGCCCATCAATCTGGGAAGGGTTATAAGGACATTTCCAAACAATTTAAAGTCCATCAGTCTACAGTGAGAAAGATGATTCAAAAGTGGAAAACATTCAAGACAGTTGCCAATCTTCCCAGGAGTGGACTCCCAGCAAATTCATCCCAAGGTCAGACCGTGCAATGCCCAGAGAAATTGCAAAAACCCCAAGAGTTACATCTCAGACTCTACAGGCCTCAGTTAGCATGTTAAATGTTAAAGTTTATGACAGTACAATTAGAAAAAGACTGAGCAAGTATGGTTTGTTTGGAAGGGTTGCCAGGAGAAAGCCTCTTTTCTCTAAAAAGAACATGGCAGCATGGCTTAGCAACATAGACGAACAGGAAAGATCCTCCTAGAATGCACTCAGAAAGGTAAGTCAACGTGATATGGTTGATAATATTAAAAAAACCTTTTAATCACACATATAGTAAAACATCTTGTATAGAGGGAAATGGCAGAAAGTAATCCACGACCAGTCCCTATTGACAAACCAAGAAACAATCTTCCCAAATAAATACACGGGAGATAATGAGGTATGACACTACACCGCCAATATGTGGGCTAGAGAGCTGCCAGTAGTAATCACAGTGTAACTTCAGACTAGAAAATCTGTTCTATAAAGCAGATAATCTATTGTCAAAAAAATCAGCACACCTAAATAAATGGTATGCTGATGCTGGATCTGAAGAGGTGTGTTAATAGGCAGTTAGTAGGTCAGAAATAAGTACCTACATGGATACATATAGACCACAAAGTATATAGGTGTATGTCTGCTCCTGAACGGGGTGAAATCAACATATAATGTGGAAGATAATACACACAACATTAAAAATATCTAAAACCACATACATAGCTAGTTGCTGCGTGGCTTGATGGTGTTTGACTTTGCATAGGGCAGGCACAAAATGTGCTCAACTAATGCCCTGAGGCACGGTTCTGAGACCGTATCCAGTTATAGCCTCAGAAAAGTAACGGTCATAAAATGCAAAGGTCACTAAATAACACTAAGTGGAATTTGCCAATGCTTTGCTAGTAATATAAAGCAAATACAGAAGGACTGAACCATAGTACATTAGCATAGTGTAATGTCGCCAGATATATATATATTGTTATACCCTAATTGTGTCGGCGACATTAACCCCCTGATAGTAGAGTGATCAAGGGGTAGCCTGTCAGGGAGTGTACTATAATGCTAACAACTCCGCGGTGTAAGTAACCGCTCTCAATAGCAACTGACTGGCTAACCATAATATCTACTTAGCTTGGGGGGGTGTTTGACTTTGCATAGGGCAGGCACAAAATGTGCTCAACTGATGCCCTGAGGCACGGTTCTGAGACCGTATCCAGTTATAGCCTCAGAAAAGTAACGGTCATAAAATGCAAAGGTCACTAAATAACACTAAGTGGAATTTGCCAATGCTTTGCTAGTAATATAAAGCAAATACAGAAGGACTGAACCATAGTACATTAGCATAGTGTAATGTCGCCAGATATATATATATTGTTATACCCTAATTGTGTCGGCGACATTGACCCCCTGATAGTAGAGTGATCAAGGGGTAGCCTGTCAGGGAGTGTACTATAATGCTAACAACTCCGCGGTGTAAGTAGCCGCTCTCAATAGCAACTGACTGGCTAACCATAATATCTACTTAGCTAGGGGGAGAAAGGCTGTGGTCCGTTCCTGCGTCTCTCATTCCAACAGTGTGTAGATTGAGGGCAGGGTGCCGGGACAGGGAATTACAGCCTGCATGTTCAGCTGCTGCAACCGCGCCGATCTCGTCCCACTGCTGGGAGGCGTCCGCTCAGCGTGATGACGTCACCACGTACCGCTGACCTCTGACCTGACGTACGTTTCGCGCATGCTCGCGCTTTTTCAAAGCCTCCATTCCCCTTTCCCTTTCCCCTTTCCCTACCCTTAAAACTCAGCATGGCTTAGGTTTGCAAAGTTGCATCTGAACAAACCACAAGACTTGAGGAACAATTTCCTTTGGACAGACGAGACCAAAGTGGAGATGTTTGGCCATAATGCACAGCGCCACGTTTGGCGAAAACCAAACACAGCATATCAACACAAACACCTCATACCAACTGTCAAGCACGGTGGTGGAGGGGTGATGATTTGGGCTTGTTTTGCAGCCACAGGACCTGGGAACCTTGCAGTCATTGAGTCGACTATGAACTCCTCTGTATATCAAAGTATTCTAGAGTCAAATGTGAGGCCATCTGTCTGACAGTGAAAGCTTGGCTGAAATTGGGTCATGAAACAGGACAATGATCCCAAGCACACCAGCAAATCAACAACAGAATGGCTGAAAAAGAAAAGAATCAAGGTGTTGCAATGGCCCAGTCAAAGTCCAGACCTCAACCCGATTGAAATGCTGTGGCTGCAACTTCAGAAAGCTGTGCATAAACAAATGCCCACAAACCTCAATGAACTGAAGCAACGTTGTAAAGAAGAGTGGGCCAAAATTCCTCCACAACGATGTGAGAGACTGATACAGTCATACAGAAAACGATTACTTCTAGTTATTGCTGCTAAAGGTGATTCTACAAGCTATTGAATCATAAAGTATACTTAGTTTTTCACACATGGCTTCTCCATTTTGGCTTTATTTTTGTTAAATAAATCATGACACGTTGTAATATGTCATGTGTTGTTCATCTGAGGTTGTATTTACCTATTTTTAAGACCTGCTAAGGAACAGATGATTGTTATTATGTCCTGATATGTAAAACTATAGAATTCAAAGAGGGTGTACTTTCTTTTTCACACAACTGTAGATATATATAGATAGATGTAGCAGAGACCCCCTCCTTACATCTGGTGAAGGGGGAACTACGTGGCCGGGCGACAGTTAATTTAAAAAAAAAAAAAAAAAAACACTGCACCCGGCGCCGGGTCTCCCTCTTTGGCAGCGCCGGAAGTAGGTTGGGTTAAGCTTCCGGCACTCCAGCGAGAGAGGGAGGCCCGGCGCGCGCGAGCAGCTTCGGGAGAAAGATGGCAACTGCTGTTACCAGCCGCCAGGCCCCCAGCAGCACTGCCACCTCCCCCCCCCGCGCAGCCACCGGGCCGTCAGCTAACCCCTCCTTCTGCGCAGCATCGAGGCACCGCCACCGGGTCGTCCCGCCGGCACCGCAGCATGGGACACCATCACACCACCCGGCCATCCCGCCACCCCCCCCACCCCTCCCATACATCGGGCCAGCACCGCCACACCTGCATCGGCCCTCCACCCCCCCCCCCCCCGCCCCCGCAGCCACCGGGCCAGTACCGCCACACCTGCATCGGCCCTCCACCCCCCCCCCCCGCCCCCGCAGAATCGGGCCAGCATCGCCCCCCACCACGCAGCATTGCCTGTCCCCCGCAGGTCGCAGCACTGCCACCCCCCGCAGCACACCGGCACACGCGGGAGCAGCAACGTGCCACAGGTGCCTGTAGCGGGGCCCGCGGCACCGACCCCCCCCCGTACAGGCCACCCCCCCACAGCCGCCGTCCCCTACAGCATGGAACGTCCCACGCCGCGCCCCCCCCCCTCCCCTGCAGCCACCGGCCTGACCATCATCCCCAAGGAGATCATCCTCAAGGTAAGTCTGATTTTTATATATATGTATTGGGGGTGTTGGGTTATTTTTTATGTGTTGGGGTGTTTTTTATATGTATTGGGGGTGTTGGGGTATTTTTTATATGTATTGGGGTGTTGGGGTATTTTTTATATGTATTGGGGGTGTTGGGGTATTTTTATATGTGTGTATGTGTGTGTGTGTATATATATATATATATATATATATATATATATATATATATATATATATATATATATATATACACACACACACACATTCCCAGTAATATATATATGTGTGTATATGTATATGTATATATGTGTGTATATGTATATGCAGTGTTCGACAAACCTATACATTTGCTCGCCCCGGGCGAGTGGATTTAACCCCCGGGCGAGTAAATATTGGCCCAAGCAGCACACGTTTGGTACTAGGTGGCGAGTAGATTTTTTTGTGTGGCGAGTAGATTTTTTGGTGATTTGTCAACCACTGTGTATATGTATATATATTTTTATATGTAGGTGGGGTTTTTTTGTATGCATTTGGGGGGGGAGGTTGTATATATTTGGGGGGGTTGGGATTTTTTTGTATGTGTTTGGGGGTGGGAAGTTTTTTGGTGTATATATTGTGGGGGGAAATGTGTGGGGGGAGGACGGAATGAGTGAGCATGGAGTAATTGACGTAGGGAGAGGAGAGAGGGGGTGAGTGAGGAAAAGAGGGAGTAAGGCTGAGGCCATAGAGGGGTCCAGCAGCGCTCCTCCGTGCTGACGCTGAGGCTCGCCTGCTCGGTCAGGAGCAATTCCATGGACTGGCAGGCGAGCCAGCGTGCGCGATCGGAAGGCGGGGTAGTGACGTCGCTGGGCCAATAGCCCGCGAAGCGCCGACGTCAACGACACGGCATCAACGTCATGACGCTGCTTCGCGCTGATTGGGTGTTTTCCGCTGACAGCGCGCTGAGAAACAGTTTCGGCTGTCGGCTTAAAATCCTTGCGCCTCAGCACGCCTGCGGACGCTCGCGGAAGCCCCCTCTAAAGACATCCTCATTGAGGATGACGGGGCTCAGCACGTTGCGTCCGCACGGCTCAGCACAGCTTCCCCCTCTATGGACCCAGCCTAAGAGTGAGAAGCAGGGGAGAGAAATACATACGAGGCGGGAGGGTGATACGGAAGGGAGAGAAATACATGGGAAGGGGGGGGGGGAAGAGATGGGGGCTCGTGAGGTGTGAAATGGGGGGAAGGGGGTGGCGGGGTGGGCAATACCACCGACATGGGGGCGGGGGGGGCCTGCTTAAAATGTTTGTCCCGAGCCCCACGATTTCTGTTGGTGGCCCTGATGCCAAGAGACCTCATTTGGCTGTGCTCCAGACATTATCCAAATGCTAATTTGTCTTTAAGGCCATGTGAGTGCATTTCAATCACTTTTATTAGATATTTTTTTTTATACAAGTACACACTATGTTGGGTCCTTTACTTTAACAGCAGAAGTGACCATACCAGAGGGGCTCAAAAGAATACCTGAGACAGACTATTTCATCATATTACAGTACCACTGTTGTGAAAACGTTTATAAAGAATGAGTAATTTGTGAGTACACATTTCAAAGGATACAGATACTGAAAGATCACACTACTGTTTATACATATTGCACTATATTTTGTATATTTCTATTTCATATACATCTGCGCTCCTCAAACACTTGGACTTCCCTGGACTAGGCTTAGTATTGCCCCGAAGGCCCCAGCTAGGCCCTGAGTCACCACTAGTAAAGTGTTGCAGGGAAGGCCCCAGATAGGGACGCTTCCCAGTAGTAACATAGCAGTGCTGTTGTACCGGTGATCGGATGGACATGCGGTGCCCTGTGGCCTGGGACCAGGTCAGGGCCCTATAGACATTCATGAGAGGCACTCCTGCTACCTCACACTTTTGGTGGGACAGTTCTGAGGACACTGGTGGTTAGGTTCCTAGGGCACCCTCAGTATTTTGGGGGAACCACACCTGGGTGTGGGGTGTTGTGTGTGGGCATTGCATTGGGAGGTTGCTATTGTTAGTCTTAATATATGTGTATATCAGTAAATATTGGTTATATACCTGTGTGGTATTTATTATTACTGTGATTGGTTCCTGTGAGGGGTTATCCCGCCAACGCTGGGATCACTCATAGGTGGAGGCGCTGCACTATAGGAGAAAGAGCTCACCCCAGGCTACCAGTGGCGGAGGCTTAGGCCTCCTGTGAGCAACAGGTATAGCAGCACGCATAGTCGCTTCGTAAGTTCCCTTAGGCGTAGGGAAAGGGGGCTACATATGTATATATATATATATATATATATATATATATATATATGTGTATACAGTGGATGACAAATCACCAAAAAATCTACTCGCCACACAAAAAAATCTACTCGCCACCTAGCGAGCAAATGTATAGGTTTGTCGAACACTGTGTGTGTGTGTGTGTGTGTGTGTGTGTGTGTGTGTGTGTGTGTGTGTGTGTGTGTGTGTGTGTGTGTGTATATATATATATATATATATATATATATATATATATATATATATATACACACACACACACACACTACAGGTGAATATTTGTGAATGTTGATTTAGCAAAAAATTCGGGAGAGGTGTGTGTAAATTGTGCACATCTTGATATACAGTATGATAACCCAAATTAGGGTTGAATTTTGTTAACTATTCCATATTGTGACTAAATCCTACAGATGTTTCTCATGAATAGCTTTGAAGCATTAGATATATGCGGCTATTCTCTGCCACAAGGGGAAGTGTTTAGAAATGAGTGGTCATTTGTTTAATCTTTTACTGTTCTTATAATATAACTTGTAAAAATGCTAATATGCAGATTTGTTTTTACAGAATTAGGAGCACAAAACAAGAAAGATGATCAAATATAACACGATGAATCTGTTTAAATTAATTTATTAAGAACCTGAATTGTTAAATGGATGTAATTAGTGGCAAGTTTCAGTTGTGTCTATATATTTCTATCATAGCGAAGATCCTAATCTGATGCCCATTTCCTGTATTAGCCACTTCAGACCTAGAAGATTCCTGCTAGAGTATGCAAAGCAAATGGGGACAAATTCAGACCAAGGATCTCCTACATGCTAATATACTATGTAAATCATGTAAAGGAACAAGTCAAGCCCTTTTTTCATTTCTTTTTTTTTTTTTAACATAGTTTTGAAAAATGGGGTGCCAGTATCTCAGCAAAGTTTAAATCTTCCGCATCATGCGAGCCAATCGGACGTCGAACCTGATGACATCACAGCTTCCTATTGGCCCTTGGGGCGCCGGAGCTTTGAAACACTGCCATTACATGAATCCTGGTAGCTGAGTGGAGCGGCTACCGGCAACCCCTATGGAGGTCTGTATCTCTGCAAGCAGGGAGATCCCAGAGCTGAAATTGATGGGGTTCAGCTCCGGAGACCCGCCTGCTTCAATCCTGTGCTAAAAATAAAAAAAATTGCCAAAGAAATAACGTGCTTGGATTGCCTCTTTAAGGCTTCTCTAAGTTATTATTTACAAAATGGTAAGCTCACAAACAAGACAGTGAAATAAGCCCCACAGTGGCCAATCACACATGATCACTCCTATTAACTTGAGTGGCCAATGAGGCCCGATACTCTAAAACAGTGTATAAAAGGCAAGTGTGACAGTAAAAGAGGGTCATCTTTCAGTGCTAATAAAACATTCCTTAGTGAATGTAGGATGAATTGTAGACTCTGATTACTGTAGGTCATTGGTATCCATTTTACACACCTATTCTGCTTTGGTGGACATTGCGTTTATGCTGCTGTTTTTTCATTTCTACCAAAGAATCTCTGGGACATAACACCCTAGTCACCCCAAAGGTGTCTCCCTAAGAAGAGAGGCTCCCCAATATGCCTTCACTGCCCATGTCCACTAAATCAGCGTGTTGAGTGAAGGTGAAAAAACGGCGCTAGCTCTATAAGTGTTTCACCACAAACTATATAGTGAATATTTTAAACAAAATCAATTATTTGTATAACAATAAAGACGTGCTCAAAATAACGTGCAGGTGTAAATATTTAAAATGTTCAAACCCCCTGCTCAAACCCAGCTGGTAGGGACTGGTTTCGGTAGTCCCGCAAATCGTCACTTTCGTTGTATTCCAGGGGGAGCATGGAGGGAAATAGAACAAAAAAGACAAAAACAATCTAAGTGTAGACAGTTATTTCAAAGGTGCAAAATTAGATATCTTGTCTTGGCTCGTATGTTGTGCCTACTTACAAGATGTAAGTTGTATACAAGCGATTTAGACACACAATGGTCTCTGCTAGGGATGTTGTTCTCCACTCTATGAGGCAGTCTCCAGTAATCAGCTCAGCAACCAAGTGTATGTGAAGAAAAATGATACCATAGTGCAGACCAATAAATTGTTAAAACTAAACTTTATGGTTTTTAAAATTGAACACTTACAATAAAATAGAATATAATAAGCATTGTTCACAATATTAGTGAGGAGAGAAGAGTGTGTTAGCTTCCGGCTCACCCGCCTCTTCTGATGGAACTTGATGTAATCAGCCTCTCTCTGTGACTTGGTGTCTCTGGCGGTGGACTGTGTACCCAGGCTGTGTCCTCTCGTGGGTTGTTAGACTCCCCTTCTGCTGTTGCAGCTTGGAGCTGCCTCTCGGGTGGGCGATCCTGCCTCTCTCACTGCCGATACGTCACTTCCGCTTTGTTCCGTCACGTCACTTCCGGGCGCGGCTGATGGAATTTCTGAATGGCGATCACGCCTCTCTCCTCTCTCCTGACAGGACGGCTCCCACTCTACGCGTTTCGCCAGAAAAGGGTGTGTGGCTTCCTCAGGAGTGTACCGCCCCTTACACTCGGGTGTCTTATATATCCTCCCCAATTGGTGATTGATTGTAAACATATATGTGAATCACTTGAAAAACATATGGTCTGCATCGGTTGTCACTTCTGCCTAACTATATATGGTGGAGCACTTATTCTGAGAAATAAATTCTCTGACTGGTTCTTATAATTTAACCTCTTAGTTTCTCTGTGGTAGATAAGGATGTATGATCCTGGTACTATTCATAATAAAAGGATGTTCTCTACATAGAAGGAGATCAAATGGATTTAGTTTATGTCCTTCAATGGGACTAATTAGGTGGAGAATTATGTTATTCCATAAGTCAAGTTAGATGAAAACCAACTTGATCATATTATTATTGCAGGGGATAAATTTGCCACAAAAAATGTGATAGGATTGTAAAGAGCAATAGGGAGTCAAGGGAAATAAATGGGAAAAGGGAATAATTCATAAATTGAATCCCAAGGGCCTAACGGGAGCAACAAATGTATTAAAAAATGAATAGGAATAATTATGTAAAAAATGTAAAAAATATATATAAAAAATATATATAAAAAATTCCTTTATGAAAAATATTTTATAAAAAAAAAAAAAAAAATTGGGAGCTCCGTCATATATAAATACATACACTAGCACTTCATGTTATACATAGGTTTCTAAGAGTGGTTGGTGGTATATTCCATATACAAATTCGCATAATTGATGGGAAATACATGACCCTTTTATATAATGTTAATATTCACAGTGCAGAATTAAATTACCTTATATTATACAACACTTGATTTAATAAACATATACAAAGTCTTTATATAGATACAGAAAAAACTTTATGTGTATACCTGGAGGGACTAGGCTGGAGTGACAACAGTGACATAAACATTTTCTATTTGAATAACAGATAATCATTGCGTGCTGTGGGAGATAAAAAGAAGGAAGAGACAACAGAGGATGGAGAAAGCAAAAGGATCAGTTAGTATCAACTTTTGATTGTAGACCACATTTAGTTACAAAAATGGTGCCAACTCTATCTCCATGTTCAGGCCCCTGGGGGAGAGGGTCCGCAATCTGTGAATCCAAAAAGTCTCCCTCTGGCGTCGTTTCATCGATGATGTGTATCTAATCTGGGGGGACGGAGAAAGTAAGTTGAAAGAATTCCTAACAGGCATAGAGAACGAAGAGCTAAATCTAAAATTTACGAGTGAGTACAGTGACAAAACAATTAACTATTTAGACTTAGAAATCTATATAGAAAACGATCTAATTAAGACAAAAACATTTTTTAAGGAAACAGATAAAAACAATTACATCTTGCGGACTAGCTGTCACCTCCCAAGGTGGATGGACGGGGTTCCATCCAGTCAGTTCACTAGAATAAAAAGGAACTGCAGTGAGAGAGAAACATTTCTACAGCAATCATTAAAACTGAAGGAGAGATTTATAGAAAAGAAATATAAAGAGGAAAAGCTAGATGAGGCCTTACAGAAAATAGACCAACTAGAGAGGGAAGATCTTCTGAAATCTAAGGGGAAGGGCAAAAGAACAACAAATAAGTTAGATTTCGCATTCCTCACAACATATAGTGGGGAAGCTAGGGAAATTAGGAAAATCATACACAAACACTGGGCCATATTAAGAAATGACCCAGTTTTGGGAAAAGAACTACCAGAGCACCCCAATATTGTTTTTAGGAAGGCGCGGAATCTGAAAAATACACTTGCCCCAAGTGTCCTTAAACAAAAATCTAAACCTCAAAACTGGTTACAATCTAATAAAGGCTTTCATGCATGCAAGACATGCAGAGCATGTCAGTTTAAATCAAATGACAAACTGGAATTTACATCAAACATTACAGGGGAGAAATTTACAATACAATCTAGTTTGACCTGTAGGTCAGACCATGTGGTGTACCTCCTGGAGTGCCCATGCAAACTGCAGTATGTGGGGAAGACTGAGAGACAAATACGAACTAGAATCATAGAACATCTGAGTAGCATTAAAAGATCTCTTTTAACACACAGTCTTTCCAAACACTTCATGGAAAAGCACCAGGGGGACACCGCAGGTCTGAAATACATGCCCATAGAACATGTTGCGGGCCACTGGCGGGGGGGAGATCGCAATCGGGAACTCGTTAAGAGGGAGACTTTTTGGATTCACAGATTGCGGACCCTCTCCCCCAGGGGCCTGAACATGGAGATAGAGTTGGCACCATTTTTGTAACTAAATGTGGTCTACAATCAAAAGTTGATACTAACTGATCCTTTTGCTTTCTCCATCCTCTGTTGTCTCTTCCTTCTTTTTATCTCCCACAGCATGCAATGATTAACTGTTATTCAAATAGAAAATGTTTATGTCACTGTTGTCACTCCAGCCTAGTCCCTCCAGGTATACACATAAAGTTTTTTCTGTATCTATATAAAGACTTTGTATATGTTTATTAAATCAAGTGTTGTATAATATAAGGTAATTTAATTCTGCACTGTGAATATTAACATTATATAAAAGGGTCATGTATTTCCCATCAATTATGCGAATTTGTATATGGAATATACCACCAACCACTCTTAGAAACCTATGTATAACATGAAGTGCTAGTGTATGTATTTATATATGACGGAGCGCCCAATTTTTTTTTTTTTTTTTTATAAAATATTTTTCATAAAGGAATTTTTTATATATATTTTTTATATATATTTTTTACATTTTTTACATAATTATTCCTATTCATTTTTTAATACATTTGTTGCTCCCGTTAGGCCCTTGGGATTCAATTTATGAATTATTCCCTTTTCCCATTTATTTCCCTTGACTCCCTATTGCTCTTTACAATCCTATCACATTTTTTGTGGCAAATTTATCCCCTGCAATAATAATATGATCAAGTTGGTTTTCATCTAACTTGACTTATGGAATAACATAATTCTCCACCTAATTAGTCCCATTGAAGGACATAAACTAAATCCATTTGATCTCCTTCTATGTAGAGAACATCCTTTTATTATGAATAGTACCAGGATCATACATCCTTATCTACCACAGAGAAACTAAGAGGTTAAATTATAAGAACCAGTCAGAGAATTTATTTCTCAGAATAAGTGCTCCACCATATATAGTTAGGCAGAAGTGACAACCGATGCAGACCATATGTTTTTCAAGTGATTCACATATATGTTTACAATCAATCACCAATTGGGGAGGATATATAAGACACCCGAGTGTAAGGGGCGGTACACTCCTGAGGAAGCCACACACCCTTTTCTGGCGAAACGCGTAGAGTGGGAGCCGTCCTGTCAGGAGAGAGGAGAGAGGCGTGATCGCCATTCAGAAATTCCATCAGCCGCGCCCGGAAGTGACGTGACGGAACAAAGCGGAAGTGACGTATCGGCAGTGAGAGAGGCAGGATCGCCCACCCGAGAGGCAGCTCCAAGCTGCAACAGCAGAAGGGGAGTCTAACAACCCACGAGAGGACACAGCCTGGGTACACAGTCCACCGCCAGAGACACCAAGTCACAGAGAGAGGCTGATTACATCAAGTTCCATCAGAAGAGGCGGGTGAGCCGGAAGCTAACACACTCTTCTCTCCTCACTAATATTGTGAACAATGCTTATTATATTCTATTTTATTGTAAGTGTTCAATTTTAAAAACCATAAAGTTTAGTTTTAACAATTTATTGGTCTGCACTATGGTATAATTTTTCTTCACATACACTTGGTTGCTGAGCTGATTACTGGAGACTGCCTCATAGAGTGGAGAACAACATCCCTAGCAGAGACCATTGTGTGTCTAAATCGCTTGTATACAACTTACATCTTGTAAGTAGGCACAACATACGAGCCAAGACAAGATATCTAATTTTGCACCTTTGAAATAACTGTCTACACTTAGATTGTTTTTGTCTTTTTTGTTCTATTTCCCTCCATGCTCCCCCTGGAATACAACGAAAGTCACTAAATCAGCGTGGACAGGGTTAACAGCATATGGAAAAGAGACACTTCAAAGACCACCTGGAGTTAATCAGCTCCTCCCGTCTGCATGTCATCCCTGAGGTCTTGTGTGCCATGCTGCTGTTTCATTCTACCAAATAATCCCTGGGACACAACACCCGAGTCGCCCCTAAGGCGTCTGCCGTTCGCTGCTGTCACAGCTACTTGGTTATTGGTCTTGGGTAAAATATTTCAGATGTATATTGATACATACATACATACATACACATTGTAAACTTTGCAAACATATATGCCAAGATCCCACAGCCAGTCACAACCATGGAACACTCAATGTTAAAGGATCATACAGCTGCACATCCAGGAATGTAGTGTACTGTCACGGCCGAGTTTATTCTAACTTTTGCCTGGTCTCGGCCGCGACAGAAACCGGGCGCGCGCCGGGGTGTCCGGTGCGCGCGCCGGAGCCTCGGAGGATCGGTCCTCCGATCGAGGCACCCCCCTTCCCCTCTCCGGGTCCACCGGGACCCCCGGAGCCCCCCACCGCCGTCCCCCACATTAGAGGACACCAGGGCTCCCTTTGGGGAGCCCTGGGCACGCTCGCATGGGGCGCACACACCCGATGAAGCGTGACCGCGCATCGGTGACGCGCGGCACGCCGAGGGGATTCGTTTAGAAAGCCGGGAAACCTCCCGGCTTGCGGCTCTAGCCGACTTAGAATAAAACGTGTCACCTCTGTATATGATTCAATGCAACAAATGTGACTAAGGATGCTACATTGGGGAAATCAGCCAAAAACTACAAGGCAGAATGAATATTCACAGACACTCCATACTCCATCATGAAGAAGGAAGATACTGCTCACCTGTGGGACATCATTTCTCACAACCAGATCATTCCATAAATGATTTAAAAATCAAAATCCTCAATGGAATGTTCAAACACAACCAAGAACGGAAAATATTGAGCTCAGAATGATAAGACTCTTTGACACCAAAACAAGTGGACTTAATGCAGACATGGGGTTTCTCACACACGATCATAATTTGTTGTAATGGTCCTCTCAGCTATTGTGCCATCCTATACCTTGCCCCCCCACCATCCTCTTCCCCCTCTGTGCTGCTGTTGATGTACAGCCCCCCCATCCCTAATTCTCATCTTCCTTATCTCTGTTTTAACACCCCTCCAGTGCCTCTCTGTTCTTTATTCTTCCTTTTTTTTTTTCAATCCCTGTCTAAGTCACAGAAACCTTTGTATATCAGTATTGCTTGACCTGAAGAAGAGAAGAAAACTCTCGAAAGCTTGTCCTATGACATAAATTGTTAGTCCAAATAAAAAAGGTATCACCTAATACTGAAGAACTCATTTATTCTGCACTATCGCAACTGGACTTACATGGCTATTTCCGTTTCATACATACATAATGAATTCAGAATTCTTAAAGAATTCAGAATTGATGCAATGTGCTTCAGGCATTTACATTTCAGGGACCTGTTCCGAAATGCTTCTATTACTCTGGGAATTAATTTGCGAAAACGTGGTACATTTACCCCTATACATGATTATTACCAGTACCACTAGGTCACGCCATGCTCTATCTAATGCACCTAATTTTATTTTATTGTTCATGAATAAGCTCAACTGAAAGTGCTCATAAACTTTTTTTTAGAGTTAAATGTATCAATTATTAAGCAAGGGGAATGCTGAAAATATTTTCTACATAAGACAGTAATAGAACCTTGTAAGCATGGCTAGTACTAGAGCCAAGGGAAATGTTTATGAATATGTGAATCTAGGGTCAAGAGATGTTTGATTAACTAGCTTTTCTTGGTACTGTATAGATCGTAAATGGAAATGCTGAAAGTTGAAACTTCTCCTTGATGATAAGATCACTAAATATTTACACTATACATAAATTAAGGGTAGATGTTGCAAAGATGCAATATACTGTAGTTAAAATAAATATTTCTGCCTCAGCGATCTCTCCCAACAAGAAATAATTTACTATTTACTACTATTTACTAAAGTACTATGAATTGTTTGCTCTCCTGTTGAATACATTTTTGTTTATCCTGAACGAGTCACAATACGCCATATTTGTAAAGCAGGAGAGATCAGGTACAGTACAAGGACATACTGTATGACTTTTTTTGGGCGCAAGACTTGCTCACAGAAATCATATTGTGTGCACCTATGTACTCGCCTAAAATTTGTCAATCTGCACCATCAGGGTCCAAAAATATATTCTTTGGATGCATAGAAATGGACGCATTAGGCATACAAATGTTAATAATCTATACTAAAAAATAATGTTTCTATGTTCCCCAAAAAAGGACAAAGTGCGTCAAAATCATCCGCCACGTTCAATTTGCTTAAACCCTAAAAAGTCTATTATATTGTTAACACAGAATTAAGCTTATCGAACAAAATTGTATTTGACACAGAACAGATGTTCAGTATATATGGTAACAAAATGTATTATTTTCTGAGTATGGTGATTGTAAATAATATTACAGTAAATGTATATTTACTAACACTAGTTCTAAATATAGCATAGCCTCCCGGCCGCTACTTCTTTTTCCTGGGCCCTTTCAGTGTCGGCCCTGTTAGGAGCAGGCAGTGGAGGGGTTAATTCCTTCTTTAGGCTCTGTGTGTGTATTGCAGACTTGGATACATTTCAGGTATCCAAGGACAGGCCTAGCAACTACCAGAGAGTGTCAGCCTTTTGGTTCACCCAAAGTAGTGATTACCAATCAGTATTCAACCTGTTCTGTTATGGGGCAGGGTTTCAACCCCCAATCTCAGGTTATAAATTCTGACACTCTCCTAAATTCTGGGAGTTTAGTTCTGTTCTTGAGTGTTGTTCCTGGTTGATCTTTCTCCTCCACTTGTGGAGCGAGGAGCCTCTTCCTCCATCCCACGAGGAGATGGGAGGAAAGTGTAACAGGCTTGAAATGGGCCAAATGTCTGAGTCAGGGCTCTGACCAGCATGGGAGACGAGAGAAAAGGGATACCTCTGTGCTTGCTGTATTATTACCATCTGCCTGCAATAAAGGCAGTTGTATCAGAAACAGTGTGATTACTGTCTGCTGCTGTGAAAGAAGAACAAGGTGTCAGTATGGGCCATCCCCTGCCCCTGCAGAGAATCTATGCTGACTGCAGGCGCTGCACCACTGAAGAATAAAGGTAACCTGCACCCCATCCTGGTTCTCCCCACACCATAGCGTAGCACTCAGCCCTCCTGTTATCAACAGGTACACAGCATCAACACACTGAAGTAGTAGCCAGAGATGAAGCAGACCACCCAATATCACTTAGGGTGGGGGTACAAGGGCTACATAAATAAAAAACACACATAATTCTGTTTTTATTTAAATTGTATTAATCAGGTATTCAACATGATGTAAAAAAGAGAGAAAATACTGTGCGCTACTATCAGGGAACTTCCCTGAAGAAGTAGTTTATTCTACGAAACATGTTGGATGATTTTTATCTAGTGCTTTAATATTGCCATTGCCTCCATTGGCTTCACCCTGCTAGTATCACTCCCGGTGGTAATTTTGGGCTTATGAGAGACTCTGAGAGACTTTGACTGCCTCCCTGCCGGTTCCCTCGCTGCTGCGGAGACTGTGACGTCATCACGCAGTATCCCGCGACGGAGCGACAACGTGGCACGCCGAGTGTACCCTTGCAGAGCTGAGGTCTCACCCCCGCACAGTGGATCTGCTCGCTGAGCTACACGAGCTGCACCAGACGGCTTGGAAGCGCGAGCGGTCCCACCAAGCACCAATACCTGCAACGGAGCCTGGTTGCTGTAAAGGGAAATCCCTTGGGAGCGATGTACTGCTGGATGAGGGGTTTTGGACATTAATCCTGCTCCTGAACCAACGTAGCGCCCCCGCTGAGAGAAGCAAGCTCCAGACTCTTCTGACAACAGTTGCTGAGTGGTAACTTGTGTGAAACACACTAAATGCACTTATTCCACTGTTTTGATGTACGCAGATTTATTACCCTGTAATTACTAATATATAGCAATACTTGCTTCACTATTTGGCGTTGTGCGCTGTTTCTTTTGTTTCCATTCAACCTGATGCAATGCATCAAAATGTATTTCAAATAAGAAACTATACATCATGTATGATTACTTCATACATACAACGCACATTTTATGATGGTTTGTACTACTGTACTTTTTAATACAACAATGTTGACGCACAATTAAAGTACAAACATGATTTTAGTACACATACCATTCAAAATTTTTAGCAACAGGTTCTCTCTCACGGGGGGGGGGGAGAAGAAGAGGGGGGGAAAGAGAGGTAGGGGGGGGATAGAAGAGGGGGGAAAGAGAGGTGGGGGGGAGAGAGAGATGGGGAGGGAGAGAGAGATGGGGGAGAGAGAGAGAGATGGGGTGAGAGAGAGACGGGGGAGAGAGACGGGGGAGAGAGAGAGACGGGGGAGAGAGAGAGACAGGGGGAAAGAGAAGGGGGAGAGAGAGAGAGAGAGACGGGGGAGAGAAAGAGAGAGACGGGGGAGAGAAAGAGAGAGAAAGATGGGGGAAGAGAGAGACCAGGGAGGGAGAGACCAGGGGGAAAGAGACACCCGGGGGGGGGGGGGTGTTAGAGAGACCAGGGGGAACCAGTGCAAATAAGTGCAGCCTGCAACAAGTGCAAATACAATTGGACACATGAAAACCTCACAAGCAGGCAAACAACACAGGACACAGACACAGGCAGGTAGGACACACAGAACACTGCCCCCCCTCACATCTACCCCAGCCCCCCCCCACATTTCTCCCAGCCCCCCCCCCTCACATCTCTCCCAGTCCCCTCACATCTCTCCCGGCCCCCCTCACATCTCTCCCAGCCCCCCTAACATCTCTCCAAGCCCCCCCCCCTAACATCTCTCCCAGCCCCCCCTCACATCTCCCAGCCCCCCTAACATCTCTCCCAGCCCCCCTCACATCTCTCCCAGACACATCTCACATAGCCCCCCTCACATTTCCCCAAGCCCCCTCCCATCTCTTCCAGCCCCCCTCACATCTCTCCCAGCCCCCCCCCACATCTCTCCCAGCCCCCCCCCCGCCCCTCACATCACTCCATGACCCCCCTCACATCTCTCCCTGACCCCCTCACATCTCACAGGGGTGAGAGATAGGGGGGTGGGGGAGCAGAGAGACCGGGGGGGGGGGAGCAGAGAGACCAGGGGGAACCACTGCAAATAAGTGCAGCCTGCAACCAGTGCAAAAAGGACACAGGCAGGAGACACACAGCACACAGCACACTGCACACAGACACAGGCAGGAGACACAGGCAGGAGACACAGGCTCACCTCTCTCTGCTGCACGCTTTTTCTCTGCTCTTTGGCCCCACCCCCAGGCTCCTGCCACCTCCTCCTGATTGGCTGCATTACACAGCAGCAGCCAATCAGGATGGAGCAAGCTGCCCAGCCTCTTAGCAGAAGCTCTGCTCTCTCCCTTCTCGCACCGGTTCTGCGAACGGAGGAAATTTTAGGTACAGGTTTGCACGAACCGGCTGAATCCCACTGCTGCACATATACCTTTATATATGGTAAAGAAGTAGAGACAGGCGCATGCGCGGCAGCAACGGGCATGGATGTCTGATCTAACGGCTCCGTCCTGCCCAGCCGTTTAACTGCTATAAACATTTTACTCAATTGTGTTTAACCTGCAAAACAAACACCCATAAATCAGACCCAGCACAGGAAACAGAGATGCTGGCTGAGGGAGAGCGCAGGATCCCTGATGTGGGGGGATTCCCCATGACGGAGGCAAACCTGGCTATTTTAAAAACTATGGCCACTGAAGTAGACATTGAAAAGCTATTTGGGGAGTTGAAAAATCTATTTCAGGAGGAAATAAAGGAGAAAAGGAGCGACATTGCCTTGGTTGGTGGAAGGACCGACGAACTTGAACAGAAGCTGGATAAAACAATAAAAACGCTGAATAAAAACCACAACTTACCTGAAGGGCCAGATTGCTGAGATATCTGAGAAACAGGAGGACTCAGAAAATAGGGACGGCAGGAACAACATTCGGATTCATGACGTCCCTGAATCAGTGCCAGAAGTAGAAAACTGCGTATCAAAATGGCTGACCGTAATGCTCCCTGAAATGACCGAGGCTGAGATCGCACTAGGTAGGTGCCATAGGGCCCTCAGGAACAGGCCGCAGCAAGGTGAACCTCCAAGGGACATCATGCTCAGATTTCACTTTTTTTAAACAAAAGAAGCCCTGTGCCAGATAACCCAAGACACTAGTAACCTGGTATATGAGAAAATAACATTACAAATTTTCCAGGATCTTTCCCCCTTGACTCTCATTAAAAGACGCAGACTGCAACCTATCACCAAAATCCTGTGTGAAAATGGGCTGCGTTACAGATGGGTTTTCCCCATTGGATTGCTGGTTCTCAAAGATGGAAGGGCAAACATCCTTAGGGACCTCTCAGAGGGTGCTGCCTTCCTTAGGAAGCTGGAGTTCCAATACCTCAGACGACAGAGAAGCCCAATGCTACATCCAACATGACAGAAATACACAGTAAAATACTTATATATTCTCTTGAAAAAGGGTCATTTAGTTTAACCCTTTGGCCAAAGCGTTGTAAGCTTGCGAGCCACGACAAGGCAGACACCCGTTCGCAGGTCCTAACACTACCAGATAAAATACTAATATACCTCTATTAGGATTAAAATTCTAATTTACCTCTATTAGGAGGGAGAAAGACCACATTGGCTCTATATCCAGTAGAATGAAAGGACCCACTAACTTGGGAAGTGGGGAGGGGCGGGCTTAAAAGTTCCAGTACCTCACCATGAACCAGGAGAGGCATCTGCCTTGGAGCCCGCGTGGAGAGAAGTGAGGAGATCCCCACGTGGCAGCCTGGGAGGGGATATCAATTAAGATCAATTAAGGATTTAAAGGAGACAGCGTCCACATTTCCGACCGAGCAGCAGAAATGTAAAGCAACAGCCCCATACGGATGACCCAGCCAGCCAATACACCCACCCAGCTGGAGGACCCGGGCCGGGTCTTCCCCTTCCCTGCAGTGTGATGGCGGACCTGAGGGGGCAATGGCAGCGCCGGACGGTCATCGTCCAGAGGAGGCGACCGAGCGGTTACTAACGGATACCAGGGCAAGAGGAGGCCATCGCGGTGAACACTTTGCTGGCTACAACGAGTAGGGGGTGGTGGAGATGGGACATTCTTCTCCAGCCGCCATTTTCAGCAGGCGTAGGCCGCAGCAAAAAGTTGTACGTGACTGAAGGAGAACGCATATAAAAAAATTATGAGGTGGTACTTCCCCCCGTTAAAACTATACAAATTTGTCGCTGGTTACTCCCCATTGTGCCCCAAACAATGCGGAGAGCAAGCTGACTTGATGCACATGCTGTGGTCTTGCCCTCGGATTCAGCCCCTCTAAAAGGAAATTCATATTTGGCTACAGATAATTTTGGACCACGAGATCCCACTTGATTCGTGGCTATTTCTGTTAAATAGGCCAGCACCGCCGCTATCCAGAGAAGAAAGCAAACTCATTATGCATATTGCAATGGCAATGAGGTGTGAGATCGCAGCATTGTAGAAACAAAAAGATTCCATTGTTGTTCAAATACTGTGTGGTACTCAACTGTACTCCAAGGGTAATTAAAAGACCAAGACAATGACGAAAAATAAGATGGGAGGATGAATGAAATCAGAAAATTTGTTGGAGTAACGTGGGGAAGAGAGGCTTGCAACCGCACAATACCTGGAAGATCATTGGGGAGGCCTTCATCCAGCAGTGGATCGACAAGGGCTGAAGATGATGACGATGTACTGCCATGTCAGGTGGGGCTATTTACTAAGGTGTCCTGGATGTAAAACGGGGGCAAAAGAATTGCACCAGATTTTTAAAGGAAAAACTTGAATTGCTTTTTATGGGATTCCTTCTCTCTGATAAATTAGGTATTTTTTGTTGTTGCTCGGGTTATGTCCCAGTTTTTTAAACGGGAGACTTTATGAAATAACTCCTAGTGTGTTTTAAGTAAAGTATGCCATACTACTGTATACTGTATCTGCCATATTGTGACACACAGAGAATGGGACATCAGTGCACACTTTACTTCATTTGCGATCTTTTGACTAGGCGAACCATCAAATTAGATACATTCATTCCTTTCTACTTTCTAAATTAGGAGTTTCAAGTTTTTTTTTAAAAAGAACAAAAATGTTTTTACAAATTACACTGTTTGCAGAAATGTTTCAGAATGTGTAATCCAACAATTGTCTCCTATCCAATAAGTATGACTGTAAAAAAAAATTAAAAATTGTTAAAATGCAACACTTTTTCCAAACATAATATGACTGTTATGATTTCAATCAAATAAGTTTTTTTTAGAAAACATTTTTGTAGTTTTTCTTCTGGTTTCGACAGCAGTGACATGAATTGGATATGCAGCCCAAACATCACCGCCAATAATTGCTTTCCTTTGCTGCTTAAACGTTCATATTCTAATCAAGGGAAAGCAAAATATTGTTTTATACTTTGTAACCTCTGTGTAAAAGCCAAAAAAGAGGGCAAATGTTAAGGCAAGTCACTTCACAATTCAACATAAGGTAAGAATGAACAATACAGTGCGGAACTGCACATTGTTATAATCCAATGTTTAACAAATCTAATATCTTTATACTTATAAACTGGAAAAGATATTTTGACTTTTAGACTCTTTAGACTCTCGACTATTTTTAGTGGTTTTTTTCTGTATCCAATAATGAGTAGCTTTTAATTTTCATAATTTTTACAAACAGCAATAACATTTACACGAAAGAAGTATTATATTATTTTCAAAAGAAATAGCTACACATGGCTACTGGGAAATGGGCACAAATGCAAACTTCGCTTTAAACAAATAAACACCCCCTAATACTGGAGGCATGGACTGGGTGATACACTGTGCTGTGCTTTGTTGGAAGCATCTAGTAGTTACCACTGTTGAAGACAGATTACTAAACTTGATGGACAATTTACTGTGGCCCTGTACTAGTATACAGGCATACCCCGGTTTAAGGACACTCACTTTAAGTACACTTATGAGTAAGGACATATCGCCCAATAGGCAAACGGCAGCTCGCGCATGCGCCTGTCAGCACGTCCTGAACAGCAATACCGCCTCCCTACCTGTTCCGAAGCTGTGCGCAAGCGGGGAGACTAAAGAGCCTGTTACAAATGTGTTATTTACATCAGTTACATATGCACGTATATGATGATTGCTGGCAGTGCGTCACTTTAAGTACATTTTCTCTTTACATACATGCTCTGGACCCATTGCGTAAGTTAATGCGGGGTATGCCTGTAGTTATTATGTTCTTATACTTTTGTCTATAATATAATGCATGGGATGGCACTCATCAGGGGTTTTAATACGTGACCACATGTCATCATCTATTATATATTTAAAATGTGATAATACTGATTGCATCCCCTAGATAGGTTTATGATCTTACGGTAAGTAAGTTCTGCAAATTTACAGCTGCACTAACTATAATTTTAGTAACAGTAAAGTGAATGTAATCTAATTACAAAAATAAAATGTAGGATTAAAATACTCTCACGTCGTTCTTTAGATATAGTTGTCTTTATTAGTAGTGCAGTAACCAGAGCTGGAAGCAGTCTTTTGTCTGCTTCATGTAGTATCTAGAAGGAGAGAGTTATCTCCTCTACTGGAATGTAATCTAATTGCCAAGTACAGTACCTACACTTTCATTTCCTTTAATATAATTGGTATCCAATTTAATAAAATTGGTCAATTCTTTTCCATGTACATAGAATAATATAACATAATAATGTATCATTTAATTTACAAATAATAAGAGTTGTATTAGCTATGTACTGTACCTGCTCACCTCCTGCTCTTCCTGAAATATTACTGTCATTGGAACGCTCTTCCCCTCACTATCAGCCAAGCTCCCTCTCTTCCCATCTTCAGGACATATCTTTACAGTAACACATTTCCACAGTGCTGTAATATGACGACATGAACCACTGCACTCGCTGCACTGCACTCACCCTCTTGACCTTGCCCTAAACAATTTGCCCTTCTACATGTATGTAGGCATTCTGTATCTGTACTGTATGTCTTCCAATGCACCCGCACATTGTAAGTTCTTCGGGGGACTTATCACTGTTTGTGTTATTATTTCTGTTTAATATTTTGCAAAATACCTTGGTAAAGCTCTGCATACATTGTTGGTGCTATAATATTTAAATAAAAACATACAAGATACACAGGAAAACCCTTTCAATAAACGTTTGAAAACACATGAAATCGAAGAACGCAACAAAAATATTTAGCTGTCTGTAATTACTTTGTAAACAATTTTCATTAAAAATGATATACTGCACATATTATTAGACAGAAAATGTAGTACTTCCTTTGAGATAACCCCACAGCCGATATCAAAGAAATTCTATACTTCAAGAGCAAAATTGTTGTAATTGGATTGGTCATGGGGAAGTGCAGATTCATTGTACTGTACAGTAGGTTTTATTAGATTTTAAGGGACCAACAAGAGTGTTCATCATACTGTAGACGTAGCAATGTGCAAGTCTCTTCTTCATTAGAGCTGTGTAATGCAATATACATGAGGTGACCTCTGAACAAAAAATTGCCACCATGAAGAGCTCTCATTGGCTAATAGACCTGGGGGGGGCTTTGCTCTTTATGACTTTGGATGAGTCAAGTTTTTCTATATACAGTATACTGTACTTTAGAACAGGGGTGAGCAAAGTTTTGGCGCTTCGCCCCCCTGCCACCGCACCTACCGTGCTCGAGCCCCCCCTTGCCTTCCTAGAGCGTCAAATGACGACCGGGGTCATGTGACGTCACATCACGTGACCCTGTGACGTCATTTGATGCCGCGTTGTTCTGAGCCAAGGTAGGATAGCGCACAGAGGCCTCACGCTGTCCCTGACCTCTGTATGAGCCGTGCCACCCCCAAAAAAATCTTGCACCCCCGGTTTGCGCACCACTGCTTTTAGAACCCAGTATGTAAATGTTAAGATATTTGGAAAATATTTTTGTGCCTATATTATTTGACTAAGTCCAGTAATATTTATAGCTGAGATCTATACAGAAAGTGTAATAATATTGATAATAACAAAAAAAACAACACGTGAACAAGCAGGTTTTTCATGAACACACACACACACACACATATATAATTTGTTCCCAGGAACATCATGTATTAATGTTTCCAGGAATGCCATGTTTACTAAAGGTGGTTTTTAATTGGCCTCCATGCATGCTACTTCAAGAGCATATGGAATTCATCAAAAATGACACTGAACCGGACTGACTCTTCATCATGAACTTTAAATAAGCATTTAATAGTAAACAGAAATCACTAGAAATACCACGCTGGTTCAAATTTGGTCTTGCATGTAAACATGTCATTTTTTTTAACGTTATAAATAGAAGTTTCCTATCTGCACCCTTTGACAACACATAGCAATACACCTTTCACTAAAGAACGCCCCTACAAATTCTCCTCTGACATTCTCATTCTTTCGATGCTCCTCCTTGCTTCTGGGGATATCTCTCCCAATCCTGGTCCCTGTCTTTTTTCTACATGCTCTCTACTAGGCCTCCCCCATCCAACTTGTCATTCTTGTGAAGTAATCAACTCTAACCTCATATCCATTCCCTGTTAACTTCCCCCCTCTATCCCTTTCTCCTGAGCCCTTTGGTAAAGCATGCTCCCTTTCTAACAAGTTATCATCTGCCACGTTCTGTTGAAGGCTAACCTGGAGAAAACACTTTTTTATATTTATTTCTCTTACCTCAGGTGTCTCCCGGCATCCTCCCCTGCAATCTGTCAACATTGCTGTGTGACGTCAAATGGTGCCGCGTTGCCATGACAACGGGACACTACATGGTGTCACACGGCATCAAGTTGCCATGACAATGGGACCTTTATAGCGCTGAGGGGTCACGTGATGCCACGTTGCCATGGCAACATGACACCGCGTAACGTCGCAACGTCAAAGAGCATCTCGTCATGGCAACAGACATCATGTGACGCTGTGACATGCAGCATCCCGTTGTCATGACAACGTGGCGCCATTTGACATTGCGTAGCTATGTTAATGGGATTTGCAAGGGGGAGATGCTGCCGCCCCCCGGAGATTTACCACACAAACCTGTAGCCTGGAGGTAAGTGCCCAAAACCCATAGTTTCCGGGTCAAACCCGGAGTGGTGGCAACCCTGTCTGTACATGACTTATTTTTCTCTCACTCTGCTCCTTTTTGCTATAACTGAAATCTGGACCACTCAGTCTGACTCTGATCTGGAAGCTGCCCTCTCTTTTGGTGACCTTTCCTTCTCCCACACTCTGCGCCCTTATGGCAGGGGTGGAGGCGTGGGGCTTCTCCTCTCCTCAATCTGCCATTACCGAGCAATTCCTATACCTCTCTCTCTTTTCCTTCCTTTGAGACTCACACTGTCCAGCTTTTTTTCATATCCCCCTTCTATCTTTCTCTCCTCCAATTCCCCTTCTCTTCTCCTTGGGGACTTCAACTGCCATATTGATGAACCCTCTCTCCCTTGGGCTTCTAGCTTCCGCTTTCTAACTTCTTTTTTTGGCTTTCACCAATGGACTGCAGCCAACACCCGCAAGGATGATCAAAACCTGGACCTGATTTTCCCAAAACCAAATTATCTCTTGGATTTCTCCATTTCCTCCTTTCCTCTCACTGTCCATCAACTCATTTAATTTCAGTTCTCCTCTTCTTCACCTCCATCTACCCTTCATTTCTGCAGAGACCTGCATTCCTAATGTAACAGATTTTGACTCCACTTTTCACTCCTCCCTCTCTTCTCTCTGCTCTGGACTCTGACAACCTGGTCACGAACTACAAATCTGCCTTATCCTCCTCTCTCGATCTAATGCCCTCTTTTTACCTGCTCTTCTCTCCCTTCTAATCTCAGACCCTGGCTAAACCACAATACAAACATGCGCTGCTCCTGTACTCGCTCCTCTTAATGCCTCTGGTAGAGATCTCATACTGTCGCAGACTTCCATCACTAAAAATGTGTCCTATCCTATTTCAACTCTGTCCTCATTAAAAAAACCTATATTTAATCACTAATCAACTTTCACACTTCTAACTCATGCTGTGTATTCTCTGTCTTTGACTCAGACCACCGTCTATTACCTGTATTTCTTCCTTCATTTCACCTCAGCACTTAGCTGATTATTTTAAGACAAAGGTAGATTCCATTCAGCAAGGCATCCCCTCTGTATCCTCCTCACATTCTACTCCTCCTGCCTTCCTTGCCTCTTTTTCCTATGACAGAAGAGGACATGTCATGCTAATCTCCTCCTCTCTTTCAAACCACTTGCTCTCTTGATCCCATTTCCTCCCATTGCCTCAAACCTCTTGTTCCCACTCCAAACCCTACACTTACAAATACTTTCAACTCCTGCCTCAGATCTGGTACCTTTCCCAATTTCTTCAGGCATGCAACAGTAATACCTTTACTCAAAAACAGCAAGCTTCACCCTACCTGTCTCTCTAACTATCGCCCTGTCTCCCTCCTGCCTTTTGCCTCTAAACTCCTTGAACACCTTGTATTCTCTCAGTTGATCCATTTTCTTACCTCCTATTCTCTCCTAGATTCTCTACAATCTAGCTTCTGGCCTGCTCACTCCACTGAAACAGCCCCCACCAAAATAACTAATGTTATTACATCCTGCTTATATTACTCAACCTCTCTCTTCAGTCTTAGATACTGTGAGTCACCCTCTTCTCCTTCACGGCCTCCATATTTTTGGTATCTGTAACAGAGCTCTAGAATGGATTTGCTCATACCTCTCACATTTTACTTTCCGTGTCTCGTTTACTAACACCTAACTCCTCTGTCGATCTCTCTGTGGGCATACCCCAGGGGTTTGTCCTGCGACATCTTCTCTTTACACACTCTCTCTATGTGACCTTATCACATCTCTTTGGTACAAACATCACCTATATCACACACAAAATTTGATTTGTACCAATCCATATAAATACAGAGAATAAAAACAATTTGTCTACTCTAATCTAAAAAATCAATAAGGGTTGCGACATTGTATCATTATGACAATCTCACATGGTAGTATTAATTGTTCAGAGCCTTGACTCGGACTGAATGTATTTATGTCTCAAGTGAGCAAGGGTGTATATATGGGACAAACATTCTAAGTACTGATGAATACATCTCTACAAAGATTTGTGAAAAGTAAATTGAAGATATTCACATATCAACCTGTTCAAAAAGCCATCTATATGGAACAACAGATTTTTGTGGGCCACATAATGATACCAGAACACCATTTGGGTCAGCACTTTTCACTACACAGACATTCAACTAATTATTTATCGGTATTACTTTTAAGAGGCAACTTCAGCAATTCTCAGTACTGAAGGACATGGAAACTGAAATACAGTACAGTACATTAGTATTTTGGACTCCAGGACTGTGGATTCATGACTCGCTATGGAAAGCTTTAATATCTACAGCACATGCTATGGAAAGCTGTCTACAGCCACTCTCGGTTCATACCTCACACTTATTCCTGAGGACAATATCCGTGCCTCAATAAACGTATCATCTCAACACCTCACCCACACAGTAGATGAATGCACTAGAGGAAAATATTCTAGCTACAGTATGATAATGTTCTGAACACCTGATTCACAAATGAAGATCCCTGCTCATGGATGAATACACCAGAGGCCAAAACCCTAGCTACAACATGATCATACTCTGTACCCCTTATGCATAGATGAAGACCCCTGCTGTGATGAACCTCATGCACTGTGTATTTAAGCCTCCTATCTCCAGTTTAGAGATCACATCTGATGAAGAGACTTCTGCAGTCTTGAAAGTTTGTGCACAAGAAAACTTTGGCTGATGTTTTTTCCATTAAAAGATACATTATCATAACCACAGACGAATCTTTCTCTTTCTGGGACTTATACGGCTACTAATATAGCTCCCTTGAATACAGTAAGTGTCAAACGTGTGATTTTGTAATTGCGAAAATTAGCGAAGTTCGTCAAAACATTTTAGTGACATTTTCAAACATAGGTGTGAAGGTATTTTTTTTACTTTGGGATTTCCAAAGCTATGATATGGGCTATCGCACCTCCATCCCACATTAACTTTCATTCATTTGAATGGCAGTTAATGCAGGATTTTCTAAGTGAATGTCCCTCTATGTAAAATATTCATGGCTCATATTTTTTTGTAAAGTTTTAGAAAAGGGTTTTTTTTTGCAAACATTTGTGAGGGTTTCGGCCAAGTCGCCTTGTAACATTGCTGTTTGTGATATGCAAAAAAAAATACAAATCAATAGTGAATCAATTTAGATTCAGATTTGCCTACTTACAAGGCAGTGCTTTTACATGTAGCCCATGCCTTTTCTTTGTTTACTTATTGTATATACAACTTATTCATGTTTTAATTGGACATTGTTTATGTTCCATGTATAGTTTCAGAATTAAGTTCAAGGAAGGATAGAGACATCTGTTTATAAAGGAAGTGAGAGTGAAAATAGAATAAGACTGCATTTTAACTACTATAATTCTTTCAAAAAACATATTCCTAGATTCAAACTATTAAGTAGCTGTAATAAAACATTTTGTTTAGGAAACAAAATGATTTAAAAAAAAAGTAATTCCCTTTCTACTCTCAGCATAAGTGCAGCATAGACATTTAAAACATGTATTTTAAAGAGCGTTGATTCATTAGTTTAAATTCCACGTGCTTCGGCAATTATTCATAATACCACTTTTCTTTCATGGATATTCAACCACTTATTTTAAGTCAACGTAAATTTGATCTATATCTATATTTTTTTAAACATTGTATGTCCCTGTGTCTAGGGGCAATCACATTGGACCTTTGGCCTGTCACTCTGCCTCAGGCCAATGAGATGGCTCCCTTGGTCTAACAGTGACACACACACACACACACACACCCTCTCCAACACAGGCTGCAGCATCGCCCCCTCCTCCCCCTTACCTGCAGGACTGTGCCATCCCCTGCAACATGGCCCCCCCCCTGCAGCACCAAGCCACTCCCTGCAACAGCGGCCCTCCCCAGCCTCAAGCAGCCGGCTCCTCACCCCTACCCCACCCCTACCGGCATCCACCTTCCTCCTCCCACCCCTACCGGCATCCACCTTCCTCCTCCCACCCCTACCAGCATCTACTGGACCCGGCCTGATCATCCACAAGGTAAGTCTTTTTTTTAATATGTATTGAGGGGCTTGGGCGAATTTTTATATGTATTGGGATTTAAAAAAAAATCTATTTGATATATATATATATATATATATATATATATATATGTGTGTATATATACTGTGTGTGTATGTGTGTATATATATATATAAAAGGAAACAACAGAGGAAAAGCAACCTTTAAATAGCACACGGACATAGATGAAAGTGTAACAAAAGAAATTTATTAAGGTGAATAAAACAGGGGATAAAGTTAAAAGGTGAGGGGGGCTCAACACTACCTAGACAATGTGGACCTGGAGGCAAGGGTCTAAATAAAGATCCAAGGCAAGACATGCGCAGAACACAGGTGGTTTTGTATAAGCACACCTGCGTGACAATCAACCTGCACTGAGCGATATTTCTGTGTGTCACAATATATATATATATATATAAATATATATATATATAATACTGTACTGTGTGTAAATATACTGTGTGTGTGTGTGTGTATATATACTGTGTGTGTATATATATACTGTGTGTGTGTGTATATATACTGTGTGTGTGTGTATATATACTGTGTGTGTGTGTGTGTATGTGTGTGCATATACTGTGTGTGTGTGTGTGTGTGTGTGTGTATATATATATATATATATATAGTGTGTGTGTATATATATATATATAGTGTGTGTGTGTGTGTGTGTATATACTGTGTGTGTGTATATATATACTGTGTGTGTGTGTGTATATATATATACTGTGTGTGTATATATACTGTGTGTGTGTGTGTGTGCATACATCCCGGGCAACGCCGGGTATATCAGCTAGTAAGTGATAATTGTAATATAGCTTTATGTTTTATTCCCATCCCCCGAAGCAATTTTTGACATTTTTCTTTTTGCTTTATTTGAATCAGGTGGCTCTTTGGAGCTGAATTGGAAGGAATCCGGCGCCACTGCGCATGACAGAATGAAAATCTCCCGGATGATCTTCAATGAACTTTATTGCACGGGAGACCGTGGTGCAGCCACATGTGTATTGTGCAATAAAGTTCATTGAAGATCATCCGGGAGTTTTTCATTCTGTCATGCGCAGTGGCGCCGGATTCCTTCCAATTCCTGATTCCTACTGAAGGCTGCACGCACGAGCTGTGGAGGAGAGCAGGTCCCAGACCGGAGACAACAAATAGGTAAGGGTTTCACTATTCCCGCCTACTCCGGTCAACTCAGTGGCCACATCTAGCTCCCTCCTAATCAGCTACATGACGAATTGACACCATTGGTGCCCTACAGACAGCCGAAGCGCAGGACAGTGTTTTCTAGGCTCTTTGGAGCTGAACCTTTATATTTCCATCTCAGGGCACCTACCAGTGCCTGACCTATTTGCCTTTTTGGGTACCGGTAAAATGAAAGTAAAATGAAAGATGGCAGCTGCAGTCATCCAGTAGGAAGCTGCCATGGCATGCTCTGATTGCATTGTGAATTCCTATTGGCCCGTGAGAGTGAGACTTGGATGGTAGCCATATTGATTTCTCAAAAGAGAACATAAACATACTGTTGGCACATATTGTAAAAAGATAAATATTTTAGAAACAGGGGAATCCCTGGAGAAAAAATAGTTTGGTTTAGATTCTGGGCCCCCCCTTGTTCATAATCTGTTAAAAACAAACAAAAAAAAAAGTAAGGGAGGGGGATATTCTACTTGAAGAGTGCAACCTTCAAATGAATTCAAGTGCCACTTTTAGAAATGTGTAGGAGCATGTCATTTTATAAAAGATGTCTGGGGTTGCTAAAACCACCGCTGGAGGGACCTTACTTTATTAACAGCGTTGCCTGGGATAGATGGATCCATTTGTTCTTGAGGAGACTCGTAAGGACTAAGAAGACCTACAATCTAGACCTTATTTTTAAGCAATGGTGGGCCATGGGATTTCTCTGCCTCATACTAGGTAAGGCCACAAATCGATACATTTTTAAGATTTCTCATATTATCAAAGATTCATTTGTTTATGTTTAAAATAGCTTCATATACTTTAAATGGGATATGTGATAAATATGTGTTGTCCTGAAAATCTGACTTCTTTGTCTTTACCATACCAAAGGTGCCAATTATTCACCGATTTAAGGTTTTTCCTTGATGCCTAATAAAACATGACCTGTGTCAATGGCTCACAGCAGATCAGGGGTCTGTCATTTTTGCCTGAACTTGTTGAATAAAACTGGCCCTGACATGACCCAGGCTGCCACAGCTTCTCACTTTATAAGGCCCAACAACAGGTACAATGGCTGCCAAGATGGATTTTGTTCAAATATATTGTTGGCAGTGATAACTGTGCCTTACATCAATAAATAATAAGATGTATTTCACAGGCATAAAGAACTGCTACAAACCTAAAGAAATTGGATATCTATACTCTTAACAATAACACAATAGAATCCCTTCAAGAAATGAAGAAACATGGTTAAATCAACATACCACAATGACAAAGTAACTGTCACCAAAACATCAATGCTTAACAATAATAAACTGTTTTTCTTAGTAAATCTACTTGTGACAGTTGAAAGACAAAGAAACTTTTAGCAGATCACTAGGTTTTTACAGGCAGTTCTATCACTTGCAAGAATCAACAACTAAGGGTTCTATAATAACTTGCATTCCACATAAGTGCTTTTTGGCCTGTTTCTAGTGCTTCTGGAGCATACTGTATGAGGAAGAGTTTACACACAAAGGATTCTAGGAATAGTCCACACAAACTATTCACTTGTTTCCAAAATCACTTCAAAGTGATTCTTCTAATATTGCTCCTGTCATAATAAACAGCTTTCCAGCTTCCTCCAGAGGCAGAGTATAAACAAATAAAATGATCTGCAAACAAGGCAGCTTTGTTTACATTTACAGTACAGTATGTCTTGAAGTTAATTTCAGTGGCACAATGTAAATAAAGCACACACTGGCTTATTAAATGTGTTACCAGTTTTACATTCATTCTACTTTGAAACACGTTGTGACCTTTTGACCACAATTAGACTTTTCTTGTGCTAAATGTTGCTTTATTTTTTCACTATAGTGCAAAAGAAAAATTAAATGTTAATCAATTACATCTACAGGGCAGAATGTTTTCCATCATCCCTACGGCATGTGCTTTATCTCAAGCATCTATACTCTTTAGTATAACCCAATGCTTTTAAATGTGGTACTTCAATGTAGAGCATAATAATTTAATATTAGATCATTTATCATGGTAAATAGCACATATTTTCATATGTTTCATTGGAAGATAAATTTATGGCTAACATAATATAATTATCTTGAGAAGAGGAGAAAAATAGTGTGAGACATATAGGGGCACATGTATCAAGTGCCGGTTCAGGTTATCGCACCCATTTGATTGTTAACTCCCATTCAAGTGAATGGGAGTTCATGCCAGAACTGGTGCGATAAACCCGTACCAGCACTTGATAAATGTGCCCCATAGACTCATACATATCAGTACAATGCATATACTGTATACACGTATTAAACTATGTAGCGTGTTGAAATTGACTAAATCTCAAAAAGCATGCCAATAAAATGGAACCGTAGTAAATGGAATCCAGTGTAACAATGAGGAACATGCTAAACAAAAGACTCATGGGATAGACTGGCAACAGATTGGCAAGAATGAATGATCTGAGAGTGAATGATTGAAACATAGGAGAATGAGCAGACTAGGGGAGCCAGTCAGTTCTTATCTACTGTCAATTTCTATGTGCTGCAAAACCTCAGAATCTACATTTAGGATAGCCTTGTGTGTATCCCAAGTATTCATTCCTTTAGTGTATTGGGCTTAGAGGCTATTTAATGACTCCACCACCATTTCTATTAAGAAGAACTTCCTTACATTTCCCTTGTGCCTCCCACCCTCCAGCTTGAGAACATGGGGCCTCATGCAGTAAGCGTTGATAAGGGAATTATCGCCATTTTATAGCCAAAATTGGGTTTGAGATTCAGTAAGCGCCGATAAGTGCTTGATATCGCCAGGTTTCGGAGCCGATTATTTTGTTATGGCCAGTCGGCTGCCGATAAGCCTGTTTTCGCCACTGATCGCCACTTTTTTAAATCGGCTGGATTCAACAAAAAAAAACAGCTTATCGGGCCTGATCGGCACTACGAAATTGAGATGTTATGGCCAATTTCTCCCGCCAACTAAAGTTGGCAGTTTGGAGGGGAGAACGATCGCTAAGGCTGCCGCAACGGCACTTAGAAAAAAAAAACTTCTGTACATCAATGGAGTCAATGGAGCGGGGACGTATAACAGTATAGTACTGTTTACGTTTCATTGCTCACAATACAAACGTCATTTGCATTACAGTGTGGGGGGCATTCCCTGCATTGTGTCACAGCTGACGTGTATTATTTGCATAACATTATACTTTTACATGTTTGCAGCATTTGCGGGTCACATTACTCATCATGTGATGATGTGCCAAGGGAAAATACTATACTCAACTCTTAAAGGAGAACCTCACATCATATCACACATTTTATTGAACTGAGCGACAATTATTTACATGATGTTACACATGTCACACATGTCACACATACACAGTATATTCATGTTCCTTTACATTACACAATGCTTGTAATGTTTCACGCATCTTTAAACGTTCATGTACATCTAAATTCTCATGTTTACATCTACGTTTGGTCCTCCCTATTTTCATGACGTCACTTATTGGACGATCAATCACATTGCATGTTTACATTGTAACCGTAGCATTACAAGCACTTCAACCTAACTTATACACACATGTACAGTAATTCAGCATTGGGACACCTTGTAAACTCATTCTATAGCAACTATCCTCATTACACAAATGCATGCATATGCACACGACTATTCATTGTTGTCAACATGTCACAATAACATGGCTAATTACACATGTTACACAAAACTTTTCCCACGTCAATCTCAGCCTTTTTGCCTAATTACATGACTGACTGTTGCGTTCACAAGTGTTACATGCATTGCACATTGTCACGGGAGACTCCTGTGGCGGGTAGGATCTCGGTGGCCGGAACAGCACGAGCGTAGTAGGGGTCACAAGCAGAGGTCCAAGGCAGGCGGCAGGCAGCAAAGTCAGGTACAAGCAGGGGTCCGAGGCAGGCGGCAGGCAGCGAAGTTAGGTACAAGCAGAGGTCGGCAACGAGGAGACTGGAACAGGACAGGCGGGGCAGGACAGGGACTAAGAACAGGGAGCAGGGACTGAGACCGGAGAGCAGGAATAACCAGGGACAAGCCAGATTACTAGCAAGGGCTTTTACTGTGAGCAGACTCAAATACAGGTACAGGTACAGGAAACAGGTCAGGATCAAAGACAGGCATGAGCATACTGTAGGAGTCTGACTAGCAAGCAAAGGCAAAAGCAACAGACAGGAAGCAAGCTATAAAGGACAGAGACAGGAGCAACAAGAAGACAGACAGACAGAGGAACCCAGAGCCAACAGAAGACAGCAGCACACCCAGTGGACAAGGAAGCTATGGCTAGGCAGGAGGTCTAGGCAATCCTGACATTACTCCCCCCTCTCAGGAGCGTTCTCCGGACGATCCTCCAGGCTCTTCCCGGAGGCCTTGATGAAACGGCGACTCAAGGTGACCCACCTCTGGTGGCTTATCAGTGGGCAGAGGGTACTCCAGATCATTGTCGTGCACAATCTGGAAGTTCTTCACAGATGCGTGTGTGACACGCCCGTGGAAGTTGAACACGTAAGACTGAGTGTCATCATTCCACACGGGGGCCTTATTGTGCAGCTCGATGATGTTCTCCTGACACTTGTTCTGCCATTTAGACAGCAGGCTCTCCGAATCATTGTGTGGCTGGAAAGGGATGCGCTCGTGATTGAAATTCTTTCCGGGAATGAGAACCGCCATCTTCCGGGGACCCTTAAACCCGAGGACGTTAGTTTCATAGCAAATAGCCGCCAGTTCTTGCCGGGACGCTGCATTCTCTGACTGTCCCTGAGCCCTGGCTGGGCTAACACCGCGGTCAAACACTGTAAACTTGGTCCCCATTAGGTTGGATCGGAGTTTGCCAGTAAAGCTGCCCGCCTCCTGGGACATGTCGGTCGGATCAATAGATATCAAGTAGTTGGACGTTTTACTCTTCTTTCTCTTCCTCCCAGCGAGAAGAAAGAGCTTGTGGTTTTCGTCCCGCTCCAGGTGCATGTAGTAGGTGGGGTACAGTCCTCGGTCCATCACTTTCTTGTCTCGGCTGATCCGACATCTGACGGTGACACCGCGTGGCGCGGGGCGCAGAACAAACTCCTTCAGGTCGCCCACTTCCCCCACGTCTCCAGGAGGACTGAGAGGGGATGTCTCTGTGGAACCAGAGTCTGAAAGAGACTTTCTGCTGGAGGCAGAACCGGGCCGTGCTCTCCCAGACCTCTCCTCCTCCAGCGAGGCTCTGGTTATGCTCAGTGTGACCTTCAGCTCCTCATGCTGTTCTTTGGGGACACACTGGGTACTCAAATACTCTTCCAGCATCTTTATCTTGTAGGCAGTCTGGAAACTTTCCTCCTGCAATACTCGCTGTCTCTCTTCAGCATTCACCCATCTCTCCTTGGCGTCCTGCAGATGTGCACGTAGTTCTCGCAGCTGACTCTGCAGCATATTCTCTGCTTGAGTGCGCCGCTCCAGGGAGACACGTTCCTCTTGCAGCACTCTCTCTGCATTCTGCAGTGCTGTCTGCATATCCAACTTTTCCTGGGCCAACTGCTTCTTCTCCTCTCCTAATTCATGGAGTTTCTTATCTCCTTCACTGACCTGGACACAGAGATTCTTGCACTTCTGGGTTACCATTTCAAAACTTCTATTTAATCCTTCGAAGATCTCTCTCAAAGAACGTAGTTCTATGTTGAAGTGGCAATTCTTCTCCTCAGAGGCTTCCAGTTTTGCGCCAACTTGAGCCATGAAATTCTGGTACTGCGCATTATCAGCATAGGCCTTCTCCAGCTTACTTGACAGGATTACCCTGTCCCTCTCCAACTGCTCTCTTTCTTTCTCCTGGAGAACACACTTAGCAATTGCTGAAGATAGACAGCTTTGTAGTGCAGTCTTGGCCTCTTGCTCCTTATCTAAACGTTCATAAAGACAATCAATCGCTTTCTGTGCAGCTTGAAGCGTCTGAGTAGGAGCATCTTTCTTCTCTTCCACTATTCTTGGGCTACGTCTGTGAGTTGCCTTAAGCTGCAGCATATCTCTTTCATCAAATGCAGACTCTGAGGTTAAATTTTCAGTCTTAATTTCTTCTGCAACTTCCACAGTAATGCCTCCCTTCTTCGTCTTCTTCTTCCTTGCTTTGAGAAGTTCTGAAGAATCAGTGGTACTGTGTTCACATTTACTGCTCAAGACTGTTTGAGTGGGAGCCATAATTAAACCACACTTCCCAAGACACCAGTAAAGAGGAAATGTGTTTTTAAAGCAGAAGCATTAGAATGAACAACAGGAATATTAGACACAGAGAGACACAAGATAGGAGAGCTGACCCTTAAAGACTTTAAAATCAGTCACAGAGATTATAAATGCAAGGAAAAAACATAGACAGAGAAACCTGCAGTTATATCTGAATCTTTAGGCATTAGGCATAGGGATATCATACAGACAGAGAAAACCTGCAGTTACATCTAAATCCTTATGCATCAGGCGTAGGGATATCATATAGACAAAGAAAACCTGCAGTTGAATCTGAAACTTTTGATATCAGGCATAGAAATATCATAGACAGCAGGAAACTAATACAGAGAAAACTTATAGTTAGATCTGAAACTTTTGACATTGAACATAGGAATATCAGATAGAGAACCCTGCAGTCAAATCTGAAACCTTTGATATCAGGCGTAGGGATATCAGACAGACAGAGAAAACCTGCAGTTACATCTAAATCTTTATGCATCAGGCGTAGGGATATCATATAGACAAAGAAAACCTGCAGTTGAATCTGAAACTTTTGATATCAGGCATAGAAATATCATAGACAGCAGGAAACTAATCCAGAGTAAACTTGTAGTTAGATCTGAAACTTTTGACATAGGAATATCAGACAGAGAACCCTGCAGTCAAATCTGAAACCTTTGATATCAGGCGTAGGGATATCATAAGTTGCAGAGAAACAAACTTTAGGGGAACTTGCAGGTAAACCTGAAACCTTAGAACCAATCATATGAAAAACTATAGATGCAAGAAAATCAAAGCATGTAGCAACAAAATAATGGGAGCACTTTTGTCTTTTGAAATGAAGACCCTGTGAACAGCAGTAAATCAAGGTAACCGTCTTAAATAGAAATGTGAGTCTGAAAATCTGCAGTGGCCCACTCACAATGCAGAGACAATTCTTGTCCAGGTAATGAAAGTCTGAAAATGTAAAAGGGAATTCTTCTCAGGGAGAAAGTGGCACAAAAAACCCTGCAGAAACCTTTGCAAAAATAAACATCTCAAAGAAAGCTGCAATAGTCGGTAGCAACAGTTCTAGTCTCAGAAAAAATGTTTTTTCGTTATGAACACAATAATTCTTGCAGAACACTTAGCAGCAACGACAAAAAAAACCTTTCAAAATCCCAACTTGGATTTCCAAAAAAGAAACGAAAGTACTTATCTTCAACCATGCGGATGTGGTCTGCTGCAGCAGGCAGGAAAGGGTGCAGGCAGAAGAAGAATCTGTTCCAGCGAGATCCAGAAGTGGCCTTTGCTTTCTGTCACGGGAGACTCCTGTGGCGGGTAGGATCTCGGTGGCCGGAACAGCACGAGCGTAGTAGGGGTCACAAGCAGAGGTCCAAGGCAGGCGGCAGGCAGCAAAGTCAGGTACAAGCAGGGGTCCGAGGCAGGCGGCAGGCAGCGAAGTTAGGTACAAGCAGAGGTCGGCAACGAGGAGACTGGAACAGGACAGGCGGGGCAGGACAGGGACTAAGAACAGGGAGCAGGGACTGAGACCGGGGAGCAGGAATAACCAGGGACAAGCCAGATTACTAGCAAGGGCTTTTACTGTGAGCAGACTCAAATACAGGTACAGGTACAGGAAACAGGTCAGGATCAAAGACAGGCATGAGCATACTGTAGGAGTCTGACTAGCAAGCAAAGGCAAAAGCAACAGACAGGAAGCAAGCTATAAAGGACAGAGACAGGAGCAACAAGAAGACAGACAGACAGAGGAACCCAGAGCCAACAGAAGACAGCAGCACACCCAGTGGACAAGGAAGCTATGGCTAGGCAGGAGGTCTAGGCAATCCTGACACACATGCAACTATTTATTTGCAAGCAATGTTTCTACAAAGGTTCACGTCACATCATTGCCAAATATCATCATTCCCTGCAGAATACACACAACAAATACTTATAACAAGAACTGCACACAGCTTGCCACAGAAGTACTTTATTATGTTAATGTAACACCTTGCATTTTACTATGTCACCTGACATCATCACATACCTATTTAAAGGACGCCCATTACCTGATCATTCACAGCTACTCATTTCAAAATGTTGAGATTGTTTAGGAGACGGAGGAACATTCTTTTCTATGACATGCTTGATGATGAAGACAATCATATAGGGCAAGGGAGGGACACACCGAGGGACAGTGACAGTGACAGGGACAGTCACGCGGATACGACAGAGACAGGGAGAGGGACAGGAGATCAGAGGAGAAGACAGAGGAGACAAGTTGTGCCTCGTCCGCGTCTGTACAGGGAGAGAACCCTGTTAGATGGGATGAGTGAGGAGGAGATTGTAAGTCGCTATCGTTTGAGTTCAGCAGCAATCTTAGCTCTTTATCAGGAGATAAGGGGAGATTTAGATTTTTTCACAGCCAGAGGTCGTGCAGTCCCTGGGCTTGTTAAAATGCTGTGCTCATTACATTATCTTGCTTCCGCGTCATACCAGACAACTGTGGGCATAGTGGGCGGGGTCTCGCAATCTACATTCTCGCGGGCCTTGACCCAGTTTCTCTATGCACTCAATAGACGCGCTAGGAATTATATTCATTTTCCTACAGAGGCGACAGAGTGGCTGGAAGTCAGGACTGGCTTTTATAATATAGCAGGGATACCATGTGTGCTGGGTGCAATCGATTGCACACATGTTGCTTTGATTGCACCTAGTCAGAGTGAGCATGTGTACCGCAATCGTAAGCACTACCATTCACTCAATGTACAGGTGGTATGTGATGCGACGATGAGGATAATGCATGTGGTACCCAAATTCCCTGGTTCCAGTCACGATTCCTCCATCCTGAGGAACTCTTCAGTCTTCCATGCGTTCGAAGAGGGACATTTTGAACATGGTTGGCTGCTGGGTGAGTACACATTTACATGTTCTAACTCAAAACACACTTTTATTTAGGAATGTTGGCATTGTACAATTTGATCACTAATGTCAGCTTATGTGTGCTCCATTCATTATAGGTGACTCAGGATACGGAATTAGGCCGTGGCTCTTGACTCCAGTGCTAAACCCTCAAACTGAAGCAGAGGAGAGGTACAATGCAGCCCATATATCTACAAGATCTGTTATAGAGAGGACATTTGGCCTACTCAAGACCAGATTTAGGTGTCTGGACAGAACTGGTGGGGCTCTTCTATACAAGCCTCAAAAAGTGTCTGATATTATCCTTGCCTGTTGCATTTTGCACAATGTTGCACTCAGGCACAATGTACAATCAGACCTAGCTGAGCCTTTGGTAGACGAGCATCCCACCCATGTAGCTGCTGAAAATGAACAAACAGCCAGTGGTGGCCAGACACGCCAGAATCTCATCAATTCATTTTTTTCTTGTAAGTAAAAACATATATGTTCCAAGTTATACTTTGATAGTTACATTATGTTATCTTAACAATAATGTTTTTTTATATACCCTTCTGGTAGGACACAGATGAATATGGGTTGCACACCTTTCTTTTCTCTGCTGTGTGCACAAAGGGATGTGGCACCGGTATGTTATTGTTGCACAGGTTATATAATCCCTCTTCAATTGTACTTTAGTTGTGTGTATGTGAATACAACTGGGGTAACAAAGCACTAATATTTTAGCATTGTGTTGTTCCTTATGCTAACACAATACACATATTATGCCCATACTCATTCATGCTTCTAGTATGCTTACATACAATGTTATTGGTGCAGTGTAACATGTACATCCATATGATGTGTACACCAGGCTGATTTACATTTTGAATGTGATTAAATATACATGGTGTTGCACATTTAACACCAAATACACACTTTGCTGTGTTGTTTACGGTACTGAAGATGGCATGTCAATGTTTGCAATTTATATATTGTTCCTTTGCATTATAGGTATATCTCCAGTATGACTGATCATGGTATGTATATTTGCTGACATCTCTCATAAGATGTGCCTACCTCAATCTTCCTATAATTATTTGAAGTAAAAACCCTACAGATTGGTTTTAATACAAATGTAACATACATGTACTTTCTGTATCATGTATATGCATTTAGCTACTCTTGAGCTTTCATGTGCATTGTATTAGAAAATGATTACTCCCATTTCATAACATTTTATGTATGTTTCCTTATAAATTCCATTAATGTAATATAGAGGTGTTTGGAGAAAAGGGGATAACTGTACTTATGTGTTTACTTACGGGAGATCATTCATCACGGATGAAATTGACTGATCATAACACTCCATGCATGAATGCCTGTAATCACAACTATGCGTACTACATCTTATATTTAGCAATGTAGGTGTTTTTTAATGCTAGGAATTAATAGTCAACATTAATTTACATTTGTGACATGTGTATGTATAAGTCACACGTGTGTGGATGTGTCCTACATGTACCAAGTGTAAAACTGTTAACAGAAAACACAATTTTGTTGCAAATGTTACTGTCATTTAGCATTTCTAATTTACCAATATGACAATGTTGGTAATATTTTTGCTATATAAATCACGTCACTTCATCATTATCATGATGATAATTATCAAGTATTCTCACAATTGTAACGTCAATCACGTGCACATTAGCATAGACACACTTTGTAAGACAACTGTTTGTGTCTGTATCAATTTGTGTAGGATCCATGTATAACACCGACAAATGATAACACCAGCTTTATTATGGTAGCTTATATCATCATATTGACTATACTATGTATTTTTAGAACGTTTAATAAACACAGTAAACTATAGTTAGTTAGGTTAATGAAATATACACAGAAACGTACTTCATTACATGATGTTGATGTCATAATCAGAACATCATGCATTGTAGGGGACCACAACATCTGGCCAATAACATTATTTGCTACAGTCCCAAACCATTTTATCAACATACCCATGTAACAAGAGATTTTTAACAATAAATGGCTAGTTGGTTGTAAGTGTCCTTTACATTGGGAGAAGGAGTGGCTCAGTGAGTAAAGACACACACTGGCACTGAGATTTTGAAGCAGGGGAGTCTGGTTCAATTCCCGGTGTCGGCTCCTTGTGACCTTGGGCAAGTCACTTTATCTCCCTGTGCCTCAGGCGGCAAAAAATAAATTGTAAGTTCCACGGGCCAGGGACCTCAGCCTGAAAAATGTGTCTGTAAAGCGCTGTGTACAACTAGCAGCGCTATACATGAACATGCTCATATTATAATTATTATTATTATTATTATTGTTACATAGTTTCGACAGTCATACGTTCCATTACACAATAGAATTCACAAATGTGTTAGCAGAGTGGGAATGGTTGTTATATATAAAACACACCATGCCATAAAATGATAGTAGTCATTAAAGAACACTCAATAAAAATTCATGAGGCACTATTTTGCAACATCATTATGTTAATTAAGTGCTTATGCAATATAGGCATAAGGGTATCACATTTTTTATTGTTTCTTAATAAGCGCTGCAAGCAATATAAAATTAGTTCCATATGTAGTATAGTAGTCGGTGGCTCCTCCTCACAATCATCTCATATAAAGGTAGACTCTTCTGAAATCATACATTGATCCGATTGTATCTTCCCCGACATCTCTGAAATACAGCAAACACATGATGGTCAAATATGGCACCTTACTATATATGTATCCGTGACAACGCGTTACACAGCTCTATATGATTGTGTACATACACACGTCACTCACTTATATGTTAGAAGTACAAGTGTACATCAGTATGTAATGTTTCTTTAAATTTGTAGCAGGCATAACTATGTATATGATGTGAACGTTGCCTGTATACTGAAAAATGTGCGCGCACATCTTAGTGTGCGCACGCACTTCACGCTTGGCTGCACTAACTGTTAGCGCATGCGCAAAACAAAGCGTACGTTGTGCGTTCAATACATCTTGAAAATACCATTAAACATAAAATCTTTATTTCAAATACAATGAATACGAAACTACATTCGTTCTAAACGAGTACATCTGTATTCTTTTTAAACAGACGTGTTTGGACAGAAAGGACGGCCGATAACACAATGCGCAAATGCAATACGTGTGACGTCATGTTAAACCAGCGTGAAACGCACGCTAACTCTCCTCCCACTCAATTAACATTCTGCTAACGCCCACTTTACGGCTACAAACACTGAGCCGCACACATGACACACTGCAGTTACCGTTACTATAACAAAACATGACAGCCAATAGGCTTTGAGGCGCGCACGTCGCTTGGGGGCGGGACTTACATCCGTAATCCTTTTTAAGGACGCCTTGGGCCATGACAAGGGTCCCACGTCATACGTGGTGGACCCGCTTTTAAATGTTGCATGATAACAAAACAGGTATGTGTTAGAGTTATGTTAAAATGTTGCTACTATGGTTAAAGGGATAGGAAAGTACGTATATTTATTCCGTCAGCAATGTGTACTACTCTTTCAGGTTATACTATATTGTATTCGGCAACAATTTCTTTGTGATCGCTACATGTTATGCAGTCTGCAATGTTACGCTGTATCCACGCATTGAAAGGGAAAATGGTGGTTAAAAAAAAAAAAAAAAAAAACATTTAAACGCACAGTCAACGCATAACGGTTGTTATATTTACCATTCTTCTAGAATTAACTCTTCGTCTGGCTGCAACTGGTCGCTCCAGAAATGCAAGGCATTTTCATCCACGCTTGACCCACCCGCTGAATCCAGTATGACACACATCTCCTCCATGAAGCGCTCATAGGAATCGCCACTGCTTTCTTCAAACAATTGGTCGGGAGGTAGGTTCATTTCTTCTGGTTCCCATTCCAATGCATTTTCAGCTGAAAGGCTTGGTACATAATCATAGTACTTTTGTTGTTGTACAATGTGGGTTTCAGGAATGGAGGGTGCAGATATTGCAGCAGGTATCGATTCACACGGAACAGTAGTAGCGGATCCATTGCTATTGGCATTAGGAATAAATATGCCTTTCACAACAATATATGTGCCCTCTTTCAGGGTAAAATGCTTTTCCTTTGCAATCTTCCAGAAACCATAGGTGTGTTCTAGCTTATCCTGCACACGTTCAAAAAAGTCATTAGTTGATAAAGTGAATCTTATTGAGGAATTAAAATTCCACGCATGCCTACGGTCTTGGTAATAAGGATATTTAGCTCGAATCAAATCATAGATTTGGCGTGTGCTTGCTTTGTGTCCGCGACTGTTTAAAATTGCTTCTGAAACCATGTACTTATACCCTAAAAGGGGATTCATATTGTTAACGAATTCATCAGCCATGTCAGAGTAGCACAAAAGATGTGTGCAGTTCTGTCTTCTTTGCTCATCAAAATGATTCTGCTCAATGGCTAACAAATTCCTGTGTTTCGTTTTCAAGGTCAACAAAAGTAACTACTTTTACTCCTTATTTCAAACGCCAATTGGATGTGTCCTTTTAATTGGGTTAAGTTTTGTGGTTAGTGATAGGCGAATGTGGGAAAAACATGTATCATTTTTTTATCTCGTTTGTGAAAACATTCCTACACTTATTTCAGTAACATTGAGTTTTCTATAAAAATAACAAAGAGCACTGTGTGAAAATAGTGCTTAGACAGCCATATCAGTAAATACACACACCTGCAAAATGAAATGTTTTTTTCCCACATACTTTTCTGTGTGTATTTGAAAGTCTGGTTAACTACCTGTCTGCATGAGTTTAAATACGTGTGTATCTATATATATATAAATATATCTCTCTCATAAAAAAAAATATATATATATATAAAGTGTATATTGTACTATATGTATAGTGTGTGTGTGTGTGTGTATATATGTGTATGTATATGTATATATATATATATATATATATATATATATATATATATATATATATATATATGTATCTTTTTTTTTTTTTTTTTATATTGCAGGAGTACACACAACATATTGATGGCAGTAAGTAGGCCTTGTATGAAACCTATTTAAATGGTGATAAACATGAGTGAATTAAGTCATAAACATTTGTTTGCACCCAATAATGTTAGAGGCTCACACTTAGTATAGTTGTCAAACATTAGGCCTGTATTATTAAAATAGTGTGTTTTCACAAGGAAGCATGAAGTGTATGTTTTTTGTAAATACATCTATACCAGTTTAGATAGTACTATATATATATACACACACACACACACACACAGTGTGTGTCTGTGTGTGTGTGTGCATATATCAATACATACTACATATATTTTAGTATAAATTCAGAGATGTTCTTGAAACAAGAACACATAAATGATTAAAGGACAACATTACAATGGCCACCAAAGGTAAGTAATATTTAACACAAAATCCTGCTGTACACGTACAAGAAAGATGTTTGCAGTTAAATAGGTGCTTTTATAATTGCATGAAAATAATATGCACATGCAATGATTACATCAATTAACACACCCAAATGCAATGTTTTGCTGCAAAGTCAATGGCAGCTTCTCTAAACTTAGCAACTGGCTCCTGGTGGAGCATTACTGAACAGACGATTAATACATCAATATTTATAACACTATTCATTAATTAGGAGTGTTAACATTTCCAAAAATTCACGTGTACAAGAACATACTTGAAAGTTTGGAAACAACACAGTCTTCAGCATACATACAATAGTAATTAGATAATCTGAAGTCAACAAAACAAGGCCAAAGACATATTTTGTGAATTTTAAAATTTATTTTTTTTGTTCTTTTTGCGAGCGAGTAACAGGCCTGCTTGTTGTCTCTTGAATTTTCCTTTTTCTTTTGCCACCAACTTTAGGTACAACAGAGCCACTTTGAGTGGCCTCTGGCACTTCACGGGCAGGGCTTGTGGCCAGTGACTCACCTACAGGGCTTTTGGGCAGTGACTCACCTACAGGGCTTTTGGGTAGTGACTGTTCACCTACAGGGCTTGTGGCCAGTAACTCACCTACAGGGCTTGTGGCCAGTGACTCACCTACAGGGCTTTTGGGCAGTGATTCACCTACAGGGCTTTTGGCCAGCGATTCACCTACAGGGCTTTTGGGCAGTGACTCACCTACAGGGCTTTTGGGTAGTGACTGTTCACGGACAGGGCTTGTGCCCACTGACACATGTGAGCAAGTTGGTAGACACTGCACAAGTGATGGTTGGTCTGTTTCATGTGTGTCTTTTGTTGTTTTTGACCAAAAACTGGTCAGTAGTAACTGCTTGTGTTTTCTTTTTGTGGCCTCCTTTGTAGGTGTCAGCTGCTGAATTTGTACAGATGGCAGCGGTAGGATGTCGTCAGGAACCTGCACAGCAATGTCTGCTACTTGACTGGTAACATTTGGGCCTGGTGAATGAATATCAGAAGCATGTGGTGAAAACTGACCTGCATGAACAGATCCTGCCTGTGAGCTGTTGAATTGTGGTACATTAGTCATTCTCCAGTAATTAGCTTGTGTTTGCTGAACAACTAATGCTTCGAATGAGGTGTTGATTTTTTGCAACTGTTTAGGCACTTCAATGAAGACTCTGTGGAGATGTGCCAATTGTGAAACTGTTTCTTCCTGCAGTGCAATCATCCTTTCCAGCACTGTCATCAGGTCAGAATGGCGACGATTTTCTGCTTCCACAATTTTTCCCTCAGAAGCTACAATTGCATCATATGTGGTATTTGCTGGACGTTTTGGCGGTAAAACAGTTTCAATTGGAACCTCTTCATGGTCACTTGCTTGTATTTGTGTGTCTATGGCGGCGGCGGCGGCATCATCATCATCATCATCATCATCAAAATCCTCTTCATCATGTTCTACAAATAAATGTACACATTATTAAATGGCATGTTAATCTCTGCTGTGTTACTATGTAATTGTACTGTGTCATAAGTAACAACTAACATGTTTCCATACGTTTTATAACCTCACATTAAAAACTACCTTGACTTAAGAATAATGTTTGGACTCAGTATGAAATATGAGTGAATGAAAACTTTCTGTAAACTCACAACTCCTACATGATAGTTAACATCACTAACACAATACAAGTTGCATTACACTTCATTTTCACTGACACTAAGTAATCCTATTTAAAGAAGATGTGCAAAACAAATAATGAACATGACAACATAACATATAGAAGAGCACATATTATATGGCCACCAACTGATACACTCACCTTCTAGGTGTGTTGAGCTGGCTGACCCAGGTGAAGACACTTGTTCAGTCTCAGGTGACACATGTCCTTCAGGGGCAACTATATATAACAATAACATAAGTTTTACATTTACATGTGTAAATATTGAACAAACAGTTATTGTATGTTCTGTATTTATGAGTACCTAACAGCATCATTTCCTTAACCCAAATGTGTGTGTGAAAGTGAACATAAATAGTTGTAATAACAATGTGCATGCCTGTGTACTTAGAACTTTTGAGTTCCCTAACATAAAACATACTATGTTCCTGCAGTAATGCGTGAGGATAAATAGATAAAATTTGTACATAAAAATCATATGTTGTGTAGTGATATCAGTATCATAATGTACATGACTATCATGAGATGACCATTCACAATGGTTATCATGAAGGTGGTCATATTGCAAAAAGTGTTGTTTTTGGTAGAGGATATGTGTGGTACATTAATATAAGATGTGGCACACCTGAATGTGGCTGTGACTCAACAAGACAACACATGCAGTGTGTGATAATGTGTCGTTGATAGTAGTTCAACTATAGATATGAGTGAACTAATGTGTGACGTACGCTTTGATAAGTAATGAGTTGTTGGGGCATTTAGTAGCTAAAGTGAAGCTTTCAAATGAGTGTGATTAACTTCAGTTGTGCTAGTCAGGTTGTAAGAACGGTATTCCCTTCCCCAAAAAGCCTAATCAGCCACACCTTTCAATTACTTGAAACAGGTGAAAATGGTGTGAACTAAGTTGACCCTAAAATGAGGCTGTAATTAGTGTGTGTGCTGAACCCCACCCCCTCTGTTGAAGTGTATGCTGTGATGAGATATTAATTGCAGCTGCTTTAACACAATGGTAGATGAGCTAAATAGTCGTGTGCAGTTTTTAAGTTATGAAAACAATGACATAAAATATGATACGTGTGCCTCATTATGCTGTCTGTATATGACTTAAAGCAAAAATGGACCTTTTCATAAACAACTATAGATGTGTTAGTGCAAGTGATGTTTGTAGGCCGTTGCATGCAATATATTTGATGCATGCTTAAAATAGGCAGTAATGTCATGTTTGTCGGAGTAAAATAAATAAAATACACAATAATATTATACATATTTCTGTTCTGTACCTGTAGCTAGTAATAATTTCTGATTAACATGTGTTACACATGTGTACTACCCTGTTGTTCCCCATCTTCGCCCACCATCAATTGCTTCCACTGCAGCAATGCATTTTGGGAATTCACATGTAAATGAGCACGCAATGGCACATGCTATATTAGTTACTGCTTTTAGTAGGACTACAACATATATGTCTATTTTGAGATATATATATATACAGAATCAGACATATACATATATAGATGCAGGTATGCTTATATTGTGAAGACAGTATAAAAAGCAGTGTAACTATGCAAAATAACTGTAAGCAACGACACGCCTAGTACAGTAATATTTCTCACCTGGTGGAAATTGTGAGGGGTAAATTCCTATATCACGGTCACCAGGTAAGCCTTCCACGACGACGGGAAGTAATTTTGCCCGAAGCAGCTCCTCCAATGGACTTAATATGAGACGTTGTGGTGTGGGCCCACCTCCAGTGCCAGTAGCATGCACGCGTTGGTGTTGTATTTTCTTTTTCAATTTGGACCTAATATCATCAAATCTCTTGTGACAATTCTGCTTGTCCCTCACATGATTCCCACACGCATTGACACCAATGACTATTGTGTCCCACATTTCTTTTCTGCTTGCTGAACTTGTCCGCCCTTGAAAAACATATAAAATATATGAGGTAAATGAATAATAATAGAAGCACCAGTTTCCTACACTGCTAGCTGTTCCAAGAGATAGCAAACATGCTGTTTTATGTGTAATATGTGAAGCACATGAGCATTCACTACTAAACCTATACATGTAAGCAAGGTTGCATTCATATTGTATGCAGTTATGGCAAATTGACCGCCTGTGTTTAGTTGTCCTTGTAAGGCATGATAAAAAGCTGTGTTTCCAGACTAATTAACATAGAAAGATATTCTGAACCCATATTTGCATATGAACAAAACTCAGATGACCTAGGATCACATGTATTTGAATAATAAATGTAAAGGTACACTTACCTAGTAAATGTCCATATATACTGTCATAGTGCTCCAGAATGCCAGTGACAAGAGCTGTATTTTCCTGGTCATTGAAGCGAGGATTACGTGGCTTCTCCACACGTTTCTTCCGAGCAGGTTTAGGGTCAGAGCTTGGCTGGTGCTGACTGGACTCTCCTTCTTCCAATGGAAGAGCCTCCAAAAGCTGCCCACCAGCAAGCACGCCACCACCATCCACCCCATCAGCAACTGCGCCACCAGCAGCACTCACAGCACCAGCACTCCCACTCCTAGCACCAGCACTCCCACTCCTAGCACCAGCACTCCCACTCCTAGCACCAGCACTCCCACTCCCAGCAACAGCACTCCCACTCCCAGCAACAACACTCCCACTCACAGCAACAGCACTCCCACTCCCAGCAACAGCACTCCCACTCCCAGCAACAGCACTCCCACTCCCAGCAACAACACTCCCACTCCCAGCAACAGCACTCCCACTCCCAGCAACACCACTCGGTGCACCAGCAACATCACTCCCCTGAACAGTACGTTCACTCCGACGCGTACTCGCACGAGTAGCACTCCCACTCCCACCAGCATCACTCTTCCCACGCTTTGCGGGCATACTTCCAGCACTCACAAAAAACAGACAACTAATGTACAGCCAATCACACGAAACACTTCCACATATAAAACAAGACAAAGATGTAAACAAAACAACAATGGACAAAGCTCACCCAATACACAACAAGTCTCTCAGTCAATATGCAAATGTTCAATCAGCCAGCTCTGTGCGTCTCTCTCTCTCTCACTCCCAACAACACAGAGAATGATTAGCAGTACACGTTGCCTTTAAATATGGCGCGCAATCCAATACATGCTTGTTTCGCCTGATTCAGCAAGATTTGTGATTGGGCAACCTATCAGCACCCCGCCACGCACGCCGATACACCTGTGTGTGATCGGCTAATCATCGTGAGAGTGGGCGGATTTGTTTTCGGGTTGATTTTGAATGTATTCGGCACTTACTGCATACGGAGAGGAAAAATCGCCATTAACATGACTAATCGGTAAGCTTGCCGATTTCACTTAATCGACGCTTACTGCATGAGGCCCATGGTCTCTTGTTGTAACACTTCTCTTTCTCTGAAACCTGCTTCCAACCTGTACCCAGTTGAAACACTTGATATCTTTGAATATTTCTATTATATCTTTCCCTATATTCCCTCCTCCAGAAACAAGATACCACGGGTCAGCACATTTGTTTGTCAATGTTTTGTACCTGTTTCCAGGAACAACAGTATAATGTTAATACAAGATATTAAAAATAAGAAGTACATTTATTTTATATAATGTAAGTAGAAGAGTAAACATTTGAAAAAATGAGAGAGAAGAAAAAGAAGAAGAGTTGTACAAACAGGAGAAAGCAATCAAGAAATGTATTTTGGTAACAATAGGTCATGTTCAATGTCAATCATAACAGCCTGGCTGCACTCTCAGATAAACATAAAGAAGTAATAACTTTTTAACAGGTGCTATTAAAAGGAAAGCAAGGCACTGAATACTTGGAAACCGCAGTGCTTCTACTCGGAAATAGTGAAATGTAATAAGGGTAAACAGAGATTGTTATGTTTATGTTTCGTATTATGAATTGATATTAAGAGTGACATATTGTACAATGTGCTTGCCATGGAATGCATTAAGATTAGGAAATAAGTCTAAGGCTCAAGGTACAAAATGTGCATTAATCTTGCACCTGTTGATCTGTATAAGAGCTTGTTGGGAGGAAGCTGACCCAGTGTGCAGTGAAAACATCTTCAAACAGAATGTGTGGTTTTATACTGAGCACAGTGTACCTACAGATTTTATACCTCATATATTTATCTGAGGGGGAGAGCGTTTTATTTCACTGAGCCTAACTTGTTGCATTTGCATTTGTTGTTCAATCTCTCTTCTGGATATTTCTAGTATTGCCAGCATACAGCAAATACATCATGTGGGTATTAATTAGACTGTGATATTGCCATACGAGGCAAGAGCATGTAAACACCTATTGACTTCAACTGTAGTCTCCATATGATAGTGCCCAGATTGGCACTATCACAGTTTAATGAATAACCCCCAAGATAGTATTCCAGGAAAGGATATTTGTTGCTTCCTGTCACATACGGCACAGCTGTGAGCACGTGACCTGCATACGGGACAAGGGTTAATACACAGCTCTCAAGCTGGCCCACTTTTCATCTTTGCAAAGGTCCCTCAAATTAACAATATCTCCCCTAAATCAGTCCCAACATACTTTCTGTCACGAACAGCACACAAGTGAGCAGTGACTTAGATATGCAACCAAGGTTAATACACACGGCTACTCTAGCCAACTCACCTTTCTACTGCCAAGGTGTTTTACAATGAGTTAATATTAACCCCTTACACAATTTGTAAAACAAATATATAATCGCTGCGCTTCTCCATGTAAGGAGCATGCAGCTGGTGAAGAAATTGGCCATACAAATGTGAAAAACAGACAGTGAATCCCTGCGCTTCTCCCTTTGGGATAGCAATAAATGGGGATAAATATATTTATGCAACCCATATTCCCCCCCAACCCAAATTGCAGATAGGGTGTAGGTGAGGGATCTATATGCATTACCCAGTGTGGTGCTTTATCTGTTAGGCTCACAGGAGGCCTAAGCCTCCGCCACGGAGAGCCTGGGGCACATATAACAATATGAGTAACCTCGTACTTGGTGCAGTGCCTCCACCTGCGATGGCTCCCACCAGAGGGGGAGTGGTTCCTCGCAGGAATATATATATATATATATATATATCACTCCACACACTGTATGTAAAACAACCAATGACTTTACTGTATATTATATGCACATATATCAACAGGTGTCCCTCCCTAGAGGAGACACTAACTACTGCGTCTCGCAGGACGCTACCTCCACCTGCACCGGATGATCCCACCCAGTGTCCAGTAACCCAGTGTCCAGTAACCCCACACAGTATCCCCCCACCCTCAAGTGAGATAGATATGTGTGACTGCGCAGCCACTATGTCCCGTGTGAATATGATATGACTCGTTGGTGCACTTGTTGATTACCTGCCGAGCACTCCAGTGCCCGGGCCTGCCAAGGAACTTCACAAAGGATCCTGATGTCAGCTTTATACAGGAACTACCGTCCGGGGCGATGCCACCCGGATGGCTGCTACAGCGACAGCGAAGGTCTGAGCCCAAACCTCTGGAGGGACGCGCAGTGTCTGCCGGGTCCCAAACTGACTCTGGATAGTAAGGGGCAGGGTCCCTAACCTGGGGCCTGTCTCTGACACAACGCACACTACTGGGTGACTCAGGGCTAGCTGGGGCCTTGGGGGCTGCTGGCCTAATGCAGGGAGTCACTGACTCCTGCACCCTACCTCCTTCCCCTAGCTTCTCCTGGCGCCAACTGCCTGTCTCCTCAAAACCCAGCCAAATGTATCTCTTCTCCCGGCAGGGCAATCCTCCAGCCCTATTGGCCACTCTGGGGCACCTGGTACCTTCCCCCCTTAGCCCCCTGTGGGGCTGTAAGGAGTCTGTGGGGAGTAAGGAGGCTCCTCACCACTCCGCTGGCTTGCGATGGGTTCCTCTTCCTCCGGTCCCTCCGACACACTGGGAGTCGCCACGGCCGTGTGACTCTTCCGCGGCGCCGGCCGCACCAGCGCTGGCTGCCGAGGGATGTCGCTGTGCAGCGGGCCCACAGCAGGGTCCGCAACAGATGCTTTAGCTTCACTTGGATGGTCCGCCGGCTCTAACCGCACCCTGCTCCGGCTCCCACCTTTGGAAGCAGCCAGCGGGTCCGTCGCTGGCTCCGGCGGCACCCGCGACTGCGCTGCCACAAAGGAGGGGGGTCTCTAGGAGCCGCCGGGGACCGCGGCTATATATATATATATATATATATATATGGTGTAATATGTCATGTGTTGTTGTTCATCTGAGGTTGTATTTACCTAATTTTTAGACCTGCTAAGGAACAGATGATTGTTATGATGTCCTGATATGTAAAACCATAGAATTCAAAGAGGGTGTACTTTCTTTTTCACACAACTGTGTGTGATATCCCTGCTCAATGAAGCCCTCTTTAAAGACAGCACAGACCCAGGAAAAAGTCGTGATTTGTCATAAACCCAATATATTGTATTTTTTAAATCATACTGTAGCTACATTAATCCCTGAAGCACCTGATTGATTAAAATACTTAATATCTGATGATATTATCATGACACTTCCAATAAGCTGACCATTTGTATTCAGTATCATTGTGCGTGATGGTCCATTGTTACAAAAAAAAAGATGCTTTTAATCTTCCCATTAATGCAGATATAAGTGGATTTTCTCTAAATCTATGTTTGTATCTACACACAGAATTCCTTTGTAATATGCCTAACGAAAATATGTGCATTTTCCTACTGATCCTATAGATCCCAAATTCACTAGTGAATTACTTGCACATAATGGAGAGATAAGCGATACTCTGTCGGTACCTCATATTTAGTCTTCATGTAAAAGAACATGCTACTGTATACAGGCATACCCTGCATTAACGTACACAATGGGACCGGAGCATGTATGTAAAGTGAAAATGTACTTAAAGTGAAGCACTACCTTTTCCCACTTATCGATGCATGTACTGTACTGCAATCATCATATACGTGCATAACTGATGTAAATAACACATGTGTAACAGGCTCTATAGTCTCCCCGCTTGCGCACAGCTTCGGTACAGGTAGGGAGCCAGTATTGCTTTTCAGGACGTGCTGACAGGCGCATGCGTGAGCTGCTGTTTGCCTATTGAGCGATATGTACTTACTCGCGAGTGTACTTAAAGTGAGTGTCCTTAAGCTGGGGTATGCCTGTAATTGGTGATGACATGAACGTAAACATCCAATTTCAGCAATGATACTCGGTTTTTAAACCTCACTAAATCCAGGTTTGATTCAATTTTTAATAGAGCCATTTGGAGCATGTTCTTGGCATCACTTTATCCAAGTACATTAACACTATTTTACCTAAACGCTGACTGGATGGTCAGAGCAATGGAAGGAGATGGGGTAATTACTACATTTTAATAATATGAATCATATTCTGTGTGTAGAGATCATGCATTCCGTTTGTTCCTTGCTTTTATAAAGGCTACTATTTTTAGGTTCCCTTTTCACCAATAGACATGCATGAAATGTATGAAACTTTGTATACACGTTTATTCACAAGTGATGCAGCTGCTTATGATACATGTAGAAACCGGTTTACTGCATATTTGAAGTGCTTACGTAGATCCTTACTTTCATATCACCATTTTGTTCCCCTCTATAACCACCTTACATAACTTTTCTGAATAAAGCTATACAAATCAACCTGTGAATCATCCTGACAGGTGACACTCATGTTCCATGATATCTTTTTGACCACACACCTTGAAATGTGTTATTCTTTAAGTGACATTTAAATGTCCTGTCCACCACCGATGATGCCGTAGATGACAGAATATGGTCCTATGGTGTTCCCCACTAGTGATGTAGATACCTATATTCGGGGATCTACATTATCAAGGTGCAGGACAGTCCGGACTGACTGCTCCTCACCTTCAGCGCTGCTCTGGGGAGACTGCTTCTGTCCCTCTGCACAGCTCTATCAGACTGGCTAGCCTGGGAAGATTACCGCTGCGGGGGTCCCAATTTAATCCTCCCAGGCTGTGAAATGTACTGTTTTCGGGGCCGTGGATTTCAGCATGTTGTTCTGCGGCACTAAAAACCGTAAATCTGGCCACATCTGTATGATGTTTATCTTATCTATACATTATTACTGTTATAAATAAATCACATCTTCCCTTTCATGCCTGTCTACACACTCTAAATAAAATTATTCTTCCTGCATTTGGCTGGGTCAAAATGACACAGGGATCAACAAATGATTGGTTTAGACAAGAAAAATATAAAACTTGCAGACCAAACACAATGTGACTACTGCAAGAGCCGTTGTAATTGAAACAGAACAGTAGAAAACAACAGTGCAAAATAAGAGCATATCAATCACTTAATCCATTATTTATATACAATTCTCTCATCTCCAATGGGATACACCTTTCACACGCATTATGTAAAGTCTACCGCTACTTTTTCTTGTTACTTTCACTACACCATTGTTTGTGACCCCTCTATGGTTCTCAGTTTTTTTTTTGTAAATTCTTTATTTATAATCCACATTTGTATAACATTTGACATATACAAACCAATACAACATATCAAGGTTTTAATATTTTTCCCCTCTGCAGTCTACAATGAAACATACTCAGACTTGTTATATAATATCGTATAAAACAAGTTATATATTAGAGCAGCGGTGCACAAACTGGGGGGTTCGCCCTCCAGGGGGGGCACAACATTAACGCCGCGACATGGCAACGTGACGCCGAGGTAAGAGAAGGGGGCGCGGAGAGAGGGGAACAGTCGGTAGGGGGGCACAGGGGAAATAGATTGCGCTCCTCTGTATTCAAGTACCGGATATACAATAACACATTAACTGACAGCATTAATACTAATAAAGACAAACACAAAACCAACAATCTGACATAAATAAAAAAAATTGTGATTAAACAAAATAAAATAAAAACTAGAAACAAGTCAATCCCATAAATAGTAGCCCAGGTTATCCTTATTATTATTATTATTCTCACTATGGCTAGTGTGTCCACTTCCAAATCCTCTCATTGTGTTCTATTAGCAGTAAACTCTGACCATGGCAGCAAACCACGTTCAAATTTGAACCTACTCTCAGTGGTTATCTTTGATAGTTGTTCCATTTTCATGACCTCCCATACTCTCGACTCCTATTGTCCCATAGTGGGTGCCTCCAACTTTTTTCCAGTTGGCAGGCGATGGCACATATTGCTGCATTTAGCATATGTATTAATAGAGATTTCCTAATTCTATGCCCCCTGACCCTTTCTCTGTTTAGCAATACAATACTCGGGTCTTTTGGGATTCTAATTTTGGCAATATTAAAAATCTTCTGTAATATCATATCCCAAAACCGCTCTATTATCTTACACTCCCACCAGATATGAAGCATTGCTCCCACCTCCTCACAACCTCTCCAGCACTTATTGGAAGTTCCTGGGTAGCATTCTTTCAGCTTTTGTGGTGTGTAATACCACCTTATCTTATATACATGATGTAGTATATTCATTGATATCGAAGAAAAGCTGGCATTACTCCACATCTCTGTCCATTCGAGTGCATTGTACTCCCTACTCAGCTATTTTTCCCAGGCTAGTACAAACCTTGGTTTAGTTTCAATATTAATTTCTAGTAATGGTCTATAGATGTACGCTGTATTGTGTCCGCCTGCAGCCCGCAAGACCAGCACTGTTTCAAAAGGACTCAACACCCTCAATATATATTTTTGGGGGGTTTTCCCCATTCATATAATGTAAAATTTGCATATATTGCCATCTCTCCCCTTCTTTAAATTCAAACTGGTCCTGAAAGTGTTTAAAACATCTGGTCTTACCCATATCCATCAGGTCTCTCAGCCTAATTACACCCACATGACTCGATTATTTAAATATTCCGGAGTCGAGCCCTGGGGGGAAATCGGGGAACCCATATATTGTAGTTAGAGGGGATGGGAACGTGCAGATTCTCTCATCTTTAGAAATGTCGTCCCAAGCACTTAGAGCTGCGCCAATAGTGGGGGCCCGTAGAGACCTCTAGGGTGATCTGTCTTCCTAAGCCATGGATCCATATTTGTATCTATTTCTTTGCAACAATTATTTTCAATTTCCACTCAGAGTTTTATTTTAGTACAGTGAAACCATTCAAAAAGAGCATTCACTTGTGCAGCGAGATAATATGTGTTGATATTTGGTAGCCCAAGTCCACCTTGTGATTTATGTCTTTGCAATGTTTTAGTATTAGTCCTTGGCTTTTTATATTCCCAAATAAATGTAGTAATTTTACTTTGAGGCGTAGTAATATATTGTTTGGAAACTTTCACGGGGATAGTCTAGAACAAATACACAAGCCTCTGCAATATATTCATTTTAATACAATTCATTCTACCTATAAACGAGATAATACTCTTATTACACCTTTTAAAATAGTTTTCTATTGCTTTTCTAATGGAGTATAATTGGCCTGGAACAGATCTTCTACTTTTGGTGTTATGTTTGTAGCTAGATATTTTATACTCTTATTCTTCCACTCGAAAGACAAACCCTGCTGGAAGACTTATATTTAGGGCCTCTGTTTTTGTTAAATTGATTTTAAAATGAGATACTAAACTATATCTGCTCAGAACATTCATTGTACTTGGCAATGAAACCAGAGGGTTTGTTATTATCAGAAGAACATCATCTGCATATAATGCGACCTTATGTTCTTTCTCACCTATTTTAACTCCCGCAATATCTGGATGATTCCTTATTGAATCTGCTAATGGCTCCATTATTAGTGCAAAAATCAACGGGGATAAAGGACATCCCTGTCTCGTACCATTAGATATTTTAAATGCGTTCGAGACCTGTCCATTTACCTTGACCTACAGTATGGTTTTCAGTTTTAGGTAGCACTGGAAACTTATTCGTTGATGAACTTTGAATATGAGTATCACGAATTACAATAACCTCGAAAGTGTGAAACATGTTTAGCAAAGTGGTCACAAAAGGAAAGCATCTATTCCTAACTGGCTGGGGTACAGTGGGGAAGATTAGTAGAAATGCACAAATGTCTTTAAATGTCTTCACAACATTTTTTAAATTATTCTCTTACATTTTGTTTTTTTTTTGTCCAGCAAATAAAAATATCACTTGTGAGCACATTCACGTGTCTGACAGGTCTGCAACCCTGCATTTCCCCATTATCTCCTAGCATTCAGTGTTTCCATTGCAGCCAGGGATTCTGGGTAATGACATGCAAATGAGCACACAGTAGGTCACTTTTTGTTTCTTGCCCATTTAACATGGACCCCTATAAGCTAATTCCTGCTATATTACACAGCTTTTTCAGAACAGCTTGGGTTAAAGAAGTCACAGCCAGCAAACCTACTCACAGCTGTTTAAACCATTTGGGTCTCATAATTTTTTTCAGTTAGAGTCACATGTCTCTATAGGGGAGAGTTCCAATCATGTATCATCAAGAGCAGGCCGGCATAACTTGTACAGTGAGAAGGACCGAACTGCTCCAAGGAAAAAAGATTTGGGCCGCACGGGTAAAATCATCATCATCATCTCTCCTCCAGCACCTCTCATCATCATCCTCATATATATCTCCCCCAGCACCCTTCATCATCATCATCCTCATATCTCCCCCAAAACCCATCATCAACCTTTGCGAGACTCCCCAGCGATCTCTCATACCCCCATCTCTCCCCCTCACCCATACACATAATACTCCCCCTCCACATCAAACACACAATACCACCTGCACACACACACATCCCACCCCCCTGCACCTCACATCACTCTCCCCCCTGCACCTCACATCACCCCCCCCCCTTGCAACTCACATCACTCTCCCCCATGCACGTCACATCACTCTCCCCTTGCATCTTACATCACTCTCCCCCCCTGCACCTAACATCACTCCCCCCTGCAACTCAAATCACTCTCCCCCCCTGCAACTCACATCACTCTCCCCCCCCTGCAACTCACATCACTCTCCCCCCCCTGCACCTTACATCACTCTCCCCCCCTGCAACTCACATCACTCTCCCCCCTGCAACTCACATGACTCTCCCCCCCTGCAACTCACATCACTCTCCCCCCTGCAACTCACATCACTCTCCCCCCCCCCCTGCAACTCACATCACTCTCCCCCCCTGCAACTCACATCACTCTCCCCCCGGCAACTCACAGCACTCTCCCCCCTGCAACTCACAGCACTCTGCCCCCCCCACTCTCCTCCCCCCTGCAACTCACATCACTCTCCCCCTCACTCTCCCCCCCATTCTCCCCCCCCCTGCACCTCACATCACTCTCCCCCCTGCAACTCTCAGCACTCTCACCCCTGCAACTCACAGCACTCTCCCCCCCACTCTCCCCCCCCCCGCAACTCACATCACTCTCCCCCCCTACAACTCACATCACTCTCCCCCCCATTCTCCCCCCCCTGCACCTCACATCACTCTCCCCCCCTGCAACTCACACCACTCTCCCCCCTCACAAGGAAAACAGAGTCGGGCCCCACAACCCATGTCAGCAGCCCCCACAGCCCATGTCAGCAGCCCCCACAGCCCATGTCAGCAGCCCCCCCAGCCCATTCAATTTCACCCCCCCATGTCAGCAGTCCCCGCAGCCCATTCCATTTCAGCAGCCCCCCACAACAGCCCCCAAAGCCCATGTCAGCAGCCCCCCCATATGTCAGCAGACCCCCATGTCAGCAGCACCCCCATGTCAGCAGCCCCCCCCATGTCAGCAGCCCCCCGCATGAATGAACTACCCCCCCATGCTTACCTGGCGATGGTGGCGGCGGCGGCAACAGACATGGCGGCAGGGAAGCATGAGGGAAGCGCAAGGGATGCACGCTCTAGCAGCAGACCCGGACGTTCTGGGTCGCGCTACACTGCTAGAGCGCGTCACCCTGCTGGAGCAGGCTAGGGGGGCAGAGGGTGGTCACACAGACACTGCTGGAGCGCGCTCCTTGTGTCCTTACCAGGGAAGGGGAGGGAAGGGGGGTGAAGGGGGGGGTGAAGGGGGTCCGTCGCGGGCCACACCGGGTGTCCCGGCGGCCCGCGGGCCGTATGTTGTGCAGGCCTGATCAAGAGCATAGTCTATGAAAACAGAGACACAACCAGGAATTCATATTCATATTGGGGAGGGTGCAACGTTTTTACCTGCCGGCCCTTATACCACGTTGTGGCATCATGACAGCGCAGCATCAAGGCAACATAACGACGCAGCGTCACATGACGCTGCACTGTCGGTGGAGGAGGGCTGCTCTCTTACAGAGGCCCTGCTCTGTCAACGGCAATCAGTTTCATTGCTGTGGGGAAGAGCGCGGGGCCTCAGTAATTTTTAGGGGATGCAAATGCACCCTTGCACCTCTCAGTTGTGCTTCGGTATGAGGGTAAGAAGCTGAAAGTGTTATTGCTTGGAATAATGGGTCATTATTATATATTTATATATATATATATTATAGTAGCTTCGATAAGTGACTTATCGAGAATTTGGGACACTTCTCGAACGAGTTTGCATATGAGTTTGCTATTCAGAACGCTCAGAGAACATGCCAAACTCACTTGAGAAGTGCTTATTCCCGATCGGTCGTACGCTTGAACAGACAAACCGTGCGGGAGCAGGAAAAAAAATGCTCAAACGCGTAATTTTTGGCAAATCGAGTTATAGTATTCTAGTAGCTCTGAGATTCACATCACGGCTGCAACTCGCACATTCTCATCGTGCCACCTGAAGGGTGGCGCGATGGGATATGCGATGTGACTGAGGAAAAAAAATATTTTTACTGCATCGGATTGAAGTCGGGTGTCTCCGGAGCGGACACACAATAATACCAGCTCCGCAGACCCCTTGCTTCAATCCTATGTAATAAAAATTACATTTACACACAGCTTCATTACCTTAGCGACTAACCGCTAAGGTAATGAAGGTGTTAAATACCAGTGCCCAGTTTATTGGGGGTAAAGGAGGTGGGTGAAGGTGGAAGTTGGCCCCTGGTGGGTGTTTTTGCCTACCGGGAGTGTTGCGTGAGGAATTAACCCCTTTATTACCTTAGTTACCACTGCATACCACCCAGTAGGCATAAACACCCACCACGGGCAACTCCAACCTTCACCCACCCCCTCTGTCCTCAATATACATTAAAATACAATACAAACAGTAATACTAGCCAAGACACCCATTTTATTGTGTATTTCTTTTGTTTTAGCCATTCTTGGCTACTAGTGCCTCTGTCCATTTGTAAGTGTGGTGATGGGGTAGAGAGGGTGGGAGTAGTTGCCCTGGGGAGGGTGGTTAGGACTCCTGGGTGGGTATCGGGGGGGGGGGTTATCCCCTTAATTACTATAGCGGTTAATAACCGATTAGGTGATTAAGGGGTTATTGGCCAGTTGTTTGTTTTTATATTTCAATGTTGCTGCTCATGAAAGACGAGGAGTGCAGCCTTCATCCTGGTAGCAGTAAGTAAAATTTTTATTTACTTTATGCTGGCTGGGTAATGTTATATTTTTAATGGTCAAATGCACTATTATCCAGATCTGAATAATAGGGATTTTGACCATTACTGTACTGTATGTGTTGGGGGTAGAGGGGGTCGGTAGTGAGATGTCCATTCATTGCCATTTGGGTTATCTTTGCTCCCATTGAGGGCATAGGTAACTACACTGGCAATCAATGGGGTATTCTATAGTATTGGTGTTTGTATTGTATTTTAATGTTTATTGGGGGTACAGGGGGTGGGTAAATGGGGTAGTTGCTCCGGGGTGGGTGGTTAGGCCTATCGGGTGGGTAGCGGTAGTAACCTCTAAGGTAATGAAGGGGTTAACTCCTCCTGCATCGTCCCGGTAGGCCTAACCGCCCACTCTAGGGAAACGACCCCCTTCACCCACCCCCTCTGCCCCCAACAAAGCAGGTACTCTAGTATAACCCCTTCATTACCTTGGTGACTAGCCATTAAGGTAATGAAGCTGTTTTTATTTCATTTTAATAACACAGTATTGAAGCAGGGGGTCTCCGGAGCTGAACAGCATTAATTTCAGCCTCAGGGACTCCCTACGTCCCGAGTTACTGGCCCTGGTATGGGGTGCCAGTATCTCTCCAAAGTTTAAATCTACCAGTTGTGTCACGATACATACTGGGGCCTGTATCTCGGGAAGCAGGGGGTCCATGAGGCTCAAATTGAGACGGTCCAGCTTCGGAGACCCCCTGCTTCAATACTGTGTCATTAAAGTCAAATAAAAACTGCACAATCGCCTGTAAGACTTGTGTACGGAGATGCAGCTCTCTCTGTGCAGTTCAGAGTGGAAGAACTTAGAAAAAGACAAAGATAAAGACACTGCTATCCCGAGCGGTTTGGCATTTTCCTACCTCACGGTTTCTGACTTGCGATAACTCTTTTTGAATACTGTGATAACACAAATGTCCAACTGGAAGGTAGGGTCATGCCAAAACGTTTGGTTTGGCAGTGATAACATCAAAGCTACTAGAATAGGCCCCCTGGCTGGGAGATGAGCCTAGCCAGAGGTCAGGCCCAAGTTCTGCATCCAGTTACCGGGCCTCTGGTTACTGCCTGTCCCTGGCTGACCCCTGCTGCTGCGGGCCTCCTGCTGGGCATGCTTTCCCACCGATGTGTGCGGAGGAGAGACAGAGGGGGAGAAATATACATGGGGTGATTAGAGCAGGGGGAGAGCGAGGTGCAAAAGTGGGTGGAGGGGCTCCCAAGATTGCAGACACAGGGAGGAGGGGGGTGCGGTCGAAACTCTAGTACTGGGCCCCAGGAAACTTGTCAGCGGCCCTGCACAGTGATCTCGGCAGTAACTGTCCCCGGCACCGCTGACTTTTGCTTGTTTGACCGTGGTGCCAGGTACAGTATGTCTGTAGTATGTGTAATCGGTAGAGTACTGTATGTGGAGTTCAGTTTTGCTTTACCTAACACTAGATATGAGTTTTCATGTAACCCACAAGTTTTCATGTTTCCTGTTGCGGTCGTATTGACCGATGAATGAACCCAGTGACGCAGTAATGCTGGTGGTTTATGTGGATTGCTGTCTAAGGTTCTTATTCAACACTCTGTGACGCTGCTTCTCCATGGCAGGGAAGCCTATGAGTTTCAGTCAGGTAAATGTAACAGAATGGAGAGACTCTCCTGCCAAGGAGAAGCAACTGCACAGCATACTAAAAATGGGCCCAAAAGTATTGTGTGTCTTCTTATGATAGGAGGGTTATGACACAGTAGCACACAACTTTTTCCATGAAAAGTTCTTCAAATACCTCTCTGATAGGAGAGTGATGGTGGCCTATATTAACTAAGCAGTCTATCCAGGTGGAAGGTGTTTTATGGATTAGCACTGCTTAGTCAATATGGGCCTAAATGTTTAGCAATGTTAAGAGAAAAATACATTGCACAAATTGTTTTGTAAGTCACTGTATATTGAAACTATGTGCCTCCATGTTGTATCCATTTTATTCATAGTAAGTACTTAAATGTTATCATTTACTTACCAAGTTGCTGCAGGATTGGTAAAATTAGCATCCATGAAGCATGAGAGGGGGAGAGAGGAGAAGATGATATAAGTGCAAGGTCTGGTTCAGTGATGGAGATGGCTTGATTAGGGCTTTATGGCTTACTTTTCGACACCCCCCAACCCCCCACGTTAATTCATCAAAATCTCCCATCTACAAAAATGGGGCAACAGTAACGCAAGAAACAGCACCCGATTGATTAAGGAAGAGAATTCCCATGGAAAGGAATGGGTTGAAAAGGAGACTTTTGATTAATAGACTACTAAATATTATAGACATTAAAACGTAAGTAAAATAAGACTAGGTTGTTTATAAAGTAAAAAGATCAAGGTGATTTTTGTTATGTTCATAACAATCAATGCACCTTTAACCAATTAGTACAAAAAGCAGAACTAATAAATATTCTGGTATGCAGTCATGGCAAATGCAGATACCATTTCTATTTAAACAAGGTACCACCCAGCCATAAAACACATTACTGTCTCTCTCTCTGTGCTGGATTCCTTGGTGTAATTATATTTTTACCAACTAGTACAGCTCAGCATATCCCGACATTTTTGAAAACACTTATTGAGCAATAAAGAAACATGTTGTATCTAAGATTAGCTTCAGAACTAAATGTAGGTATCAGTTCAATGCTGCAGGTCCGCACACAAAACATGTTTTTAGTGGAACAAAATTAACAGAGTTTAGTTGCATACATATGCACTTTTCGTAAACAGTTACAGTTACAACTGTAATTCCCTTTATCGGAACGGTCAAAAAAATAGAAGAGGCGGTGGAGTATGTTTATATGTCAAACCGGATCTAAAACTTATTATAAGGGATGATGTTTATGAAGGGAATGATGAAAATGTAGAGACCTTGCTGCTAGAAATTAGCAGTGGAGGTAAAAGTATAAAGAAAATGTCTGTAGGGATATGCTACAGTATAAACCACCAAATATCTGTGAGATTGAGGAAGCTAAAATACTTTTGCAAATGGAGAAGGCATCAAAACTGGGTCATGTTTGCATAATGGGGGATTTTAGCTATCCGGACATAGACGGGGGCAAGGGATTAGCATTACAACAAAGGAAACAGGTTTTTAGGGTGCTTAAAGACAATTACATTACCCAAATTATTGAGGAACCAACCAGGAGAGGGGCAATAACAGACCTTAATCTTTAGAAAGGCAGATTTTAATAAACTGTTGACTAATCTACAATTAATACATTGGGATGATATTTTTGCAGGGAAAAATGTGGAAGATAAATGGGCTGTCTTCAGAACATTGTTAGAAAAGCACACTTATCAGTGTATACCCTTGGGTAATAAATATAAAAGAAATAAGTCAAAACCAAAGTGGCTAAATAAACAGGTAGGGGAGGAAATGGAAAAGAAGAGGCAGACGTTCAGATTCTTAAAGTCAGAAGGGACGGCAGCCTCATATCATAATTATAAAGAATGTAAGAAAAGTTTCAAAAACCCATCTCACAGTGTCAGAGATGGGTATGCACAGACTGTATAGCGAGACGTTGTGAGAGGGTACGGACGTCACATGCAGTTGGGGAGAACGTAGACTGTGAGGGGGGCGTGTCTGAAGCTTGACCAAGGACCCAGTCCCGATACCCACTCATCACTACGCCGGATATCTTATACCATTGCCTAAAAGACACCTGGAAGAGTGTGAGTGAGACCAGTGAATGCATTGTAATACAGTTTTTTTTTTAAACTTAATGCACTATTGATCCTCCTCTATTTCTTCTTTATTATTTTTTCTGTATTTGGTTGGTTTTTGTTTGTTATATGTTTGTTTTTCCTGTCTGTCCTTCCCTTTTAGCCATTTGAGTTGCGCACTATATTGGACTTTAAAAGAGCTCACAATTCAATATGATCCTTGAGCAACAGAGCATCTGCAAAATGTACATTTTGATATCTTATTATCTGAAACTCGTTGGTCGCAACAAAGAAGTAATTTAAAAAGCAAATGGAAGCACAGAACTGCAAGCAAATATGAGTATAATCCACACTTTATTTGTAAGTTGTACTGTGTACCTACACCTAGGAGCAGATCTATCTTATTGTTCTTAATGCTCTCACAAGTATAGTTATATACTGTACTATGAAGCCACATCATTTTGAATACTGATCTGAAAGGTTAACCGCACACCGCCTAACAAGTGTCACAGAACATAGAACGTATCTTGCTTTAATAAAGTGCATATTAGGGGCGTATGTCTGCCTGTGGAAAGGAAGCAGCGGTGATTCCAAGTAAGCAGTGATATGACCAGAACTATGGTAGAAAGCAATTTTTAGAAAACAGTCATTGTTAAAGGGGTCGTTTCCGCTGCATGTTTATTTGCTAAAAAGATGTCTTTGCAATTTTGTTAAGGATGGCCATGTTCGCGGGTTCAAAACCTGAAATTTGTGAATTTAGGATCTGTATTTTCAACTCATTTGGTTTAAATTCTTTTAATGGAGGTGTAAATCTCCCACGTCATTGGGTCAATAGGAAGCCGCAATATTATCCGTGACGTTTTCCTATTGACCCACGTGATGCAGAGGATTTAAACCTGCATGAAGAACTGGCAGGGGCGTCCTCGGTAAGAATCTGAGGAATCAGGGGCGTCCTCGGTAAGAATCTGAGGAATCAGGGCGTCCTAGGTAAGAATCTGAGGAATCAGGGGTCCTCGGAGCTGATATTAATGCGGTGCTGTTCTGGAGATCCACTACTTCTTATGCATGGAAATCTACAGGGTATTCAGAATGATCAGGGTGGGCAAAAGGAAAAATCAAGGCTACTTTTCAAACAAAAAAATAGTATGTGGATGCAGTAAGTGAATCTCTCTCTCTCTCTCTCTCTCTCTCTCTCTCTCTCTCTCTCGCTTCTCAGAAATGTTGAGCTTCTCAGGAGTCCATACTTTGTAATACCCAAGTTAGGCAATGTAAACCAAATGTTTTTGATATTACAGTATGCCCCTATTTATATAACAGCAGACCAAAAGCCATGGGCTGTACTATTGGCATAAAGGGTGATCTAAGGCACTAGGGATGTTGCATTCCCATTAATAAAACCATGGGGGGTATTTAAAAGTCTCCCAGTTGCAAAACTGGGTTTAAACCAGTGCAAAATTGTGAGGATTCGCTCTGTAGCTAAGATACCCAATGGATCAGGACGCTCTGGCCCCAACAAAGATGGCCACCAAAACAGGACGTCAGCCTCTCTCTGATGCTCTGATTGTATGCACCTGCTTCAGGGCTTTAAATAGCAGCCAGTTGCTCTGAGCCAGTGCCTGTGCACAGTAATGTTATACTGGGGATGCTGCTTTGTCCTGTGGTTTCCCGTCCTTGCTTTTTGATCCTGTTGGTGACTGCTGCCCTGTACTCTGCCTGCCAGAGCTCTGCCACCGGGACAACTCGCCACCATTTTTAAATGTCCTCAGACTCAGAGGATCTCTCCAGCCGCAGATCTCCCAATCTAGATCTCCCAATCTCCGCCGCCGGCATTTGTAAGCGCAGATCTCCCCAGCCACAGGGCGCATCTCCCTAGCCACCGCCACTCTTCTGGCATTTGTGAGTGTGCCAGTGTGCCCAGCCATGACACATTTTTAAATTTCCCGGTGGAAATAAAAAAATGTGCCCTCGCTGGGTGCACTCACAAATGCCGGCGTAGCAGCAGCTGGGGAGATGTGCCCTGCGGCAGGGAGATCTGCGCTCACAAATGCCGGTGGTGGTGGAGATCGGGATATCCATTGACAAGGAGAATGGAGAAGATGGAGAGATCTGTGGCTCTGGACAAGGAGAATGGCTGCGAGTTGACCAGCGGCGAGTTTTCCTGGCAGCAGAGCACTGGTGGTGATTTGGTCGTGGCTAAACATCCCATTCCGCTTGTACTCTGCCTGCCTCGATCCTGGAACTGGACCCGCCCATTCTTGTCTGCCTCCTGCCTCGACCTCGGAACCATACCCAACCATTCTTGCTTGCCTCTACCCCAGATCCAGACCATGACTATTTTATGCCTGCTGTCTGCCTTGACCACTACTGTGCATTTCTAGGACTCTGATCCCAGGCCAATGTCAGTGTATAACTCCCTACCTCAGCCATGCGGGTTCGTATCCTAATTTGCAGACAGCAACGTTACAGAAATAACACTATAGTTTATTCATCAAAAAAATGGAATCCCATTGAAAACTAGGAGTTTTCCTTTTGATAAAACTTGTCGTCTTTTGCCCCAGTTCTGCTCCAGACTTTAGTAAATAGCTGCCATGACTGAGAAATACGAGAGGGAAGGGGAGATATGTGTTTCTATGGTTTGTTGAAAGCGGTAATTCTCACTGCTTGCACATTTTTTTCTTACTTGAAACGGAGAGTTTCCTGCAATACAGTAATTCAAAAGGTAGAGTCAGAACACTTCTTGCTGCTAACGGGTTTAAAATTCGAGCAAAAACATTGCACCAAATGTATCAAAGAAAAATGTTCCATACGATTAGAAGTTTTTGCTTTGATAAATATGGTTCACATTGCTTGTTCCAGTTTTACCCCAGTTAGCTGCCGGAGGCTGATATACCTGAACAGCCCCCTTGATTTCAGTTCTCCCAGCATTTTCAGGAATAAACATGGCCTTAGGTATGTCCTCACTGGCAAGCCATTGAATAACAAGAAGGTCATTATTAGGACATACCATCTGGCCATTATAAACTAGCCCACTGCAATAACATTACCAGCTGCAATATTTTACTCCCGTTTTTGGTCATTGAAAAACTTGGGGAGGGATTGCTGCTTAGTGTGGAAATGGTCAAGTTAAGGACAGTGTAGATTTAAAATTGAAACTCTCCATTTCTATTAAGTCAACATCGGTAGCACACACAGCCAGTGGGCTCTGGTGTTTTCTGTTTGCAAAGAAAGTGACTCACAATTGTCCTTTTTTTTTTCTATTGAAAGGTTTATTGTGTCATTATTTGTATGTTTCCTTATTACATTTCCCAGTTTTATGCTATTGGGATAAATTATGTGTGCCTGGCCATATTGCTTAGAGACTTTACATTGACAGAGGCTCCAGCAGGTATATAAATAATGTTATTTACAGTACGCTGCATTGACATGCGAATAAACGCGAGCCTGTACCTGCAGTCTGTCCTGCTTGCAAATCCCCAACTTCATTTAAGGCAACTTCATTTTTCATACTGATATTGTTTTATCTGCGTTACATTAATACCATACCTACATCACAGGACTATAACCATTCATGGCTAATAAACACTTAATACTGTAGATATAAGTGGCTGGTTTCTGGAGAATGGGGAAAGTAAAAGGCAGGAAAGGGTTTGTGTTGTCTTCCAAATGGTTATTTAGCCACTTCAACCCCTCAAGCCATTGCATGAACTGTATGGTGTTAATACAGTCATGCTGATGACTAAAACCAAGTTCAAACAATACTACCACTAGGTCTTGATTTGGAACCTCCAGAAACCAGTGCCATACAGTATAACCACAATGCTTCTTCTCCATAATCCTTGCATATGGGGGATGAGATCTGTGTACAGTTTTAAGACAAATAAAGTTCTCTATACAGCAATATTTGCTAGATGCTGGTTAGTCAAAACATATAAACCTGATTTCTTACATTTGATATAGATGGCTGGCCAGAGAGGTTTATACTACCTGTGATGTGAAGATTTTTGGCTGTAGAAAAAAAAGGCAATTAAAAATGACAGTGGTAGGCCCAGAGATTGATACATCCCAACGTAACATGTGCATCGGTCATTCCTCCTATTTCTAGTGCAATCACAAGCTGATGTACTGTACATGGTGCAAAATAGGTATTAACCTTTTGATTTATTGGCACTTTATAGGATGCTGTGTATGTCACTGTACATGTGAAAGTCCTGGGGTTTTATGGCTCTGATGAATTCAAAACCATCATTAAATCTGAATGGGAAAAAAAAAAATTAATTTAAAAGTTGAATTTTTTTTCAGGATGTTTTGCCAACCTTTTTATTGTTTATTCCCAAAACATGACTCAGTCCTGCAGTTTTTAAATCTTAATAGTCTCCACTATACAAACAATCATTGAGCGACATAAACCAGTTGAGCATCACCTGGCTCTATGTCAATGTTTAACGAGAGAACAGGTACGGAAGTCAAGCCTGCAGCAGTTTGCAACACTTACAAATATTAATATGAACTTTCTAAAATGATGTTAGAAATATGTATTCTTGTCTAATTTTTCTAGGGGTACTAATCACCTAGTTTTAGCATTCTGGGCACATCTGTGCTATTATTGCAATGCATAATGTATAACGTTGTTCATTTAATGTAACCACGTATCTGTCATCATAACTCTGTGCCCAGGACATACTTGAAAACGAGAGGTAACCCTCAATGTATTACTTCCTGGTAAAACATTTTATAAATAAATAATTTTATTTAGTTGATTTGTAGCATTGCAATTTTAATACCAAAATTTGGTTGAATGCATAACTATGTTTTTAATATATATTATTATTTTCAACCCTTGCAGCTATTCTTATGACATTGCATGTATGTCATGAGGGCTGGTATTCCAGGGGCCCTTATTACGCTCAGGGAACCTCATGCTATTGTTGCTCACTTTCTAGGGGGAGGTTGTGTTTACTGCTCCATCAGAGCCCTATGAAGTGGATCTCCAAGCGATCATGTGGTGGAGACCCTGGAAGACCGGTGCTGTCTTACGGCAGCAAAGGGGTTAATGGAACCCGAACAAATAAAGATGTGGAACACTGAAATACTGTATGGTCGGTATACTAAGAGTTTATACTGTGCTTCTTGTTTTCCTGCACTTCTAACTTCATATTGTGGCGAAGTTCCATGGCAACAGAACACAAACAATCATGTGAGACTGCTAGATACTGTGTATATAATGTGGACAGGTACTGTACGTCAGCTGTCTGGAATCACAGTATCTCTTCTAAAACTGACCGGATGAGGGTCCAGGATATCCTGTTAAACGTGGTTTATGATTTAAATGTTTTACCAAAACAATACACTCTGTAACCCAAGGAACGCTTCCTTAACTGCACGGGGCCTCACACCAGATTCTTCTTTCGTGCATTATTGCCTTGTAAAGCATAGGTCTGTTGTTGATTAACCCCCTCTAGGACACATCACACCAGGAATTCTTGTGAAAGTGCACTTTTATAAGGAGTAGTCATAATTCAAGGTTTAAAATAGGGTTGTTTTATATTTATAGAGATGATGCTATTTGCTCCTGTACACGGGGAAAGAATAAAATCTTGGATCAGTTTGCACCAGGTTTAAATGTATAAAATATTGTCATTTCAGCTTTGTTTTTTACATCTACAGTAACATGTACGGATGTGGCCAATTTTACCTTCTCTGGACCCTTGGGGCATATTTTATTCAGATTAATTTGAATAGAGTAACTGCTCTTCCCCCAAGTTAAATGGTCTTCATATGTACCTCAAAGCATAGAGCGTAACAACATCTCAGACAACACACATTTAGTTGACACAGAAAGAATGGAAAAGTGAAGTGCTAGATAAAATGCAAACTTTGATACAGTTTAACATGTGACATTGCAGCAGATTATTAAACTCCGATCTGCAGTATTGGAGTTCAATCCTACATTTACTGCCATTCACATTAATGCCACATCAAACTCTCCCAGGGAGAAATCTGATTGTCATTATTTTATTTAGGAAGGAATCTATTTTCCCCCTTATGAGATATCATTAGATGATATTTCACTGGGGTTTTTTGTTTGCCTCCCTCTGGATCAATATACTGTAAATACAAATGTAACATGGTTAGTCTACTCTGCCTGTCTCTTCCACCTCTTACTAAGCTGTCTAGGCTGTGATAGGCCATCCTCTGGGCTTTTGACCCCCCTCTTGCTCCTCTATGAGTGACAGAAGTGTGGTGGTGACTCATAGCCTGTGTATAGCCTATCAGTTATAGGTACAGACCTTGAGCCCTTCCCTTCTTGTTCCTCAGAGAGGCAGTGCTAAATTTAGTGAATTCTCTTCCAACCGAGTGGAGGTGTGGGGCCTGTCTCTTCTCCTTGTGGGAGGCCCTCATGGCTGGCTGGCTCAGCAAGATCTAAGGCTCCACACTAGGAGAACCAGAACCATCCAGAGGCCTGTTACCCTATGATGACCCTATGCACCGCTGTGAAAGATCTACAGTGACTGCCACAATAAAGATCCCTTTGCTTTCATCATACTCCTATCTGAGTGTAGGGGGCAAGAAGTGTGCTTTAGTGGGGATTGATCTCTGGGCACCCTGGAGCCCACTAAAGCTGGAGGCGCTAAGCACCGAGTAAAGAACGTCAGTGATCATCAAAAGCCTGTCCTGGTCTCCATATCACCGCAGACAACTCAACTCTCCTGAACCCTCACAGGTATGCCACACCACAACACCTGTAGCCGCAACACATATCTCCTAGAGGGAGGGGGTACATGTGCAACACAAATCTAGGATAATTATCTGTAGTCTAAATGTAACATACCAGTACATTGAAGTTGATGGACTGATGTCTTTTTTCAACCTCATCTACTATGTAACTGATGCAAGTGGAGTAAAGTGAAGAAACACAAAGCATCTCACACAGTAACAATGTCACACATATTGTAACACCTACTTAATATCATTACGTCGATTTGTACCAATTTTTATATAAGCTCCTTATACACTTACAAAGGTCTACAATAGTTTCCAAATCCTCTCCAGCGTGCCTCTCTTTCAGGATATACATTCTACCATATTGTATTTGTTTAAGGAAAATGGGCCCATTGACAATCAGGAACCCATCAGCCCGACGTATTGGATTCCTTGGTATTTCCATAAACCTTTTCACTGTTCATTCATCTGCAGACTTCTAATTTTAGAGCAATTAGTCGTTCCAAATATTGAGGTCTATTCATAAATTAATAGCCACACTATTTCATTTCTAAAGAGTTAGAATGTATGAGTTAAACTTTAGGCCTTCTGTTTTGCAATAAAAAAAGGTTTATTTGATTCCTTCTCACTGTTTATTATGTTTATTACTTTTTGGGGGAGGGGGAAGGTTGAATGAGCCTAAAATAACCACACTTAATGTACATAACGTATGTATCATATGTGCTATTTGTATTTTTCCTGCTGCTATTTTATAAAAATAGAAAAATACATATTACATTTGTAAATAATATGGTTGTAAATAAGGTGCATATGATAACAAATTGCTCAATGGTCAATGATATTGTAATCATGTATATTTGTTTTTTTACCCATTTTTACTTAAATAATGTATTAAGTAATATAATCTTACAGTTTAACCTCCACTTATTTATTTAAAAAAAAATTACTTTCAAGCTTTAAAAGTACACCCCTTTAAATTATGGGAAACAGGCTTTTCCACACAAATGCAGAATGTGTTTCCATTGTAGCTGTGAAAATGTAACCTGAAGCTATGGTGACAGTTAAGATGGCTGCTTCCACAATGTTTTCCATGTTTACCTTATACAACCCACATTTTATCATCAGATGATGAGTAAGAATATTGGGCCAGTAAATGTGTATCAAAAAAGAGACTTGGAAGTGGGAAAAAAAAATTAATTGGAACAGTGATCCCTGAGGAAGCCACTTGCTGCTGAAACGTGTAGGATTGAGGTACAGCACGGAACAGGCCTCCGTTTGATGTTTAAAATACCTGCTTACGCTGAGGACTGAATTGCAGCACCGAACAAACCTACGCACGCTGTTTGGAGTACTTGCAATACTGAGCAGACTGCTCAAAGCATTTACGGAGTCTAGCCAAGCCTGGTACGAGTTACAGCTGTAACCCAGGGGAATCTCCGTCAACTTGGCAGTGACGCATCACATCTGATGTCACTTCTGGGTCTGGCTGAGGAGAGAGGATGCCATCTACCTTAACAACTGTAACGAGTGGGACTCCGCTGAGCAAATACCCAGAGAACGACAACTCCAGCAGAGGCAGCATTATGTAGTGGAAACATCGGCTCCGCCCTCACCTCCAGGACTCAACAAACGGCCACAGAAAAGGACAGAATCCCTCCGCATTGGGCTCATCAATAGCTGAACTCTTATCAGGCAATTACACGGTTTTTATCTTACACTGCATGCATTTTGTTTTGTGTGCTCATTTGCATGTTATTTCCCAGAATCCCTTGCTGCAGTGGGAGCACTGAATGCTAGGATGATGGTTGAAAGACAGGGTTGAAGGCCTGTCTAAGACATGTGAATGTGCTCACAAGTGATATTCTTTATTTGCTATATGCTAACGGTGGAGGTGTTTTGTCACCTTTTTCACCCACCATAACTTAAAATGTATGGTAAACCTACCCAGCCTAGAGATATTGCAAAGCAAGTATAAACCAACCTTACACTGATGAGACCCATTAAGGTTTAAACATGTCTGTGAGTGGTTTGACTTGCTTTGCTAGTCCCATGCTGTGCTTAAAAGCTGTGTGAACGGTGATGCATTTACTTATATGGGCTCCATGTGAATGGATATTCCAGGCAAAAGGTGACACAGTGTGTGCTCATTTGCATGATATATATATATATCATGTAAAAATATTACTTGTGAGCACATTCATGTAAAAATATTACTTGTGAGCACATGCCCTTCGCCATTATCACCTAGCATACAGCGCTTCCACTGCAGCAAGGGATTCTGGGAAATGACATGCAAATGAGCACACAGTGCTACCTTTTGTCTCAAGACCATATTACATGGTTAAACCCTTAAGCCAATGCATGCTGCTTTAAACACAGCTTTTAAACATAGCCTGGGATGAGATGCAAAGCCAATAAATCCACTCAAAGACAGACTGTTTCAACCTTGTGGGTCTCATCTACAGTATATACACACACACACACACAATGACAAAGTAAATTTCCAGGCATTCCAAAACGACAGATACCGTTTCCGCACATCTTTGGGATTTCTATTAAATAAAAATATCATGGTGGGTAAAAAAGTGACAAAAACCCTCCACTGTACAGTGTACACCAAATAAAATATCACTTGTGAGCTCATTCACATGTCTTAGACAGGTGCTCATTTGCATGTAATTTCCCAGAATCCCTGGCTGTAGTGAAAGCACTGTATGCTAAAAGATAATGGTGAAAAGCAGGGCTGCGGACCTGTCTGAGACATGTGAATGTGGTATTTGTATTTGCTGTACACTGTACGGTGGAGGGTTTTGGTCACATTTTTACCACCGTAAATGATGTGGGATTTCTGTTAAAGACTCACGCCAAATTAGTGGGGCAGGTACCTATGTTGTATCTTGCAATGCACACATTAGTCACAGGTTTAAATCTGAATATTAATACTCTATGTAGTTTATCTAGTATCCTAGCGTTTTGACCATTAGCTGTAAAGCTTGGAATGCAAAACCATAAACTGATTATACATGTGTTCCATACTGTACATAGTTAAAACAGTAAATAACCGCAGAAAACATGCACCGACCCATTTATTTGCTGAAAGGGGCGTGCAGCTTTTGCATCTAAAGAATGATAAAAAATATATCTTGCATTGTGACATCTACACTAGGTAGAAAATACATAACTTGAAGCACTAATTTACTGAAGGATATATCAAAAGTATTAGTTACTGTATGTTTTCATGCCTGGGAGGTGCGCGACTATTGTCCATCACTCACATCTCCCACCCATATTCCTGTCTTCCCAGCTCCACTCTTCAAACAGGCAGAGACAACCTCCACACATGCAAATGAGCAGAAATCACATTTACTGAGTCAAATCATGTAGAGGCGTTAGACTTGAAGCAAGGCTGAAATGTACTGGCTGGCTCTCAAGGAAGGCCCCTAAATAAGGTTAATCACAGTGCGTAGGTGGGAGGATTAGCATTGTTGTTATGACTCCAGACTCTGAAGTGTGCTAACCCCTTCTTATTGACTAAGTAAAGTTCAATACTTTGGGAAATATTATGCTACGTCAAATACATTTTTGGGTTGATACTTAGCAGCTTCATTCTGTGCTAACACTATTAACAGTTGTTTTAAGGTTTTGGACAATTTGACTTTGGTTTTGTGGGAAATGCTAAAATAGCGTTGGCATAAAAATATTAGAGCTGCGCCAATGTCATTTCTGTTTTTACGATGAGATTGAGGCACTGCAGAGTCGTTAGCATCTGGTCTGAAATTATGCTAATGAGGTCTTAGATTAGTCCAATTGCTGATGCACAGATTGTACGTCTCACAATTATAGGACTGTGTGTAACAATTACATCCGCGTAACGTGTGCATATTTGCATCATCAGATGCATTTACAAATGAAACTTTTGAGTGTGACTTTTGTTTGCAACTATAATACAATACAGTAGCTCTATAAATTATTATTATTATCCTGCCTCTTGATCTATTGTCCTGTTAGGTATTCTGTGTCAGGTAGCGCCTGTGCATCAATAGAGCAGCAAAAGCAGTCTTTTTATTAATTAAAATGCATCAGGGGTATAACCAGAAATTCTTTTTGTGTGGTGCAAAGTTTTTACCTGCCTTACTGCGATGCCGCAGCATCACAATATCACTGTGTCATGTGGCGGCATATTGTCATGGCAATGTGTCGCCATGCCATGATGACTCAGTGTCATATGTTGCCATAATATTGATGGAGGAGGTCTGCTCTTTTGCAGAGCCCCGCTCTCTCATCGGCAATCAGTTTAATTGCTCTGGGAAAGAGCACGGGCCTCTATAACTGCGAGTAGATATATGAAATTCTTGGGGGGTGCAAATGCTCCTTGGCACCCCCTTCTCCCCCCCCGATTGTGCTACTGAAATCCATGATGAAATTCAAGCATTCTTATAGTGTAGTCTGATTAGCACCTGTTTCAATTGGTGCTCAATTAAGAAGTCTTATTAAATTAAGAACATCCATTAGAATGACTCTAAATTGGATGCATATTTAAGACAGATGCTATTTAATGGGTATATTCCCATGTAGAATTAATTTAAGTAACATTGGTATAGACACTCCTACACTCTGCCTGTCTCATTAGAATTTTACTGATCCATGTGCAAAATCTGGTCTTATTTTTATGAGGTGCTATAAATCCATTGTCATTAGTGAACTCTAAATCGGCCCTAAAGATCCCATTGTTTTTTGCTTTTAAGGTCGGTGTCTATTGTACCCACTATACTACCTTCATTGTAATTATTATTCTACTAACTACAGATCAGCAAACACAGTGTGGTCTTTATAGAATAATATACTTATCTCAATGAGCCTTTGCCCTGTTGAAATCCCCCTGAAGAGTTAGTAACACTCACTGGTAATAAGAAGTAGAATTGTAGTAAGTATTGCAGCATCAGCCTTGTTGCCCTCTACTTCTTACAGTACCTCTAAATAATCTGGTCAGTCACTGCTTTTATTCCTTAGATTTATTGCATGCTTTAGAAACTCCCTTCTTTAAGAGGAACACTCTTCAACTGGACTCCAGTAAAAAATGCAGATCAGGCTCATGGCTAGGGAGGAACCTTCTTGTTGAGTAGAGTGCAACAGATTGTCAATTAAGTGTGAGCACATCTTGCATGAGAGTCTAGAAAGTGCTCAAATAACCTTAAGGTTGGGCGGGTGTGCAGTCCAACAGGTGTTAAGGGCATTCCAGCTTTTCCACTTACCCTTTCAAAAACTTCAGTTCCATTTAATAACATGCATTTTAATTGCAATAAAGTAAAAGCACTTAGCCATTTCACACTTTTGGTACCTTTATTTGCAATGTGTGTGTAGAAGAAGCTTTATGTGGAAGAATACTTCATAATTCACTAACCAACGTATACTCCCCGCCCCCCCCCCGCCACCTTAAAAAAAATACCCTAAGTCAAATTCAAGTTAATAGAAGATTTAGAGATCACTGACATTTTCTTACCCAATCTCCCTGGAAATACTTTTCAGTGGTTGGCCAGTATGCTACACAATAGCAAATATTGTGCACTCTACATTAGCTACTGCTGTCATTTCAGGTTACAAAGATGGTCATATCTAACTGAGAAAAAATGCAGTAGAAGTTGAGAAGCTGTAGTGATCATGGCTGAGCTATAAAGTCACAACTGCAAAGAATGTATCATTTCAATATTTCTCCAAAATAGAAAACAACTGATGGATTTCACAATCAAATCTGTGATTTCAACTTCATTTTTAAATTTGGGGGGGGGAAGTTGAAGTAGGACCAAGGATGTAGGACCAATTCTAATGCCTTTTTTAAATGAGTTTTAATAATGTACTGATCATTCTTTGGCTACATAGAAACCATTTAGAAAGTGACATCAACTTCCTCTTTTGAAACAGGCTCTGACACACACCTATTTTAGCTTGGCCTTTTGGCAACAAAGTATCACAAACAGATCTGTTACAGTTACCAGAAGCAGACTGTCTATTGCTTAGCTGAAAGCTATAACAGCAATGTGTTACACTCAGTAATACGTTACATTACAGCTGTAGCATTTCAGACTGCAGCACAGAGTTAGGCTGTGGCCATAGTGCGCGCTCGTGCGACGAAGCGCGTACGCCTGTCGCACGAGCACTTTGTGGACTTTGATGACGTGCGACGGGGAGGTCGGGGCCGTGACGTCACCAGGCTGGTTCGCACTTATTGGTTGAAACGCTCACATGACACGGTCGTGATGCAGCTGTCGCACAAAAACACCAACATTTTGTTACCTCCAAATCCTGCCACGCCGCCGGGATGCCGCGTGCATCGCATGGCGCGCAGCATGGCCGGACTGGTGCAATTATATGCATTTGTTCGTGCCGCGCGCGCACTATGTCCACAGCCTTAGAAATCAGCCATTACGATAACTATGGGAGAAGGATATTCACTGATCGATCACAGGAGAATGGTTCGATAATCAGCTTAAGTATTTATTTCTCATCAAAGCGACTTACATGCTGCATATAGTAAAAAAAAAACAAAGTTTAGCCAGGACTGCTGCTTAAAGTCCATTTGAAGAAAAACTATATATATCTAACATACGTTAGGATATCTGTCATGATTATTTTGATCCCTTTATAATGCAGGTACATTGATAAAAAGCTGCGGCTCAAAACGCGTAGGTGCATTTTTAACCTATTGGCTATCCATGTAAGCTACCAATAAATCTATTTTTATGGAAGTTTAGCTATTCATGGAAGCTACCAATAAATCTATTTTTATGGAAGTTTAGCTATCCATGGAAGCTACCAATAAATCTATTTTTATGGAAGTTACCCCTTGATCGTCAGGTTTTCCTTCAGAAGACTGCTTGATCTACTTACTACACGGATTCTGCACACCTCGGATTTGCTGGACACTGAGAAGGTATACAACATATAAGAGGCTATATATATGTTGCCCCTCCTATTATTGTATTCTGAATATTGCGGGAAGTTGTTATTGCGCTGCAATATCCGGGGATCCTTGGGACCTCACTAGGAACTTATTCCTTTCCCAGCAGACCATATGTGGATTAATATTGTGGACACTAGAGGGTAATCCGGACCTACATATTTACACTATTGGAAAAGTTTTCCTGAGTGCATAGGGAGTCTGAGCACCATTCTACAGTACACTGGACTTATTTTTTACTTTATAATACACAGTCACATTTTATTTTACAGTTACAATTTCCCTGTGGTTGCCTAAATTTATACCTAGAACTGAAATATAATGCATAAAACATCCTCGCCATCATCTTCCATTTCAGCAATCTACTGGCTGACTATCTCTACTGAACTTCCCTTTGCTGACAGCATATTATTTATTTCAACACTCACTCTGCATTTCCCTTGTATATATCTCAGTTTCCTGTCTCCAGAATCTTGCTTATGTATTTTCCCAAATTAACATGAAGGGCCTTATGTAATATGCTCTGAAGTTGTCGGTCACACCATCATTGGCTGAAAACTCGGATTGACTTACAGTAGATGGGAGTTTTCAGGTGATAATCCGCAGCATATTGAAGAAAGCTCTATATGTTGGCTCTTCTCTAGCACTCCGGCAGGTGATCTTTAACGTTATTTGTGAAGTCAATCCTGCTATAAATCATTCATGCAATTAAGGGCTCCATGTATTAAAGAGCGTAGTCCGGCACAAAGTCGTTATTTTGCCACAAATCGCGTTTAAACATGTGACAGATAAGGTCTATGTATTAACGTTCCTTGCAACATTTTTGGGGACATCTGTCTGCAATGAGATGAGGGATTGATGGAGCAAGTGGGAGGAGTTACTAGGGTAGCACACGCCACAGGCTAAAACAGTAGAAATACACCTGATAAATACTGTATGTCGCAATTTTAATGCAACAGCATCAGTGCACAAATACCTCCTGATAAATTGAGCCCAAAGTGTTTAGTAGGCAATCCATGCAATATCCTATGCGTGTTTTTAAAATAAATCTGTTCTGTAGTATTAGACAATACTTACTACACCTTTTTTATTATTATTCAACTCTTAATGCCATTTTTAATGAGTTTAATATACTGAGCATCCTTTGATTTCTATAGCAGGCTTTTTGCACACTTCCCCAGCAGTGCAAGATATTTGCAATACTGTCCTGTTTGTGATCCTTTGCTTCCAATATTCCCAGCAGTTTGAGCTATAAACTGGGAACAGTAGTTAATGTTACCTTAGAAATATAAGAATACATTGTAGCTGCTGAGTTACACTGATTGATTGAAACTGAAAGGCAGCCATTTAGTGAACCCTGCGAAGCAGGATCTTTGCAGATTGATCACGGGAGAATGAATTGCTCGCCAGCGTAGATCATTTGTTTTCAATAAAGGTAATCCTATAGTAGGCTGCATATATTAAAACAAAATAAGATTTTTTTTTTAATTAAGCTTGGATTGCCTCTTTAACTGAGAACCTGCATTCAAATACCTGCTTTGCAAAAAAGTGCACCAGATTTATCAAAGGATTTCGCGGCGTTAGCTGAGGTCGCACTACTATCTGCTTTCAGATAAGTAGCCACATAGGTAACACTTTTAAACATGATCTCTGACAGTAATCTCCTCTGTTAACTGAATTCACAGATGCAGACACCCAACATCAACCTTGACAGCCACATTCTGCAAGTGTCTCGCCCATTACACTCCGATAGAAGTATGTAGTTATCATAATATGAGGACGGAGTGTTTCAGCGCAAACTTACTTAAAGTGATATTGTGAATAAAGGGTGAAATATTATTACAATTATAATAAATACAACCTGTTTTTGTTTTTGAAGTGCTGCTCCAAAAAGATCTTTCCTGAGTCAAAAGAACACCGTAGGAGACAAAACAGGAGCGCAGCTCTCATGAGATATGCGAAAGAAAAATAACACAAAATACTGTAATGCAAAATAATGCAACACAGTAGGTCAAAAAATGTTTAGCAAGAGAACCAGTACACGAGTGTCAAATACACTCACGTTCCAAGTTATTGTCAGCGTTAGAAATCAGCAATGGCTATCCTAGTATAAGCAAGGATCAGGTAATTCCTCCAGGGTATATTAGGTATGAAAGAGATAAAATGCCAACATAGCGTATGTAGCCAAGTCCCCCTCCTTACCTCCAGTGAAGGGGGAACTGTGCTGGACCGGCCGGAGCTCCGCGCGATCGGGAGTGTGGGGGTGGCCATAGTGCTAGTTGCGCATGCTCAGTGCGGCAAGGCGTGCATGCGCAGTCAGGAGTGTGGCAGCCATTTTAGTTTGGGCTCCGAATACACAGCAGCAAGACTACATGTCCCAGAATCCTCCGGGGGAGGGACTGCACACATGGCACTGTCACAGCCAATGGAATTAGAGCTGTTGGAGAAACAGGATATCCTCTGGGACAAGAAGCCAGCGTGTTCAATGCTGGAGGAGGCAGCAAGAATACAGGTAGTGTCCAGGGAGTGGTGCCTCCTGGACTAGGCCTAGAGCTTGCCCCAGCTAGGCCCTAAGCCAACCTAAGTTCAGTGTTATAGGGAAGGCCCAAGATAGGGACTCTCCCCTTTAGTACCAGTGTTACGCCGGTGGGTGGATGGCCACACGGCGCTCTGCGACCTGGTACCAGGCCACAGTATTCCGGGACACTTGTGTGAGAAACTCCAGCTGGCGCTCACCCCACAAGGAGGATCAGAACCCTTTGGGGCGAGGGTAATTGTTGTCGGAGGCCCGCAGCATGGGACCTGCTCCAACATACAGCTGCAAGCAGAACCTGGGTATTGGCGTACCCAGGCAGGTACCCAACGTGCACCTACGTCTACAGGGGGTAGCATTACCTCACATTTGGGTGGGATTGCTGGGACAGGACATCAAGGGTTATTGGTGCCGCAGCACCCTCCGTACTTTGGGGGAACCACTCAGTGTTTGCGGTCACGGCATTACACTGTTGGTACCTGATATTGTGTGTTATCTGTGGTTAGTGTGTGTACAGTAAAGATTACTTATATACTTTGTGTGGTGTATTACTTATTACTGTGTGTTGGTTCCTGTGATGGGTCATCCCGCCAACGCAGGGATCCCTCATAGGTGGAGGCACTGCACTGCAAGGAGAAAGAGCTCACCCCAGGCTCCCAGATGTAGGCCTCTTGTGAGCAGACAGGTACAGCAGCACGCGTAGTCGCCTTAGGCATAGGGAAAGGGTCTACACGTAATTCTGTTAAAACATGTTATATATGGAAGAAATAAAACAATGCACTCCCATGTTCAAAGTGTAAAGCCTGCACAAAGTGTTAAAATGGGTAATTTTACATCAGATAAGACAGGAGAGATTTTTAATATTAAAGAATTCATCAATTATAAAACTGATTTTGTCATTTATCTCCTGCGGTGCCTCTGTGGTAAAGATTATATTGGGAGGACCACTAGGATGTAACGTGTAAGAATCTACGCAACATCATTAAAGGTTTAGAATCCACCAATATCTCATTCCATTTTAAACAGAAGCATCATTCTGATCCCACTGATACAAAATGTACTGCATTTGAACGTGTACCTGTGAATTGAAGAGTTGGAGACTGAGTGAGAACACTATCCCAGAGGAAAAACTTTCTAGATCTACAAATTGGATGCAGGTCTAAATGTAGTAATTGTAATGGTATCTAATGTGTTTTTTCATCTGACACAGATTCCCAGCTCCCATCCCTTGTCACTCTGGTGTAACTTTGAAAAGTTACTTTTGTTGTGAACATTGCGTTTTTTTCCTATTACAGTGCGCATTGATGTCATGGTCGACGGTGAACGATTTAATGCTATTTAAAGATGATGTTGGAACATTTCATCCACTGAGCTCCTGAGCACCGGACACCAGTGAAACGCGTAGGGTGTTTTGCATTTTGATTTGTGGAGTCTTTGGAGATTCTGTCCAGCTTAAAGTCTTTGTCCTCTGCCTACTGCAATATCAACCCATCCCACTGATCCCACATGGAGGAGGTCAAGAAGGAGAAGTGTGTGGACACTTGCTGCTGGAGCCAGTGAGCTCAAAACACGTTTATTCAATGTACATTGTGTGAGTGCATTGTTTTTCTTCTTCCATATATAAAATGTTTTAACAGAATTACGCTATGTTGGCAACTCTTTCATTCCTAACATATCCTGGAGGTATTACCTGATCCTTGCTTATACTAACATCTGGATATCCATTGCTGATTTCTAACGCTGAAAAGAATTTGGAACATGAGTGTATTTGACACTGGTGTACTGGTTCTCTCTAAAAAATTACCTACTGTGTTGCATTATTTTGTGTTATTTTTCTTTCACAAATCTCATGAGAGCTGTGCTCCTGTTTTGTCTCAGACTGAATTATCATAATATACCAGCATGTGCTTCCCGTGATAAAGACCCCAGTGAAACATGTATACCTCTCATAAAGCCACATAGGTGCCTATAGACAGACAGAGTACATTTAACCTACAGTATATTACTTGGTAGAGATGTGAAAACTTGACCAAATTTGGTTTGTCTCTGTTCTCCTTGAACTTTTGAATAAGTGTGAAAATTCACAGAACACAAAAATTTGTTTTATTAAAAAAAAAGTTTGGACAAAGTTGAAGCAAGATACAATGCCTTTGATATTTGATAAAGAGCGAGAGGTAGAGGACTCAGCAGTACTTTTTAGTAGAGTACTCATTGACGTGTATATCTTCCAAAACACTCATCTATAGAAAAATGGAGAATTGTGAACCTGTGTAAAGACACCTAAGATACCTGGGAAATAGACTCATTTGAATATGTAAATACTACAAGCACTTTTAATGCGCAAACACAAATGAACTACAATGGTGTTGTCTGCTGCATTCCTTTTTTACCCCTGCTCTATGCCTTCACAAAGTTCACATTTGAGGCCTTATTCAAGCAAGTTCTGAAGCAGCTGACCAGTGCAATTGGACAAAAAGTGATATTCATGTTAATGTCAGTGTTTGCTTGATTGCGGTGTTGGATAATCTAACAATACATTTGAAAAAAATGGACTTTCCCTCCCCTAGGAAGAAAAAATTAAATCAAATAATTCCCTGGTCAGGAGTGATATGTATGGTGTCTAACATTAAAGTCTAGCGCTGATTGTGCTTTAAGATTTATTTGCAGTCTAGTGATTTATTGTTCGTTAATTGCTGTTAAAGATGAGGAACTGACATTTTGAATGTATTTATATATGATTATGAAGTGCAACTTGTTCCTTGATTGCAAAATAAAAATGTTGACACCCATTTCCGAGAACGAAGGATGAGAGGTGTTGTTCTTCCTGTAAACCTGTGTCACTCATCATACAGGCTCAAGCTGAAATGTTATGCAAGATTTCTTACAGCAGTGGCCTGACATGGTGCCAGCTCTGAGACTCCAATGCTAACCGGTTAACATACTGTAGTCCAATATATTTCAATCTCGCTCTAGCATAACCAACTGAGTCACTACTGCCTGGGCATTTCCTTCAAAGTTTCAGTTTGATTATTCAGTGGTAAGTGACTTAGGGAAAGTACTAATGTGTCCAATTTCAAAATATTCCACATCAGCTAAACATTATAATGGCCTCTCTCCATGAATAGTATTTTAGAAATACTGTATTCTAACGACAGAAAGGGGGCAGTGTTTCTAAAGAAATCCCCTTTTCTGTAAAAAGAAAGTGTAACTAAATGTGTAAGAAAAAGGTAGTGGTGCTCTGGGTTTTTCAAATAAAACAGTAGCTCTGTACCACCTACTATAACACCTTGACCAGGATTTATTTGTTGCAGGACTCACAGCAACGCCTGTGTAAACTGAACATACAGACGTAGCAAGCTTCATACTGTAGTTCTCCTTTGGTGCTGTAGGATATGGTTTGATATCCTGCACCAACAGCGCCGCTGAATTCTATAGATATATTCTGCGTTATACCGCAATATTTTGTGTTTCCTGGCGGAACAATGAACTCTGCTACTACATCTCTACAATGGCAAAAATAAAGAACCTCAAAGCAATGCATTGCAGGCTGATTTTTATGGCACTGTAAATCTTTTGTAGAACAATTCTATGCCAGTACTATTTTAATATTAAGACGCAAAGAAAACCTAGAGTAATTATTAAATTACTGGTATGGCTTTACATAAAGAATGTAAAAACAAAACGTCTTTCAGCTGAAAGAGCTAAGTGAGGTATTGGAGAGACTGAACCCCAATGACAGGGTCACAATGACAGGGCCACTAGGACTCAAAATCCATCATTTTAGTCCTTGGCCCATGGGAGAGGGTTCGCTTTGTTTTTGTAATAAATATAAAGCTGTTTATACCTGTTCATTTTATTGTCCATAACATTCATACAATGCAGATGGCACTTTTAGCATGTATAGTGACAGGCAAATATATTGTCATTTATATACAAATGTGCCAGTCATGTTGCCTCAAGGGGCGGTGTAGCATCTGAGTCAAGACTTTATTATTTTAGAGATAAGCACATTCCTTCCATCTGTTTTATCTATGACAGGACAAGTACCGCTACACATGAATCTTTCATGCTTAGCAGAGTACAGCAATCAATACCAACACTCTCCCATCTTTAACTTTGAAGTAGCTGAATTCATAAGATATTGCATATCCTGAATGTGCAATAAATTACATGCTTACCCGTCTCCTTGCATATCCAATGGTGTAACAAAGAGTGGGGCTAAGAACAGCCTTTCACTATCAAACTCTCCTGTCTGTAAAAATACTGCAAAACAAATAAATCCCAATGCTTTTGTCTATTATGAAATTAATGGGATTCCTTCTTTGATACATCTGGAGCTGTTTTTGTGTGCTGATTATGCCCCAATTTTGCAGATGGGAGACGTTGTTATATAATCACCTTCGTCTTGGCTAAAAGTTAGGTCAAGGCTGCAAAACTGCCTCTTCGTCCTTCTACCAGTGAGTATATGATGATTTGTCTTCTGTGGTTATTACACACTGACCCGCAATCCTTCCACAGCCACTGGCAATGTACCATCACCCTCAGTCAGTCATTCTCTGTCCAGCTGTTTCTAATTATTCATTTCTCTCTGTACTTCAGCTTTCAGATGTACCACCTGCTTTATCTCCACATTACAAATCACTCATACCTCTTTTTAGGGATGATTACATCTAACATTTGTGAGTTCCTAGTCGAAAGGAAGAGAAATAACAGATATATATTTTAATCTTCCACTGACAAGCATTGTAGTTAGAGAACAAAATATAATCAAATGTATAGGGTTCTCTGTATGAAGGCAATTTTAAAGCTACATTTTTATTCTGCATCTCTTCACATGAATGTATCAAGGAACTTTATATTAATTTTACCCATTACATTTTAATTTGGGAAGTGTCCTTGTCACGACACACCTGTGAGCACGTGACTTGTATATGTGACAAGAGTTAATACACAGTTATCTAGCTGATCACCTTTTCACCTACAAAAGGTCCCTCAAATTAATAATATCTACCCTTATTCCAACACAATATATATCTTTACTTAGATTCCACCACCACCAAACACTTATCAAAAATGTATTTACAGAGTCTTTCGTCCCTGTTTACTAAAGAAAATATGCACTTAACACACAAATATCTGTTGTAGCAAAATGTGTCCAAAAATGTAGTTTGCTCTCTACAAAGCATGCCGGTCACGTGAGCGGTTCGCCCAATGACGCGCCGCCCCCGGCCCTCCCCCTGATGGCCCGCTGACAGCGCGTGCGGTAAGCAACCGCAAGGCCAGGGAAAGCACCCGCTTTCCCTGCGCCTCAGCACGCCAGCAGGGAGCATGGATGAGGCCTTACAGTATATCCTAATTCTCCTTTCATTGTAACACAGCATGCCCACCTTTTGGGTGTGTTCTCGACTTCCCCTCATCCATCTACAGCTCATTACATTTTGTACGATTTAAGGGAAAAAAAGAAGTTAAAAAATCTGCCTCGATATAGAAACATGATCAGATTATTTCTATAATACTTAGAATGACGCAACCTTTGCTGGCATGTTTTTATCATTAATATGCACACGTACTGTAGATACCATTTTGGCCCACGCAATTTATAGTTTTGCCTGAGAAAAAAGATATCTGTCCTTTGCCGCCTCATAAACATGAAGTGTTTTGTATATATTGATCGGTATGATTGCAACTGTTCCAAATATCTATTGGTTATTCTAGAAAATTGTGGCCAGACCGATGATATCTTTATATTTAGAAAATTCACACAATTATGGAACGCCTTCTTAGTCCCATCCCCTGATATTTGCAGATCTCCTACTGGAATCCCTTTCAAGATACATTAAGTTTCCATTTATTTATACAGTCAGAGAAGAATTGTGTAGCCAGATTTCTTAAAACCCAGGTTTTGACCTTAGATAACCTCAGTCCTATAAAACACATAAAACTACTGTAGACCTGGTCAGTGGTTTGACTAGCCATAAAACAATTCATGTATTTTTAAGAAACTTTGCTACTAACATTAATCTCTAGTGAACAAAATGGTGAATAACGCTAACAAGTCTGTATAAGTGATTTATATTATAAAAAGGAGGTAAGTGACAACCTTAATAGTGCCTATATATGAGACATTGAAAGGTGCTAATTACTATATGGAAATGCATACACCAATATCGGATCAAATAGTGTCAAAAGTCCTGAAGAGTCTTATGGCGCATACATCCGGGTAGATAGGAAAAAGAGAGGGGTGTGGGAGGGAGAAAAAGAAAACACAACAGTGTGATATTGGATGATGAGACAATCACATACACATGGTGAGTATCCTACTCACATTTGGTTTGTTTCTTTTCAAGGCTTTAGGATAAATCTCTTACGGTATGGTGGCCTCATAGGTTGAAATACACCTGAGGAAGCCCACTGGCAAGATGTGTTGGGATTTAAACCTACCAGTCCACCATACACTGACCCTTTCAACGTCCACAAACTAGTGAAACCTGTGATGTGCTCTGTGCATTTGTGAACCAGACAGACAGTTAAGACTTCTCTGCCAACAACGGATAGTCACCTGAGAGACGCCACATGGCTGACACACTCTCTCTGTATCCGCAGAGAGAAGCCAACAAGTAACGTTGAGAGGGTTGGAGTGCCTTCTCTCGAGTTGAGGCTTGTGAGAACTTGCACCCCGATGCTGACTGCCCACAATTCTGCACCCCGATGCTGACTGCCCACAAAAAGTGGATTGACAGGCTACAACAGAGGGAAGTGTGGAGGAGCCATATCCAGTGATCAGCAACTCTCACTCTTACCACACATCAACAGGCGTGTTTGTGAGTGAAAAAATATTTTGTCATTACTTTTATATTAAAACAATATTACACTATGGGAAGTTTTATGTTTTTATAACAGATTTATTATCATAAGAAGACACTAACTTATGATACGTGGAGTGTACATAATAGCACAAGAAAATAAAATTTCGCTAAGATTTATCCCAAAGGCTTGAAAAGAAAGAAACCGAATGTGAGTAGGATACTCACCATGTGTATGTGATTGTCTCATCATCCAACAAAATCACACTATTGTTTTGTTTTTTGCATTAACCTCTGCTGTGTCAGGTTTATTGAAATGCTTAATACTTTCAGTCCTTTTCATTACAGTTATTATCAAGGTACAGGTTAGGGATGAGTTACATGATGCACATGCTATGAAGAAGTGTACAACATTCAGCCTTCTATTCTGTAATTTGCATTCTATTCTGGTAGTCAAGTCAATATTTATTGGGATCTTATACTTTATACAGTAGCAAGCAGAACATAATACAGTATTTCAAACCCAAATCTTTTTTTCAATACCGTACAGATGGTCAGTTATCACTTCTCATCTATTCTACTATATTGCAAAAATCTCCATTTGTCCTGTTGAAAATAATAATGAAATAATCTGGCAGATGTTCTGCATATTTAGAATTTTAACAGATTAATCTGCTAAGGAATGGGTTTTCATTTGTCTCCATGTGATTATTATTAAACTTTGTGAAGTAGTGAGAACCTGGATTAAGACTAACATCAGATGTGTATGACCTTAATAAATCACTTCATGTCCATAATTATGAAGTAATGAAAGAAACCATGCTACCCTACTGTACCATGCAACCAGTGAGGGTTATAACGTGCAGTTCCCCACCTACTGGCATTTAACAACATTACAATGATACTTCAAGGGTAAAAGAGGGTATTCGAACTGTGACAAGATATTGATTCCAGTCCTTTGTTTTTCTTTATTTTCTACATTCTTATTAACATACAGTATTACCTCTTTAAAAATAACTGAACAACTAAATGCATATATTTGGTTTAATCCATTTACTTTGATGCTAAACATTATTGGTTTCTACCCAATGTCCTTCAAGTATATGGGACAAAAAAAACTTTGATCTAAATAGAAGTTGGAGTTGGTAGTCACTACATATATATATATATTTAGAAGAAAGAAAAAAGGCGCAATCCTGTATAGCAATAAAAAACAGGAAATTGTATTAATTAACCAAGGAAGGCTAGGTGACTGAACAGATTAAAACAAACACAATGATGCCAATAGACACAATAAACACAATATATGACAATAAAAAACAAGAGTACTCTTGAAAATAAAAAAGAAGGGAAATGTGAAAAAAAAATATCCAATAGCGCAAATGTAGGAGGCAGTGAGATGTGGGAGGAATTGTCACTCGATAGGTAGCAAATGACTGGAGCGGAGACCCCTGTGGTCATCGCGGTTACATCCTTTGGTGAGACCATTCCTTAATCCCTTGCCTATGCTATTTTCTTACCAACCATCTCCATCTATAGAGGTCATTATCAGCCTGATTTTTCCACGTCTGCATCCGCAATCTATCATCTGACGGGTCAATTACCTCTCCCCATTTGTTGCTCCAGTCATTTGCTACCTATCGAGTGACAATTCCTCCTACATCTCACTGCCTCCTACATTTGCACTATTGGACATTTTTTGGTCACATTTCACTTTTTTTTATTTTCAAGAGTACTCTGGTTTTTATTGTCATATATGGTGTTTATTGTGTCTATTGGCATCATTGTGTTTGTTTTAATCTGTTCAGTCACCTAGCCTTCCTTGCTTAATTAATAAATGTTCCTGTTTTTTATTGCTATACAGGATTGCGCCTTTTTTCTTTCTTCCATTTAATCAGGATAGGCATATCCTCATTAGGGCTGCATCCTGCTAGCTCATTTCACCCTGGTCAGTACATTTATTAATCACCTATTTACTCACTTATAATATTTCATTTGTGTTAGTCCTAGCGCTGATTTCTTTCTGTTATATATATATATATATTTACATATTTATATAAACATATATATATATATTTTTTTTATATATATATATATATATATATATATATATATATTTATTTTTTTTAATTTTATTTTTAAAATGTTTTACCAGGAAGTAATACATTGAGAGTTACCTCTCGTTTTCAAGTATGTCTTGGACATAGTTAATATGACAAATAACACTATGGTTAAAAATACAGTTACATAAATTAACAGGGTATACATTATATACAATACATTGCATGCACAGTTAGAGAAGATGTATATTATAGGCTTATGTAACAGTTACAGACCAGATTAAAATGTGAGACAGCCTTAGTTTTGAAAGAACTTAAACTGGTGGTGGATGTGAGAGTCTCCGGTAGGTTGTTCCAGTTTTGGGGTGTACGGTAAGAGGAGGAGCGGCCGGATACTTTGTTGAGCCTTGGGACCATGAACAGTCTTTTGGAGTCTGATCTCAGATGATAATAAGTGTTGCATGTGGTAGGGGTGAGGAGCTTGTTCAGATAGATGGGTAGCTTGCCCATAAAGAATTTGAAGGCAAGACAGGAAAGGTGAACTTTGCGCCTAGACTCGAGAGATGACCAATCTAGTTCTTTGAGCATGTTGCAGTGATGTGTGTTGTAGTTGCATTGGAGAACGAAACAACAAATTGAATTGTAGAGGGTGTCAAGTTTGCTAAGGTGGGTTTGGGGTGACATTAGCATCTGCTATGCGATACGCTTTCTGACCAGCAGGCTTAGGGAGGATTTGTTCCTGTAAAGTACACCTAGTTTGGCATAGGTTTTGGATGTCAGGGTATGAATGTGCAATCCGAATGTTAAGTGGGAGTCAAACCATATGCCCAGGTATTTAAAACTACAGTAGTAACATGAGTTAGGGTGGTGTTAGCGTTGGTTCTGATCTGGAGCTCAGTTACTGGAAGCTTTAAAAATTTAGTCTTGGTCCCAAATACCATTGTTACAGTCTTGTCAGTGTTTAAAAACAGTTTGTTTTGGGAAATCCAGTTTTCGAGTCTCAAAAAGTCAGACTGAAGTATGTGTTGAAGGTCGGAGAGGCTATGGCTGTGTGCATATAGGATTGTGTCATCTGCATACATGTGTATTGAAGCTACCTTACAAGCTGTGGGAAGATCATTGATGAACACTGAGAAGAGTAGGGGCCCCAGAACAGAGCCTTGCGGGACGCCACTGGTGATATCCAGGGGGTTGGAGTTAGAGCCTGAGATGGACACATGTTGGGATCTACCTGATAGGTAGGACTGAAACCAGTTTAAAGCATGCTTCCCTATTCCAGAGCTCTGGAGTTTGTTAAGTAGGAGAGCATGATCAACAGTATCAAAAGACTTTGCAAAATCTAGGAATATTGCACCAGTGAGTTGACGCCGTTCCATTCCACACTGGATTTCATTGCAAACTTTTAGCAGGGTAGTTACGGTAGAGTGTTTGGGGCGAAAACCAGATTGGAATTGGCTAGGGAACTTTGTCTTGGTATAGTAATCGCTTAATTGGGAGTGGACACATTTTTCCATGAGGATAGGGAGAAGGGAGATTGGCCTGTAGTTTGAGACAGTGTTTTTGTCCCCACTTTTGAAGGTTGGGACAACTCTGGCAGTTTTCCAGGTTTTAGGGATATGGCCTGCAGACAGAATAGAGTTGCCTATGGAAGCAATTTGTTTGGCAATTGCTGGGACACCAAGACTTAGGAACCTAGATTGTAGTAAATCTGGTCCACATTGGATGCTTAGTTTTAATTTGGGGAGCACTTGTGTAATCTCCCCTTCGGATACTGGGCCAAATTGAAAATTGTGGGCAGTGTTGGGAGGGGGTGGGGCTATATGGATACTCCCGGGATGAGATTCAGGTTTGTGGTTTGGGTTGCGTTTCACTCATAAGTTAGTAGCACACCCCACAAAGTAATTATTCAATGCATTTGTAATGTCAGTGGGGTTTGTCAGAGTAATATCACCCTTAGTGACATTACTTGGATGTTGATGGTTAGAAGGCTGGAATATATTGTTGATAACCTTCCAGAAGTTAGCTGGGTTTGATGTATTCTAGTGGAGATTGTCAGAGTAATATTATGCTTTTGCATGCCTTGTTTGCCCTGTGCTGTGTGACAGTGAAAGTAATCGGCGCTAGCACTATTAGTGATCACTAAAAAATAAAGTGAATAAAATATATAATCAAGTGATACAATTTTGTGGATAATCAAAAACGTAATAAAAACGTGACAGTAATAAATGAATTAAGACCCCCTGCTCAAACCCATCTGGCAGGGACTGGTTTCTCTGGTCCCCAAGTAGTAGAATTTTGTTCGCAATCCAGGGGGAGCATATAAGGGAAATAAAACAAAAACAATCTAAGTGCAGACAATAAATTAATGTGAATTAAGTCTGTGGATTTCTTGGCTCTTATGTACAGCCTACTCACAAGATCTCAGTATTTTACGGGCAACGAGAAGCAATTTTGGACGACATGAAGAACTTCTGGTTCAGAAAAGATGATAATCTCCGATCACAGCAAGATGATGGTGCATGAAAAAAGAAATATATCCATAGTGCAGACCAATCAAATAAAACGTAACTTTATAAGGGTTCAAAAATGCAAACTTACAATAAAAACGTTAGATTAACGCATATATTACTACAATGTGATGGAAGAGAATCGATGTGAACACCTGGCTCACCCCCCGCCTCCGGTCAGCGATCGGTTCGTGAAACGCCTCCACAGTCAGCTACCTGCTTCCTGGTCTCTCTCTGAGGCGTTGCGTCGCATCACATCCGGTAGTTTGCGTCACGTCACTTCCGGTTTCGGGATTCGCAATCTCTGTCACTTCTTCTCTCCTCCTCGGGGCAGCTATCACTCTACGCGTTTCGCCAATCCGATGCATGACACTCCTGACGAAGCCACGCATCGGATTGGCGAAACGCGTAGAGTGATAGCTGCCCAGAGGAGGAGAGAAGAAGTGACAGAGATTGCGAATCCCTAAACCGAAACCGGAAGTGACGTGATGCAAAGAACCGGATGTGAAGCGACGCAACGCCTCAGAGAGAGACCAGGAAGCAGGTAGCTGACTGTGGAGGCGTTTCACAAACCGATCGCTGGCCTCAGGCGGGGGGTGAGCCAGGTGTTCACATCGATTCTCTTCCATCACATTGTAGTGATGTATGCGTTAATCTAACGTTTTTATTGTAAGTTTGCATTTTTGAACCCTTATAAAGTTACCTTTTATATGATTGGTCTGCACTATGGATATATTTCTTTTTTCATGCACCATCATCTTGCTGTGATCGGAGATTATCATCTTTTCTGAACCAGGAGTTCTTCATGTCGTCCAAAATTGCTTCTCGTTGCCCGTAAAATACTGAGATCTTGTGAGTAGGCTGTACATAAGAGCCAAGAAATCCACAGACTTAATTCACAATAATTTATTGTCTGCACTTAGATTGTTTTTGTTTTATTTCCCTTATATGCTCCCCCTGGATTGCGAACAAAATTGATTGCCTTGTGCACATGTTCCGCAGGCATCTGTAGTGATTGAGATCCTTGGTAGTACCAGTTACTCTGTAGCTTTTCCACAAGGCATCCCTGAACATATATATATATATATATATATATATATATATATATATATATATATATATATATATATATATATATACACACACAGTGGTTGAGAAATCACCAAAAAATCTACTCGCCGCACAAAAAAATCTACTCGCCACCTAGTACCAAACGTGTGCTGCTTGGGCCAATATTTACTCGCCTGGGGGTTAAATCCACTCGCCCGGGGCGAGCAAATGTATAGGTTTGTCGAACACTGTATATATATATATATATATCAACTGTAAATATTACTGTATGTTCATTTGCATGTTTTAGACAGGTCTGCAACCCTGTCTTTCCCCATTGTCGCCCAGCATACAGCGCTTCCACTGCAGCAAGGGATTCTGGGAAATGACATGCAAATGAGCAGCACTCAGTGCCACCTTTTGTCTCAAGCTCGTATTACACAAGCAAATTCTCAAGCCAATGCATGCTGTTTTAAACACAGCTTTTAGACAGAGGCTGGGATGAGATGCAAAGCCATTAAACCCACTCACAGACATGTGTCAACCTTAATGGGTATCATCAGTGTGAGGTTGGTTGTAATGGCTAAGCTGGTTTGAGACTATAGACTAGGTAATCACCACAATTATTAAGGTTATGGTGGGTAAAAAAAAAATATACGTTGATGTTCAACGATACGTACGTAAATTATGTCTTAAGAAATACTTTCAAAGAGACGGTTTATCTAAAATTGATACCAATAATAATTTACCAATCACTTCCATCACATACACCTTTAGGAATCCATCTACCTTCTTTCCCAAGTTTGTAAGTGGTCCCTTTGTGGACACATTCGCCCAAATGGTTACTGACGACTTAGAGACCCAAAGCCGTAATTTCAAAATTAAAACAGATAATCTTAGCAAAGATGAAAAATTGACCTTAGGTGCACTTGAAGAAAATGATAACATAATTATAAAACCGGCAGATAAGGGGGGGGGGTTGGTGATCATGGACAAATCTTATTACATTAATGAGTCACTGAGAATTTTGGGTGACAGGTCCACTTACCAACTCATCCCCTCAAACCCCACTACACAGTATCAGCAGAAACTATTCAATTATTTAACATTAGGTTTGGACCAGCATTTAATGACCAAACATGAATTCGATTTTCTTTACAATACTTACCCCAAATTACCTCTTTTTTTACATAATACCCAAAATACATAAAAATATAGATTTTCCCCCCGGTCGCCCTATCATTTCGGGCATTCAGTCCTTAACATCACATTTATCTCAGTACATTGACAGACAGCTACAAAAATATGTGGTACAATTACCTTCTTATCTAAGAGACACTACACACATACTGCAGACCCTCCAGGACATTCAATGGCAACCTCATTATTTTTTTGTAACAGCGGACGTCAATTCTTTATACACAATAATCAATCATGAACAAGGATGCGAATCAGTCTTGAATACCTTAAACAATGACCCGTCTATTTCCAAGGAATATAAGGATTTTCTTATTTTAGGGATTAAATTTATTCTTTCTCAAAAAAATTTTTACTTTAATAAATCTTATTATTTACCGCCATGGGTAACAAGTTTGCACCTAGCTATGCGAATTTATTGATGTGCAGCTGGGAGGAACAACATATATGGTCCAGTTGTCCATATGGTGCAAACTTGGTACTGTGGCGGCGCAACATCGATGATATTATTTTTATTTGGTCAGGCACATTAGCACAGTTATCAGATTTTCAGTTATATATGAATAATAATAATAATAATTTGAAATTCACATTTGTCACTAGTCCCACCAAAATAGAGTACCTAGATTTAGAGATAACCATTATAGATAATTGTATTCACACTAGCACATATTTTAAACCTGTTCAATCCAACAATTATTTGCATGCACAAAGTCACCATAACCCCACATGGGTCAAAAATATACCAAAAGGCCAATTTATTCGACTGAAAAGAAATAGTTCACATCCAGAAACATTTAATATCCAGGCTGAGGATCTTAAAAACAAGTTTATAGAGAGGAAGTATTCTCCACATGATCTAGACAGAACCATTACCGAAATTGCAGCGATGGACAGAACCAGTCTTTTGAAGTATAAAAATAAAAATCTTAACAAACAGGCAATCTGTCATTCATAACCCAATTTAATCAAATGGCCCCTAATATACGTAAAATCTTCAGAAAGTATTGGCCGATACTAAAAAAGGATAAAGAATTAGAGGGTATTTTACCCGAGCATCCACATATTATATTCACCAAAGCCCCTAACATAGGACAAAGACTGGCACCTAGCTGTCCATCATTGCAACCTATTCATCGTAGAATGGCACTCTGTGGAGGATACTTCATCTGTAATAGATGTACGGCATGTAGGTACAGCATTAAAAAATCCGAATTCATATCAAATAATACTCAAAAAAATTATAAAATCAAGCAACACATCACGTGTAACAGTTCTTTTGTTATTTATTTGCTTGAATGTCCATGTGGTCTGCAGTATGTGGGTATGACTACTAGAGCCATTAAAAGACGTCTGTATGAACATGTATACAATATTAAGATTGGTTTAGTTACACATAATGTGTCAAATCATTTTCTTCAAGTGCACAATCAGGATCCTAAGGGTTTAAAATGCATTGCAATAGAAAGCATTACTCCACATTGGAGAGAAGGTAATACATTGAGCCTATTGGGGAGGAGAGAATCCTTTTGGATCTACGAATTACGTACCCTATCCCCAATGGGCTTAAATGTAGATTTCGATCTGAAGGCTTTTCTGGTTGGTTAGATTTACACAGTATCAATATGTTCTGTATGTATGGTGTCAATATTAGCAATGTGTCCATTTTTTGCTGGTTTCTAGCATGATGCTCCTCTACACATATAACAAAGTTCGTAATGGATATATTATTCTGTATCTAAGAAGTTCACATGTATATCTAGTGTTGCACTATTCTATTTCTAATTTGCACTTAATGTACTAATAGATTCACATTATTCTGTATTCACTAAGTTTATTAGCTATTGCATAGCCCATGTTTCATTTAACACTTAGAATATCCATAGTATCAAGCACTGTTTAATTTAATAAAACATACTTATAGGTGGATTATTTATTATTTATTTTTTAAATAGTCACATTATACTAAAATATTTATGTTCTAGTCACTAGATTCTTATTGTTGTTTGTTTAGTATCAGTTAGTCATGTTTTAGTTTTTAGTATGTTTGTCCGTGTATCAGCTGAGGATACAGACTTGCAGCAGCACAATGTAATACCAACATGAACCATCTTACTGCGCATGTGCCTGATCGCATTATTATGCCCAAGAACTACTTCACTTGCCCATTGCGCATGTGCATCAGACAGCAGGTGAAATTAATTCAACTAATTACAGACTCTCTATTTAAGGGACTCTGATGGACTTTTAACACCATATACCCCTGAGGAAGAAAGCAGAGAGCTTTTGAAACGCGTAGGGTGGCGATTCTAGCACTCCTGCACCACTGTGTTTGGCGATTTCCCTCCACCTATTTGACGAATCTACGTTTGCTGCTAATCAGCTAGCCTGCCGCTCGTGACGGGGAGCCGAATCTGCCTCTGCCGTTCCGGATCAGCTGGGCGTCCCTCCCAGTGTGCCGCGTGAGATTCTGCACGCAGGCTGACGTGCACGCATCAACGGAGACGCCCGCGAGCAGGAAGCAGCTTACAGCATCGAGAGGGGATACTCTCTAAATTATCCACTGCCTGCTTACCTTTTCCATCTGGTGAGTGGGCATTGCATCTGTTACCATCGGTGCTGCGGAGTGCTCTAATCACTTTCTATTTTTATTCTGTCCATATTGTTGTTATGTCTATGTATGCCATGAATTGTTATTAAATGCTTTTATTGTTAATTTTCACCTATCTGATTCTCAGCTGATATATGTTGTCTTAAGTGTTGTTTGTCCTATTACCAACAGTATTATGCTATGTGTTGTGCTTTCCTTTTTTTTAAGCACACCGTGAGGAGCCACGTTCGACCTTCCAACAGGCTTGGTTTTTATATATCCTTTTTTACTTATTGTTATCCTAGGCGCCTCCAGATACATATCTCCTTCCATGCAAATGACCATACAGTAATATTTACAGCTTGTCCCTTAAAGCAATAATAAACCATACGATACCGTTTGAAGCACGAGATCAGGAGACAGCACTCTGGTAAGTTTGATTACAAGTTTTTGTATTGAAAAAGACACATAAACCGACGTTTCGGTCCCCCAGTGGGACCTTTCTCAAGGTGGTGCTTTTGCATGCCCTGTTTGCCTTGTGCACATGTTCCGCAGGCATCTGTAGTGATTGAGATCCTTGGTCATACCAGTTACTTTGTAGCTTTTCCACAAGGCATCCCTGAACTGGTAGAGTGCTATATATATATATATATATATATCTACTATATATTTCTGAAAGCACTGTATGTCTGCGTCCCTAGCGGCAATCTCATTGGTCCCTTGGCCCGCCCGCCCCCGCACACCTCTCATTGGGCTCACACACTCACACCACCCCCTTGGCCCGCCCCCCACACCTCTCATTGGCCTGAGGCGGAGTGACGGGCCAAAGTCCTCCCCCCCTCCCCGGTGCTCCACTGCCTCTACACACCACTCCCTCCCGCTACACACCACTCCCTCCCGCTACACACCACTCCCTCCCGCTACACACCACTCCCTCCCGCTACACACCACTCCCTCCTGCTCCATTCCCTCCCCGGCGGGGGAACAGGCAGGCTGCCACGCGGCGCCTAAGATGGCGGACCCCCTTCCTCCCTCGCGCTCCATTCCCTCCCGCTCCATTCCCTCGCGCTCCATTCCCTCCCGCTACACACCACTCCCTCCCGCTCCACTCACCTCCCTCTCCACTCACCTCCCTCGCGGGGGAACAGCCTGCCATGCGGCGCGTAAGATGGCGGACCCCCTTCCTCCCTCGCGGCTCCGAGTGAGAAGATGGCGGCGGCCGGAAGTACAGGTAGGTGTCACGTGTGTTGCTCCCCCACCTCGCCCCCACCTGCGGCGCCGCACGGAACTGAGAAAGGGCGCATCACGGGACTGAGACACGTGAGTGTGTGTGTGTGTGTGTGTGTGTGTGTGTGACACTGCCCCCCATCCTGTACACTGCCCCCCCTCCTGTCCACTGCCCCCCCTCCTGTCCACTGCCCCCTCTCCTGTCCACTGCCCACCTCTCCTGTCCACTGCCCCCCTCTCCTGTCCACTGCCCCCCTCTCCTGTCCACTGCCCCCCTCTCCTGTCCACTGCCCCCCTCTCCTGTCCACTGCCCACCTCCACTGCCCCCCCACCTCCTGTCCACTGCCCCCCCACCTCCTGTCCACTGCCCCCCCACCTCCTGTCCACTGCCCCTCCCTCCTGTCCACTGCCCCCCCCCCTCCTGTCCACTGCCCCCCCCTCCTGTCCACTGTCCCCCCCTCCTGTCCACTGTCCCCCCCTCCTGTCCACTGTCCCCCCCTCCTGTCCACTGTCCCCCCCCCTCCTGTCCACTGTCCCCCCCCCTCCTGTCCACTGTCCCCCCCCTCCTGTCCACTGTCCCCCCTCCTGTCCACTGTCCCCCCCCTCCTGTCCACTGTCCCCCACCCCCCCCTACTGTCCACTGCCCCCCGCCCCCCCCTCCTGTCCACTGCCCCCCCTCCTGTCCACTGCCCCCCTCCTGTCCACTGCCCCCCTCCTGTCCACTGCCCCCTTCCCCCTTCCCACTGCCCCCCCCCTTCCCACTGCCCCCCCCCTTCCCACTGCCCCCCCCCCTTCCCACCGCCTCCCCCCCCTTCCCACCGCCTCCCCCCCCTTCCCACCCTTCTCACCGCCACCCCCCCCTTCCCACCGGCTCCCCCCCCCTTCCCACCGCCTCCCCCCCCTTCCCACCACCTCCCCCCCTTCCCACCGCCTCCCCCCCTTCCCACCGCCTCCCCCCCCTTCCTCCCGCCCCCTTCCCACCGCCTCCCCCCCCTTCCCACCGCCTCCCCCTAGCAGGACCCACACTCACAGACAGCACGCACCACCCGCCGCCTCACACCCTAGCAGGACCCCCACTCGCAGACAGCACTCACAACTCACGCGCCACCCGCCGCCTCACACCCTAGCAGGACATACGCCTCACATTTTTACATCACTTATGGCACCAAAATATACATTGTACTGTGGTGTGGTTACAATAAACCATTTTTATACAACATCGTATTACATTTTCTTCCATCTTTCTTTTCAATATTATTATCCAACCTTTACAACAAACAGTCACCTATTGTTCCACAATTTATAAATAATACTACCTATTACGCATTTACATCCCGGGCAACGCCGGGTCTCTCAGCTAGTATATATATATATATATATATATATATATATATATATATATACAGTGTTCGACAATCATATACATTTACACGCCCGGGGCGAGGGGATTTAACCTCCGGGCGAGTAAATATTGTCCCAAGCAGCACACGTGTTTGTTTTTTTAAATTTCCCTGCTCGCGCTAAAAAAAAAAAAAAAAAAAAAAAAACCCTACCAGACAGCTGATTGGCGCGCGCTCCCAGGCTTTGTGGGCGCGCGGCCAGGCTCTATATGAGCCCGGCCCCAACGAGCGGCCATTTTTTTTTCCATGGAGGACACAGTAAATATTATCTGTGCCTTACCCCCTGTCCCCGGCGCTCCCGCTGCCCGCAGTTATGGAGGTGGTAGCGGGGGTGTTCTCCTGTCCCCAGCGCTCCCCCCCGTGACAGTCCCTCAGGTCCCCGCTTCCCCCTGTCACCGCGTGACAACCCCGCGGGGCAGGAGATGGGAGCGGGGATGTCCCTCGGGTTCCCGCTTCCCCCTGTCACCGCATGACAGCCCGCGGGGCAGGAGATGGGAGCGGGGATGTCCCTCGGGTTCCCGCTTCCCCCTGTCACCGCATGACAGCCCGCGGGGCAGGAGATGGGAGCGGGGATGTCCCTCGGGTTCCCGCTTCCCCCTGTCACCGCATGACAGCCCGCGGGGCAGGAGATGGGAGCGGGGATGTCCCTCGGGTTCCCGCTTCCCCCTGTCACCGCGTGACAACCCGCGGGGCAGGAGATGGGAGCGGGGGTGTTCTCCTGTCACTGCTTCCCCCTGTCACCACTGGACAGCCCGCGGGGCAGGAGATGGGAGCGGGGGTGTTCTCCTGTCACTGCTTCCCCCTGTCACCACTGGACAGCCCGCGGGGCAGGAGATGGGAGCGGGGGTGTTCTCCTGTCCCCGCTTCCCCCCCGTGTCAGCACGCGGGGCAGGAGATGGGAGTAGGGATGTCCCTCAGGTCCCCGCTTCCCTCTGATCCCTCCCACGTGCTCGGTGCTCCCGCTGCCTGCATGGAGGTGGTAGCAGGGGGGTTTCTTCCCCCCACCGCTGTCCCCGGTGCTCCCGCTGCCTGCGCGGGAGGAGGGGGGGAGCGGTGGTGGTGCTGGTCGCGTCCTTTCCTCTGTTCCGACCCCCCCCGTCTGTGTAGAGTGAGACTGTGTGTGTGTGTGTGTATGTGGGAGAGTGTGTGTGTGTATGGGAGAGTGTGTATGTGTATGGGAGAGTGTGTGTGTGTGTATGGGAGAGTGTGTGTGTGTACGGGAGAGTGTGTGTGTATATGGGAGTGTGTGTGTATATGGGTGTGTGTGTGTGTGTGTATATGGGAGTGTGTGTGTGTATAAGGGAGTGTGTATGTGTATATGGGAGTGTGTGTGTGTGTGTGTATATGGGAGTGTGTGTGTGTGTGTATATGGGAGTGTGTGTGTATATGGGAGTGTGTGTGTGTGTGTATGTGTGTGTCTATGGGAGTGTGTATGTGTGTGTCTATGGGAGTGTGTATGTGTGTGTATTTGGGAGTGTGGGTGGATATTTGGGAGTGTGGGTGGATATTTGGGAGTGTGTGTGTGTATATTTGGGAGTGTGTGTGTATATTTGGGTGTGTGTGTTGTGTGTGTGTGACACCAGAGGTACTCCCCAATCAGTCCCCCCCCCCCACCTAGTCAGTCAAAGTCACCCAGTCAGTCACCATCTCCTCACCCAGTTCCCCCCATCAGTCAGTCCCCCCTATCTCCTCTCTCTCTCCCTGTCTCTCTCCCCTCCCTGTCTCTCTCTCCTCCCTGTCTCTCTCCTCTACACTCTCTCTGTCTCTCTCCCCTACACTCTCTCTGTCTCTCTCCCCTACACTCTGTCTGTCTCTCTCCCCTACACTCTGTCTGTCTCTGTCCCCTACACTCTGTCTGTCTCTGTCCCCTACTCTCTCTCTGTCTCTGTCCCCTACTCTCTCTCCCCTACACTCTCTCTGTCTCTCTCCCCCACACTCTCTCTGTCTCTCTCCCCCACACTCTCTCTGTCTCTCTCCCCCACACTCTCTCTGTCTCTCTCCCCCACACTCTCTCTGTCTCTCTCCCCCACACTCTCTCTGTCTCTCCCCCACACTCTCTCTGTCTCTCCCCCACACTCTCTCTGTCTCTCTCCCCCACACTCTCTCTGTCTCTCTCCCCCACACTCTCTCTGTCTCCGTCCCCCACACTCTCTCTGTCTCCCTCCCCCACATTCTCTCTGTCTCTTTCCCACACACTCTCTCTCTCTGTCTCTCTCCCCCACACTCTCTCTCTGTCTCTCTCCCCCACACTCTCTCTCTGTCTCTCTCCCCCACACTCTCTCTCTGTCTCTCTCCCCCACACTCTCTCTGTCTCTCTCCCCCACACTCTCTCTGTCTCTCTCCCCCACACTCTCTCTGTCTCTCTCCCCCACACTCTCTCTGTCTCTCTCCCCCACACTCTCTCTGTCTCTCTCCCCCACACTCTCTCTGTCTCTCTCCCACACACTCTCTCTGTCTCTCTCCCCCACACTCTCTCTATCTCTCTCCCCCACACTCTGTCTCTCTCCCCCACACTCTCTCTCTGTCTCTCTCCCCCACACTCTCTCTCTGTCTCTCTCCCCCACACTCTCTCTCTGTCTCTCTCCCCCACACTCTCTCTCTGTCTCTCTCCCCCACACCCTGTATATCTTAACTGCCCTATACTACACCGAAATAACTTATACTGCTTTCTTCCAGATCTGACTCAAGCTTCACACAGAAGACATTGGAATCTCCCCTAACCCAGAAGACAGGTGGGGAACACATCCCCTCCAATGTATAACATTGCAGGAATGAGGGTACCTGGACATTGAGGGACTGCGGATCAGGTAAGATCCCAGGTGGGATTGCTGCTTTAGATATTGTGAAGCGGGGACGTCCAGACACTGGTTAAGGGGTTCAGGAAACTAGTCATTCACATCTGGCTTTTATTTCTAGATCCAGCATACACACACACACACACACACACTAATTGTAGTATAATGTAATACAATAAATACATTTATGTCAAAAACGAATGTTGTTCTGACAAGGAATTTATTAAATGTATTTTATTTATATATTTTATTTTAAAGTGGGGTTGGGGGCGGGACTAGGGGCGCGGTTGGGGGCGGGACTAGGGGCGCGGTTGGGGGCGGGACTAGGTGGCGAGTAGATTTTTTTGGTGGGGCGAGTAGATTTTTGGGTGATTTGTCGAACACTGTATGTGTATATATATATATATAAAAACAAAGTAGCGCCAAGTGACATCTATGATCCAACCCAATAAAATATTTAATTACAACTGAAACATATATGCAATCAGGTGAGTACGATGTAGACAATGTTAAATACAATACAGCACATATGACAAAACAACAAAGAAAACAGAGAGAATTAGACCAGTCCCTTGAATGTCCTGTTTGTAGATTACACTTGTAGCAGGGTGTAGGCTGCTTTCAAAGGGATGAATCACATCCAATGGGAAATCTAGAACAAGAAAAAAAGTGCATGGCCCATAGCACAAAAATGTTTCACATTTAATAGGAAAACGGGAGGGGAGGGAGTAAGCTTACTCACAAAGAAAGCATAAAATTAAGCAGATTGTGAACAAATAATGTCACCACCAGCCAGGTAAGTCTATCAATGAGTATTCACAGGATATATCCTCGATGCCCTTATACAGCCCAGAAACAGATTCAGCTGCCCCTCGTTAATGACATCTGTGCGGTAGATGGTAAGAGGTGAGTCTTGGGTCCTTGGTAGTTAAGTCCTAATCCACAGACTAACTGCAATGAGCAGCTAGTACTGTCAGCCTCGTGCAGCAGGAACGCGATCCGTCCGCGAACCGACAGTCCCACAGTGATGACGTAATGACGCTGCGGACATCCTGACGCGTTTCGTCACTCTACGATGACTTTTTCATAGGAGTTGGTAGTCACAATATATATATATTTATATATTTATATTTATATATATATATATATATATATATGAATATAGAAAGGAGAAGGCAGTTGGCACACTACTAACCAGGCAAAAACAGATGCTTATCCCATATGAAAAGAACAAAAAATATATTACCAGATTGGGGTCCAGCAAAAAGAGACAGCACACTGCATGTACAGTAGTCTTCAGACAAAGAACTGTATTGAATCACAGGACACTGCAACCAAATTTTGGTCACCCAGAGGGACCTTAATCAAGGTTGTGCAATGGTCAAGTGCCCATGACCCTCTTTTTATACCCCATCACCCAGTGCTACCAAGAAAAACAAACCAATGAAAACCAACATACTAAAGTGATAACAGCTGTAGACAATAAAAAAGGATAATGAATCTTTAATTAAATCAAAGCACCCCCCTGTCTCTGACAGTGCACTGTACCAATAGGAAAATCCACATATTCACTAAGTGATCCCTCACAGCTACGGTAGTGGTGTCGCCTCATCAAAAGGAGCCCCACCATGTTCAGTGAGCCGCCGCGTCACAAACTAGCGCCGCGCAGGCAGAATTGCGCATACGTCAATAAACTGCGACCCCACGGTGTCAAGCTAAAGCATGACGCGCCAGATCGCGGATCGCCAGCCAATTGCAGAACGGCAGTGCTAGCGCATGCACGCTAGACACCCATACGTACAAGCACCAAGAAGCGCCACACACTCCCCTCCATCACATAAGGCAGGGGAGCGCAAACTTTTTGTGCTGCGCCCCCCTGTCTCTCTGCCCCCGGCTCTCGCGCCCCCCTGCCTTCCTTCAGACGCGTCAGATGACGCTGCGTGGGCGTGTGACGTCAGGTCACATGGTGCCGTGGCGTCTATTGACGCCGCGTTGCCATGGCGACGCAACACAGACGGCTGAATCCCGGTAAGTAAACAGTTGCAGGGGCCTCACGCGATCCCCCGGCATTTAATTTAAATGCCTGGGGGAAGAGCGCGGGGCCTCTGCAACTGCCCGCGCCCCCCCAGCACAATCTCCCGCCCCCCCTGGGGGTCGCGCCCCCCACTTTGCGCACCGCTGACATAAGGCACCGCTGACTGCGCACATGCGCTGTAGAGATTATGTCCCAAAATAAAGACAAAGAGCACATCATGGCATTAATAGTGACAGCACAAGAACCATGGGCGTCCGCAGAAATTTTTTCAGGGGGGGGGGGGCATAATTTTAACGGCCAGTGCCCGGCGTAAAAGTGGTGGTGAGTGCACCGTGGTGAGCGACCCGACCAGCATAAGGCTCTCTCCCCCCTTCTGCATCTCCCATCTCTCTCCCCCCTCTGCATCTCCCATCTCTCTCCCCCCTCTGCATCTCCCATCTCTCTCCCCCCCTGCATCTCCCATCTCTCCCCCCCCCTCTGCATCTCCCATCTCTCCCCCCCCCCTCTGCATCTCCCATCTCTCCCCCTCTGCATCTCCCATCTCTCCCCCCTCTGCATCTCCCATCTCTCCCCCCCCGCATGTGTGTTGTGTGTGTGTTTTTATGCGTGTGTATGCGTGTGCGTAATGTATTTTTTAAATAAAAAATAAAAAAACCATTGCAAATAAAAAATGTTTTTATTTATTGTATTTGACACATACACATATACACATACACACACTCTCCCCCCGCCTCTGCATCTCCCATCTCTCTCCCCGACTGCATCTCCCATCTCTCTCCCCCCCTGCATCTCCCATCTCTCCCCCCCTGCATCTCCCATCTCTCCCCCCTCTGCATCTCCCATCTCTCTCCCCCCCTGCATCTCCCATCTCTCTCCCCCCCCTGCATCTCCCCCCCCCTCTGCATCTCCCATCTCTCTCCCCCCCTGCATCTCCCATCTCTCTCCCCCCCCCCTGCATCTCCCATCTCTCTCCCCCCTCTGCATCTCCCATCTCTCTCCCACCCTGCATCTCCCATCTCTCCCCCCCTACATCTCCCATCTCTCCCCCCTCTGCATCTCCCATCTCTCTCCCCCCTGCATCTCCCATCTCTCCCCCCCCTGCATCTCCCATCTCTCCCCCCTCTGCATCTCCCATCTCTCTCCCCCCCCTGCATCTCCCATCTCTCTCCCCCCCTGCATCTCCCATCTCTCCCCCCTCTGCATCTCCCATCTCACGGTGAGAGTGATTAGAGGTGCCGGGGTGCAGGAGGGAGGGCCAGAGGGAGAGTCTGGGTGCCAGATGGGGAGTTAAAGCACGGGAGAGCGGGAGGGCACGTGGCTTTAACGCCCCATCTCTTAGTCTCTGCAGAAATGTCACTGAAATGTACCCAGCATGTACACAGCATGTACACAGCATGTACACAGCATGTACACAGCATGTACCTGGGTAGTTTAAGGCAAGTTTTAGAATACTCGTTGGCTCATCTGTATGAAAAATATTATCAAAAAATGAACAGTCAGAGAGAAGGGGTGATGCAAGGAAAATTAATAAAAATTGACTAAAAACAGCTGATAACATAATAAAGTGCAAACGAAAAGAAAAATAATAAGTGCACAGGATAGGGAGCCATGAACAAATTACAGACATACTGAAGAGATATTACATTAAAAAAAACTTTGTTACACTAAAAAATATTTTTAGAGAGATGTCAAAAAGTTCTCACAAAAATATCACAAAAACTTTCAAAAAAAACAATTGTCAAGAAAAAGAAAATTATGAAAATATCACAAAAAAGTTTCCAAAAAAGTCACACAAAACAACCCAATTTGATTTATAATTATATAATTCATAATACATCACCAAAAAGCCATCAGTAGAAACAAAGTGCAAAGTCCCTTTGTGGTGAGAAGAGAGGGGTCCCCCACCAAACACTCCCACTAGGAGTGAACTATGCACTATGCTCTATGACAGCGGTGCGCAAAGTGGGGGGCGCGACCCCCAGGGGGGGCGGGAGATTGTGCTGGGGGGGCGCGGGCAGTTGCAGAGGCCCCGCGCTCTTCCCCCAGGCATTTAAATTAAATGCCGGGGGATCGCGTGAGGCCCCTGCAACTGTTTACTTACCGGAATTCAGCCGCCTGTGTTGCGTCGCCATGGCAACGCGGCGTCAATAGACGCCGCGGCACCATGTGACCTGACGTCACACGCCCACGCAGCATCATCTGACGCGGCTGAAGGAAGGCAGGGGGGCGCGAGAGCCGGGGGCAGAGAGACAGGGGGGCGCAGCACAAAAAGTTTGCGCTCCCCTGCTCTATGATGCTATATTCTCAACATTTGGACTGATTCCTATTGTGTTTTGAACCTTTAGGTTGCCGCAGTACTTCATGGATCATTGAGTTAGATCTGCTATACTTTTAGCCCTGATTTTCAGTATTCAGGATCTGCAGTACTGTATTACTGTGTACTGTGTGCCTTGTAGCTGTTTTTCTATCTGGTATTATACTTTATCATCCGCACTATGTATATGCCTGGTTGCTACTTTCTACTTATTAGCTACTCATCCTATACTACTTCTTATTGTTGTATTTACAGCTATTCATCATTGAGGTCATATTACTGACTAGTTCATTCACCATATATGCTACCATCTCCCTGGTGATCAGAGGAGTTTGTTTGGAGTACCCACTCCGTTTTAACGATTCTCCCCTTGTTTTTATTCATATCAATAAATTGTTTATATTCTTTTGATATACCCGTGTGCTTGTGTTTGGATACTTTATTGTGGCTTTCATATTATAATTATCCTTTTGAGCACCACTGTCTATTGATACAATAGCATATATATGACAGTTTTTGGGTAACCTCCTATACAGGCGTGCATGCAGTATACTGTGTGTTTTTGTTTTATATATATATATATAAATATATATATATATATATATATATACATGTAGTGGTATCAGTACCGTGTTAGCCGAGCTTCAATAATCAAAAAATAAATAGATGATACCGTTTTGTGGCTAACGAAATGCTTTTATTTGTGCGAGCTTAATTTATATCCGCTCCCACTCCACACACACCTTTTGTAAAGCACTGTATATACTGTGGGCTCTCCATTCATGTTAATTCACACTGATACACATACACACTCTTTCATCACTTGCTTTCAGGAACCTTTTGACACCTCCAGCCATAAAACACATCCACACCGGGGGAAGGACCAGCACAGATAACATTCCAATAGACACTGTTTATAGTATAGCTTTTGCTTACTTCCTTCATTGTAACATCGCCGGAAGAAGAGATCAGTGTATCTCGAAAGCTCTCACAAATTAAAAGCATTTCGTTAGCCACAGAACGGTATCATCTATTTATTTTTTTATTTTATATATATATATATATATATATATATATATATATATAAATAATCTGTGTATGACATTTCTGACTATTTCAATGGAAAGTGTTAAGTGCCATACACAAACATTTTATTAAGGTACCATTTCATACCTGCCTTTGTCATTATAGGTAATTCACAGAAATAACGTTATGATAATCATGGTCTGGCTGTAACGGCTACTTTTCGTGTGACCCATTTATCGTAACGTTTTTGCCCTGCACTAGTATTAATTGAAGTTCATGGATCTGCGAAGTTAGGCTAAAAGCCATTAACAGTCTCCTTTGCATATGAGTAAGCTTGACATCCATCAAAAGTTATCGATGCGGCACTTTAATAGTTCATTTAAGGTCATGGCACTGTTAATCTCCTTAGTGGATAGGCATTAGGCGTATCAATAAAATAGTAGTGGGTAATATCACGATGTATAGCCTAATGGAACTTTGTGGATCTGCTCCATAATGCACAAATGCCTTCAGGAGGAGATAACGGAACTGGCTCACGGTCATTATACTCCGTGCTGCAGATGTTTGCAGTAGTGGAGCATTTTAAAATGTCCACTAATTTAACAATTGAAGGCTATAGATTTCTTAATAAAGGGCCAGTCTTTCACATGTTTGAGAAAAATGTTTAGTGCAACTTTCAAAGCTTTTTCAAATTGTTCAGTACCACCGAGTACATGCACAATGTGCCAGGGCAGCGGTGGGCCATGTCCCGTCCTCAAAGACCACCAACAGGTTTTCAGAATATCCCTGCTTCAGTAGAGGCGGGTCAATCACTTGCCCAGTCTTTGAAGTAGGGATATCCTGAAAACCTGACGTGTTGTTGGTCCTTGAGAACTGGAGATGGCTACCCCTGTGCTAGTGGTATGCCACGGTTGCCTTTGGTCACTCCCTGATCTATCTGATCTATTGAATCTTTGATTGTCCTTCCCCAATATTCCATCTTCATATTCTTTTATCAGTAAAGGCGTTGCTATTTTTGGTAAAGTGTACTAGCACTTTAACTTCTGGGAATCCCTAAATTATCCTTCACTACAGGCTTCTTCTACCAAGATTAGTGACTAGTAGTTGAATTCTTATGTCTTAAAGGTATATAAAGAAAAGCTGTCACTGTTTTTTCATTAACATAATCTGTGCTTTTTGTACTGAAACGTTGGCATGTATATTTGCAAATACTTTTTGTTTTTGTAATGTATTCAGTAAAAATGACTTGGTTTTGATACGGTACTGCACCTTGGTGAGCCTTACTCTTTTTATTATGTACTAAGAAAAAGATACATAGTTACATAGTAGAAGGGATGGAAAAAAGACATACATGTCCATCAAGTTCCACCTATGCTAAAATGTAGACGACAGATACCTATCCTATGTTTGTATTTACAAATAAGTTTAAGTTCATCATTCCTATTCAAACTAAGCAAAACTGGTGCAAAATAAAGCAAAATAAAGCACAAGCTTATCAAACAAAAATAATTATTTTCCACTGGTTTTGCCTCAGTTTTGCAGCTGGACCATACACTATTAGTAAATAACCCCATTAGGCCTAGCTCTGTTAAGTCAGGTCAAATAACGGGATAGCGTTAGCGTCACTTTACGAGAAAGACACAGGGACAGAGAGACTTGCATAACTCCAAATATAGATGCCTCTACTAAATAGGTTATTGTCATATAAGTAGCCTATGGGAGCTTAATGAATCCCTCCCTCAGAAGGTAATTTATCTCTTGGCTCAAAACTGGAGCATACTGTAACTGGCACCAGGTTTCTCAAGGGAAAATATTCCTATTGAAATCTGTGACATTTTCACATTGATAAATCTGACATACTGTAGAATTGTTACACTAGTTTTACCTCAACTCTGCAGCTGGTAGACTTTGATAAAAGACCCCTTTTCATGTCTCCTTGGTAACTAAATGCTTCTAAGGGCCGTTCTATAGTGCCAGGTGTGCGCTACGCCGTGCGCGTGCGAGGAATTTTAGTTGGCTGACGTTAGTCAGCCTTTCTATAATGGCGCGGCGCGCGTGGCAGGGGGCTTGGAGCGGACCGACGAGGGAGGACATGAAGAAATTAATGATTTTGTGCCGCTACCGGCGCTGTAATGTGTGTATGTGTGTGTATGTGTGTATGTATGTATGTATGTATGTATGTGTGTGTGTGTGTGTATGTGTATGTGTGTGTGTGTGTGTGTGTGTGTGTGTGTGTGTGTGTGTGTGTGTGTGTGTGTGTGTGTGTGTGTGTGTGTGTGTGTGTGTGTGTGTGTGTGTGTGTGTGTGTGTGTGTGTGTGTGTGTGTGTGTCAAAGTTAAATAAATAAAAAATATTTTTATTACAACTTTTTTTATTTTAAAAATATTATTTCATTCATAATTCACAATCTCTGCACACACACACACACACGCACACGCACACGCACACGCACACACACACACAACCTTCACTCACAGCATACACAGCATACACACGAAAAGCATGCGGCACGTGCACGCGCGTTTGCACATGCGCGCGCAGGGCCACAAACAGTATAAAACGGTCCTAAGTGTTTTACAATTTTTACCCAATCTCTTAGATAAGACTGGTTGCTAACTTTTAGATCTGCAGGCACATTGTTAATACACACGTAAATTGATTGAACAAATTTGGCTTCCACCAGTAAGCAAAGAGGTAAGGAGGAAGAACAACAATTACCAGGCAAGATTAGAATTAATCTTGAGGAACGTAGAAATGCATTCATTTTTCAGAGGAAACAAACAAGCCAGGGTAAACATTTCTAAGAAAACCGATTACGTTATTGAGTAAGTCAAAGAAAAACTTTTTTGCCCTTTTTCCCCCCCACAAATTTGAGCAAATTTCAACATTTTTCTTCTTATGATTACACAGTACCAAAGGGCATAGGGAATTACAGGCCCAGGGAGGTCCACATACGTGGTGGAGTGAATAAAAAGAAGTTGTTTCACTACATTTCCCAGATGAGAGATGCATAATCGGTATTTACCCATTGCTATTACAAATCAGTTGAAGACAAATACAGCTGTAACTGGGGCTTTTGTAAGTAGCAGGAAGCCCCCTCACTGTGGTGGAATACATATGTGTTTCTATTTTCTTTCCTGGAGAGATAAAATTCCATGTGTGGAAGTTTTGTACAGGGCCACAAACTTGCTTTATTCACTGAATGAGATCTCAGATGCACGCTAATATGTACCCATTTATCGTCTCACTTCTTGCGTCCTCTCCATTTTATTACATGAATAACCTAGAGCAGTGGTGCGCAAACTTTCCCTGCTTCGCCTCCCTTGCCTGCTCTCCCTCCCTGCTCGCCCCCCCCCCCCTCCTTACCTTTTCTTCAGCGTCAAATGACGCCACGGGGTCACGTGATGGACCATTGCCATAGCAACATGACATCACGTGACCCCGCGGCATCTTTTGACACCGACTTGCCATGCTGATGCGGCGCCGAAGACAAGGTAAAGAAAGTTGCAGCTGCCTCACGCGATCCCCCAGTATATCATTTAAATGCCTTGGGGAAGAACGCGGGGCCTCTGTAACCACGTGCCCCCCCCCTGGAAAGTCTTGCGCCCCCCAAGGGGGCACGCCCCCAGTTTGCACACCCCTGACCTAGAGCACGGGTGGGCCACTCCAGTTCTCAAGGGCCACCAACAGGTCAGGTTTTCAGGATATCCCTGCTTCAGCACAGGTTCGAAGACTGAGCCAGTCATTGAGCCATCTGTGCTGAAGAAGGGATACCCTGCAAAACCTGACCTGTTGGTGGCCCTTGTAGACTGGAGTCAGGGCCACCAACATTATTTTTGGGTCCCAGGACAAATTTGAAGAATGGGGCCTTTCAAATATTACGACAATCATATTTGGTCTACTTTACCTCATCATGTCTCTTTGTTCCCCTTTCCCCCTAATGTCCTTCTCTCTCACACCCTTTATGTAATTCCAACTTTTACCCTTCTGTGTCTCGATTCTCCCCCCTCTCGTATTTCTCTCCTCTCCCTCCTCATGTCTTTCTCTCCTCTCCTCCCCCTCAGCATGTCTCTCTTCTCCCCACCACTGAATATCTTTCTCTCTCCTCTCTCCCCGCCTCAGCATGCCTTTATTTTATTTATTTTCCTTCTTCCAATGTCTTTTCGTTTCACCATTGTCTGTTTCTTTCCTGCAATGTCTCTCTCTCCCCTCCTTTATCACAAGCCATTTATCACTTGAAATAGACCACCTTAGGTCGAAACGTCGTCTTTTTGGCTCATTAAATTCAGCATTAGAAAATCTGAAGTGCCTTGTGTCATTCTTGATTCCAGATCTCCCCCCCCAACATGTTTCTAACCCCCAACCATGTCTCACCCCCCACCATGTCTATCTCCCATCCCACTACCCATGTCTTTCTCCTCTCCCCCCCCCTCCCCTCCAGCCTGTCTCTTTCCTCTCCCCCAGCACGCATTTTCTTCTTACACCGTTTATCTCATTTTTGTCTTTTCTTGTCATCATCCCTGAATGTTCTTTCCCGTCATGTCTGCTTCTTTACTTCTCCCTCGTGTGTTTCTTTTCTGTCTTATGTACTTCTCTTTGTACTTTATTTTCTCTTTCTGTTTTTCACGCCCTTTCTGTCTTCCTCTCTTACATGTCAGTTTTTCTCCCCCTGATTTAACCCTTCCCTCTCACCTTTCCTAGCCGGTCTCTCAGCAGACTGCAGCTCCACACGCACGCTTCTGTCCTCAAGGCATCACCCCCTAACCTAGGCCAAGTCCACCTATAGAGGCTCTGCAGAGGAAGGGATTTCCCTGCTTCCTTTATCTCTAGGGACGCTGCGGCTGCAGGAAATGAATGTGCAGGCAGGGGGGCCGGGCCCCTAAACACACCAGGCCTGTGACAGCAGTGCTGCCCACCCCCCCTTGTCAGGGGCCCTGACTGGAGTTGCCCACCCCTGAACTAGAGCATTTGCTTGCTGCGTTAATCAGGCTCAACGTTAAACCTGCGTGAAGACAGGCTCATTGGACCCACTCAATACAGTTGTTTCCTGCTTTAAAACACATCAGCGACTGCATTTAGTCATTGGTTCTGAATTGTGAAGCTTGTAGTGGTTTCAAGCCACACAATTAGGTTATGGTGACAAAAAGTCACAAAAACCCCTCTATCATACAGCAAAGATAAATTACCCATGAGTGTATTTGCATATCATACACAGATCCACAAACCTGATTCATTATTACATGTCACATGTTATACAGTGGCTAAGCTGCAGACAAGGATTGTGGGTAGTGACATGCAAATGAGCATCCAGTGGATATGTTACTTTCACTGATGAATAATTATTGACAGGGCAATGTTTGTGTGACATTTCTGCTTACAGGAAACTCGGCAAACTATGAGATATTATCATACTCTTATCTTTTTCAGATGGGGGTTTTCTTTTGAAAAACCACAATTTCTTACCATTCTGCTTTATTATTTCAAGGTATTTGGATAAATTATAAGGTGCATTCTTATTAGTTAATTGAGAAGAAATGTGAGTCACTGTATACTCTTCTCTTTAAAACAAAAATATACAGCCTTATAGAAGTTATGGTCTCAGAAAAAAAGAACCTCTATACAAATCTGAAGGGTTAATAAAAGGTTGTATCACTATAAAATTAGTATTTTTAAAACAAAGTGCAAGGACAACTGCTTTACTTCAGCAAAGTGCACAAATCAGCTGTTTATATTTAGTATCTCTAAGCTGTAATTATCAAAAGGTTATTATTAGACAGGTGAATTTACTCACAATGTGGTTTTTGATGCACTTCAATATGCCCTAACAATACACTATTGTAAGCATTGCCTCTTGGGATAAACATAGGTATATTGCCAGTATAATCCTCTCAATGCCAACAGATTATTTACTGTAGGTTGTAATAACTCTGATTGACTGGATCGTCTCCAATGGAATGATATGCTTTCTATACTGGTCAGATAGGCGCAGTAACAGAGAAGGAGGTAGTTACTGCTGCATCTTCTATGTATGGGGTATATTTGCTGGTTAATGATAAACACTACCTGCCAAAATAAATTTTGTGAAACAGAAGACAAGCCCCTTAATTATTAAAATTAAATTACAGGCAGGAAGTTATGTATAACCTCTGCAGTGCACAGCTGACTCTTTGATTTGTCTCTTTTTATAGGAATTTGGCATTGAATATACTAGTTTGATGCATCAACACATAAAAAGGTCTGTGAGTCAAGGTAATTTGGGAGGAAACGTGATGCAGTGTTATGTTGCGCATCAATGTATCAAGATATTTTGCTCCAATATCGCACCATGTGTTTTAACTTGTGATTTGGGCAGTTTCAAAAGTAGGGGTAGAGCAGTGGTAGGCAACATGATATGCTCCAAAGGCCACATTTGCAGCTCTTGAGCACTCAAAAACGGCTACATATTACCCACACATATATGGTGCACAGGCACAAGGGACGTTGCAGCTGTGGGTGGGAGCTTTTCCCTGCACCCTCCAGTCCGCTGCATAAGGCCTCGGATATAGTGGGCGCGCGACGGAGCGCATGGCATCATACGCGCCTGACGGCCGAGCAATCTGTGGACTGAGATCCACAGCGACGAGGAGGCGTGGTGGAGGCGTGGCCGTGACATCACGAGGCTGGTTCGCCCTCATTGGCTGAACCGCTCACGTGACCCGGCCATCGCGCGACAAAAACAAAATCCGCTGTCTCTTGAAAAATCTGCCGAGTCGTCGGCTTCCTCGCGCGCACTTTGGCCGACCCCATAGATTCCCTGCATTTTGTTAGACGTGCGCACCGTCGCTCGCACCATGGCCGCGGCCTAAAGCCGACACCCTGATGAATACTCTCCCACTCCTCTTCTTACACTGGGAACTAGTGATTAGCACAGGAGAGGAGCGGAGCTATATATATATCAGCGCACTGTCATTGTCACGTAGCAGAGGGAGCTGGAAAAGCTATGATCCTCAGCAGCAACATCTCCACACCCTCTGCACTGGGGAGAGAGGCAGAGCGGGCTGTGTCAGCTTGAGGGGAAGCAGTTAGGGGCTGCATGTGTCTGTTACCCACCAATGGGTTAAAGAGTAAGTAAATGACACATATTATAATGCCATGTATAAAATTGTAAACAAAAGTAGGAGTATACCGAGGTAAGTTTTTAAAATGTATTAAAATAGCAAAAAGATATATCCACACTTACAACAAAGTTAGTGTCCGCATATTGATACACAAACTAGAAAAATAAACTGTGCACCAAGTTGATGATATATACCAGTGGAAAAATAAATAAATAGTTATATTAATACATATACAGTGTATAACCAGGTGAATGAACAAACCAAGTGTTCAGTGTCGCAAACAATATCAATGCATAACAGAACCTGTGTTCAGTGTAACAGTAAATGCAGAGTCTGCTGCTTTCCAATTAAAGATGGCTCACAATTGTGGTTTCCACAATATATTGTAGTTACTACACTATGCGCTTGTCCTCGTTATATTTTTTTAAGAATATTGATACACAAGTCTGCCCCAGAGGCTGTAAAGCATTCTTTAATCGCCCATGCCGCAGCCAGCACACGGTCAAGGGTCTTGTCTGTGGTTAGACAAAGTGTCACCTCAAAAATCTCGGCCACTCCCTAGGCGTTTTGCCCGTCAGTGCTTTGTCAGGGCACTATTCCAGAGAAACTCCCATTGAAGTCAATGGGAGTTTCTGAGCTATAGGTCCCCGATTGCCACCATCGCAGTTTAATGAATAACCCCTATACTTTAGCTAGAGGCAGACATACCCAATGCATGTAGCACTGCTATAATGCAGTATCAGGGGTGAATAAATCAGGTGACAAATATAATAAATAAGTTCCACATTTCCTGGGGAAAATGTACAGTCGGTACCGTTTCTCAACAGGGCTACAGTATAAAACTTGAATAGGGAAACATAATTTTAGTCCCAGAGGCTTAAGGGGTTATTTCCTACAGTCTTCCAGCTGCAAAACTGGGCCAAAACCAGTGCAAAAGAATTGCACCAGTTTTAGCAAAGGAAAAACTCAAATGGTTTTCAATAGGATTACTTTCCTCTGATAAATATGGCGCTCTTGTGCAGCTAGAAGATATTTGAAAAAGATTCACTGAATGTCTTGATTTTCAAATATAATTTTTGGAGGCATTTTGATTTACATAATGACTAATATGAGAATGTATTGCCGATTGGCCTTTACTGGCTTACCTTACCCAATTTATGGACGGGAAATATACTTATAACCAGGAAGGAAGGAAGAGAATATTTTGGTTTGCTATTTAATACCTCAAAACCGTTTTACTCATACAGTACTTACAGATCTTAAATTACCGCAGAGGCCTGCCAAATTACCAGTCTGGGTTATTAAAGAGTAACACAGTTATTCTTTAAACATAAGTCACGGTACAGTTAAAGCATCAGCAGTCACCCTTGCAGCAGGAGAGGAGAAGAGCTTGTGATTATGCAAGATGTCTTATACCCTGTGGTCTGATTTCACACTAGTTATATTCTCTCTACTTTTTCTTTGTCATACTCTTAGATTGATTACTTAGGGGTGCTGTATGTGCTTAATCTGCTAGGGTTGCTGTTTCATTGTGTTGGGGCTTTGGGAAAGGAATGTACTTCTGGGTCCTCTTTTGGGGTCCTGAGGGAACGGGCCTGAGGAAGGGGATTGTTCCCGAAACGTTGCCCCCCTTCTTATCCCCATTTTTTGCCCCCCCCTCCCCTTGTTTCTCCCTCCACCCCACCTCCACCTCCCATTGTGTGATATTCTGTTTTTTGCATACTATGTTTTTTTGCAGTATGTATTTTAGACGCTTTTGTGTTGGTCACATCGCTCCGTGGATTTGACTTGTGTTGACATTAAATATCTTTTTTTGATTTGGCAATTACCTACTCTTGAGATTCATTCTACTAGTCAGTGAGTGCTGGAACTATTATTACTGTTTTGTACAGTTAAAGCACGTTGTTAAAAGTGAAGAAAAACAGACTTAAAACATTGATTATGGTGGTGCCTTTATATATCCACATTTTGAGACACCATGTTACTGTATATATCAAAAATTACCAAATGAAAACTACTGTTGTTTGGTAATGTATACTCATGGAAGGAAACTGAAATAATACTATTTAGCAGCAAAAGAGTCGATGGCAAATTGGATAATGAGCACCACTCCCACTGTAGTAACATTAGATATGTACCTGTTCATACTAATGAGTATAGAATGAATATTTTATTATTAACATTGATTGGCAGAGTGTACATGGTGCACAGATTTTATGCATCATGTATACAATGTAAATTCAATGTGGATCCCAAAATGGCGCCGAAGAGCTGGAGCACGCGGCGCAAAATGAACTCCAGGAGCCGTTTGACCCCGAACAACCTGGACTCAATAAAGAGTTCTTTGAATCCCTGTTCCTCAAGATGAGGAGAGGGGTGAAAGAAGACATTGAGACGGCCCTGCAGGGCATCCAAACCGACCTAGGAGCCCTCACCAGTAGAACGGACGAACTGGAGGCCAAAATTGAGGGAGCCATCAATAACCAGACAGAGACCCACGACGAGGTCTCCAGATGCGGCGATGCAATCCGAGACCTGCAAAATGCACTAGAAGACCTCGAGAACCGAGAGAGGAGACAGAACATCCGCCTCAAAAGCATTCCAGAGGCTGTCTCCCACGAGGATCTCCAAGCTTACCTCCGCAAGATATTCTTGCAGCTGGTGCCAGGCCTCACAGAACACGAGCTAATCATGGACCGAGCCCACCGGGCCCTGGGCCCAAAGCCGACAGACCCCAACAGGCACAGAGACGTAGTGGTGAGACTCCACGCGTACTCCACCAAAGAACGCATCATGGAAGCCGCCAGGGGTCTGCGCAGCATTCAAACAGACAATGCGGACATTCAAATTTTCGATGATCTATCCAGGACCACAGTGATCAAGAGACGCGAGATGAAGCCACTTACCAGCTATCTCCACGACCAGGGGGTCAAGTATCGTTGGGGCTTCCCCTTCAAACTTGTGGTGCTCTGCAACGGGCGGCACTACACAATCTCTGCCCCCGAGGACTTCCTCAAGGCCCTGGGGATCCCCGCTCCCCAGAACGACAACCGCCCCCCCGTGCCGCTGCAGGTTCGGAGCCCTCGGATACACCCCGAGCGTCTGAAAGACTAGCCAGCCAGAAACAACGCTGACCGAGCTGGCTACCCCTTCGGAAGATCCTGCCTCCCCAGACAGATGAAGACCCGTCACGCATTCCTAGGTTGCCTACCCACCCTGAATGCCAGTAGCCCTCATCCCCTTACCTGCAACAATGATCCCCCAGGAACAGCAACTGGCTCCAGCCTGCCTTGCAGCTTCCATCAGAGAGACCTCCACGCAAGCCCTGGGGCACATCAAAGATGGCCGCCACTGCCCCTCCGCATCCTCTGACTCCCCAAGACCGTCCTGCAGCAGAAGAGGAACCCCGACTACCTAGCGGTCCATTGCGAGCTCTCCTGTCCCTCTGCCCCCCTTCCCCTCCCCCTCCTCTACCCCCCTCCCCTTCACCCTTCCCCCCCTCCACTCCTCCCGCCCCTCCTCCCTTCCCCCCCATCCACCCTTCCCCCCCACCCCCCTAAAGAAGCTCCACTACTCATCCTCCCAGATCCAGCTTTGCGAAGAAGGCCCACCTTCAATCGGCTGGAGCCACCCCGACAGATGCTTCCCGTCGGTCTGCACCGGACCCCACCTTGACGCGAGTCCTGCTCCAATACCCCGGATGCCCAGTTCACTTTTCCTAATAAAAAAAAATTGAACCGGGACTACCTACTGCAGAACTGATGCCTCTTCAGAGACCAGCTCATGCCTGAAGCACTCCTCTTACCAGGGACTACTTTCCTACGTCCCCTCCATACCGAACTACGGTGGTCAGGTTGTATACAATCGTCTTGACCTCCTCACATTTGCACCCCCCACCCCATCCCCCAAGGCAAGCTCCATATGCCACCCCATCCCCCCTTCCCACCACACACCCCCCTCCCCCGTCTCACGGTCTCAGCCCTCCCCCACACTATGCCCTCCGATACCCTCTGCTAAAACGGAGGTGGACATACCCGAATGGCGCTAAACTTGACTGTGCTATATATGTCTTTGCCCTATCCGTATGATCTATGCAGAGCCCAGCCTCTTCGGCCCCTATACCCCCCAATGCAATTCCCCTATGTATAATCATGCTTAGCTCACTGTATATGCTCCTTACTACTGTGGTCCACCTCCCCTACGTCGCCCCCCCCCCTCCCCAACCCAGCAACGGGCCCCCCCCCCCGATGCCCCCCCAGGAACCCCCCTATGCCAGAATGAGGAACGGTATTCTTGATCTGTGTATGCATCTACAATGACTGTTCCGTATGGTTTCATGAGAACATAGAGTCGCAGACATGGTGCTCAACTCAAAATGTGCTCCCCAGGTATCACTCAAATATTTTATATATCTCTGATAATGTCGACCCATCCTCTCAGTACCCCTCCCCCCCCCTCCCTTCCCCTTCTTCCCCTACCCCCCAGCCCAGCAACGGGGTCGCCCCCGATGTCCTCCCCAGGGACCCTCTATGTGCGAGCAAGGAACGGTTTAATTGATCTATGTATGTATCTACACAGTCGGTTTTACATGGTTTAATGAGAACATTGAACCTGAGGATTAGCAGACCTGCTGCTCATTTCAAATGTGCCCTAAGTGTACCACCAAAGCTTTGTATATACCTGAGAAAGTGTTGACCCACCCTATCAGTACCCCCCCTCTTCCCCCCTCCTCCCACACCCACCTCCCCCACTCCCCTCCCACTCCCTAGCAGTCCCTGAAAGCTGCCAAATAAGGGCACCGCTGCTATGTTCCTAGTTGGCCGAAGACACAAGGCCCCAGAGTCCCCCCTCCCCCCCCCCCCACCCCTCCTGCTCCCTCAACGAAGGCCCAACGGCCCTCCCCCCCCACCCCCCCTCTCACAGCCCCCATAAGAGTTCATAGCTTCCCAATGTTGCCGCTCAGAATTGTTTGCAGGGTTGCGTTACTATCTCCCTACCACCCTGCTACTTGCAGGCTCCCCCCCAGCCTCAAACTAGGAGGATGTTGGACCTCGAATACTGGTCTCGCCCCATGTTTGGTGACCCGGAAAGCTCTCCAGGGGTTTTACACCCCCTTCCCTTGACACCACGGTGCCAAGAGGAAACTCTTTTGGGCTCCCGGACAGCCCGCATTCCTTCTCTCCCCCTTGTGTCCACCCCCCCTCCACACCCAGCTTCCCTCCCCTCTCCCCCCCTCTCTGGCCCCCTCCACCCGCAGGGGTCCTTACAGGGACTACACGAGGCCCCCCTGCCCCCTCGCTAGAGGACCCATCCACCCCCGATATGGGAATCACACGGGGTCCGGGGTTTCCAACCCTGGGAACAGTAAACCCACCTAATGTCGTCAATTAAAATCATCTCCCTAAATGTCAAGGGCCTCAACTCAGTTAGAAAACGCAAACTGGCACTCTAAGAACTTAAAAAAAACAAAGTTGACATTATATGTATCCAGGAAACTCACTTTAACACCTCAGATCCCCCTAACACGTTCAAGCACGCTTTCCCCCAAGCCTTCTTCGCATCCTCCCCATAAAAGAAACGAGGAGTAGCCGAATTGATTAAAAATAACATCCCCTTCGCCCCAACAAAGCTAATAAAAGACCCTGAGGGAAGATATCTGCTCCTACAAGGCACCCTATCAGGATCCCCCATTTCTATACTGAATATATATGCCCCTAATGACAATCAAGTCCAATTTCTCCAGAACTTACTTGGCTCATTGGACCAATCCATACTTTCCTCGCTAATGGTGGTTGGAGATTTTAACATTGTCCTCTCCCCAGACCAGGAAAAATCCACCCTGCCCACAACACCCCACACCGCCCAAACACAGAAAAAGGCCAAAGAATTCCGAGACGTTTTGCAAAACTACTCCCTCTCGGACATCTGGAGGACCCAGCACGTGGGTCAGAGGGACTACACGTTCTTCTCAGCTCCACATCAGTCTTACTCGCGGATTTACTATTTTCTAGGTACCAATAATGTTCTCCAGGCATCCTCCCATTCCAACATAGGTCCAATAACATGGTCAGATCACGCCCCTGTCGAATTAACCCTCTCTCTACCCTTCGTCAAAAGTTCCGCATATAAGTGGAAATTAAACCACTCTCTCCTCAACGACCCTCAGGTAGTTGTCAATCAAACAAAAACTAAAGACTTTTTTCCAAATAAATAGTGGTTCTGTCTCAGCAGCAGTAATGCTCTGGGAAGCACATAAAGCTACCATTAGAGGGGACCTTATCTCGCTAGCCTCCCATAAGAAAAAAAAGAAACTCAAAGAGCAAAAAGAACTAACGGACAAGATCCTGGCCCTTGAGCATCAACATAAGCAGGCCCCATCTAAAAGATTGTTCAGAACCCTAGATAAAACAAGAACAGAACTTAAACTACTGCAGCTTCATGAGGCAGAGAGGGCGTTGAAATGGACAAACCAAAGGTTCTACAACAGGGGCAACAAGGCAGACAAACTCCTGGCCTCAAAACTTAGAGGCGTAAAGGCCAAAGCCCAGATCACAAAAATCCGTACCAGGAACGGACAAATATCTTATAATGAAAAATAAATAGCGCAGGAATTCGCAAAATTCTATGAAGACCTTTACAACCTCCGCCCACCTGGCCAAGAGCAGGACAGTGCCAAAATAGCCACAAAATACCTGACTCAATGCAACCTCCCATCTCTATCAGCCGAAGAGCTCGAGTTCCTTAACCAAAAAATATCTCAGGAGGAATTGTCCCAAGCCATAAGCTCCCTCAAAATAGCTAAGACACCGGGCCCAGATGGGTTTTCTAAACGTGTATTTAAAAAGTTCGCAGCATCCCTCTCCCCCTATCTACTGGACATGTTTAATTCCTACCTGGAAGGTGAGCCAATCCCAGGCACAATTTCGGCCGCCAACCTTGCTATCATCCATAAGGAAGGGAAGGGACCTGCTACAATGCGGTAATTACAGACCGATCTCCCTACTTAATACAGACCTCAAACTCTTCAGCAAGATCTTAGCAAACAGACTGAACCCGATTCTCCCCAGACACAGTTTTTTGCGCCTATTTTTCACTTTGTTACAATATTTCCGTATTATCTAGACATAAAAGTTTTGAAATCATTGAAACAATGTAATTGTATGTAATGTTAGTTTATACTGCACTATGTGCATTTTCATATGGAGTAGGTCAGATAATTGTTTCATTTGTTTATATAAATCTGGAAAGTTGTACATTTTGGTTGCCCAAAACAGTGCTACTTACGTGGCAACTTATCAAACATAGCCTGAATAACCCAGACGTTTTACAATGAAAACAGTGATAACCTTGTAATAGATACATCGACTCCACCAACAGTTCATTTATATTCCAGGACGGGACATTTTTAGTGGCGACATATTTTATTTGCATGAAATCACTGTAATGTGGTCGTTCTTTATGCCAGTTTTCACTGCTGGCGAATTACTCAACACAATTCCGAATGTCAAAACAAGACTAAGCCACTATTTTCCTAAAGTGTATAATCTCCAATTCCCATTTCGCTTTCACGTATAAAAACATTCACTTCCTGAAAGAAGACTCACGCTATTTAAGAGCAACATAAACACTTCCCACTGACTAAGCAGTGAAACGTCTCTTCAGAAAGATATTTCAACAAAGATCTATAAATATATCATTTTAAAGCCAAATCTTATTCAAACAGAAACACAATTTGAACATTGGGATTTATTGGATATTTGAACTTTACTTTCCCTGCTGTTATTCCAACAACTAGTGTTACTGTCATGAAAGCATGTTGAAATTAAATATTTAAAATATACTGTTATGAAACATACCATTTTTGTATTGTTGTGCGTAATATATTACATTGTTACATGGTGGATGAGGTTGAAAAAAGACATACAGTACAGTATGTCTATCAAGTTCAACCTATGACAAATTTAGACCACAGATATTTTATTCTATATTTGTGTTTACAGTATATTGATCAGAGAAAGGCAAACAAAACACCCCAGTGAAGCATCATCAATATTGTCTCATAAAGGGAAAATTAAATTACTAGATTACTTCAAATAATCTGATTTCTCTCTGGATCAACATCATTCCCATGTTTACTTATTTGGTATATCTCTGTATAGGAAGAAATGAAGAAAAAAACAGCGCATGAGACTCATGGTGAAGTAAAGTTTGTAATATGTATGTTGGTCAATAAACGGGTAAGTGTGGTGTGTACAGTACATCAGGTTGTTCTTTTTAACACATTTCATGTAGCTATGACATGGGTTTATCACACTGGAACGAACGAACGACCAACACCACTGAGCCTCTCGCCAGATGTATTGAGGGGTAGCCGATCTCTGTAAGACGAACAGGACCACACAGAGAGACGCGATGCTCCCAGGGTAGCAGGAAACGTCTCATGGCTCAGGTAATCAGCGGGCAAGCCCCATCGGTGTAGAGGAAATCTTTCCAAATTAAAGCCCCATGCACAGCAGTGTCAGTAGCAGCAGCCTCTGGCGTCACAAGATCGTGACCATGTGGTATATGTCAGTGGATCGCGATAACTATTGCAGGCTCAGATGGAGCAGTGGATAAGCTAATGTCCCCAGGAATAAACTCTAGCCCAAAAACTATCCCGAACGCTAGAGGCTGCTTCTACTGACACTGCTGTGCACAGGGCTCTACACCGACAGAGCTTGTGCGCTGATTACCTGACCGAGGATGTGGACCCTGTACCTGCTACCCTGGGAGCATCGCATCCCTCTGTGTGGTCCCGTTTGTCTTGCAGATATTGGCTACCGCTCAATGCATCTGGCGAGAGGCTCAGTGGTGTTGGTCGTTTGACCGTTCCAGTGTGATAAACCCATGTCATAGCTACATGAAATGTGTTAGAAGAATTACCATGATGTACGCACCCCACTTACCCGTTTATTGACCAACATATATAATAATAAGAATAATAGTTTGTTCTTGTACAGTGCTGCTAGTTTTACATAGTGCTTAACAGAGACATTTTGCAGACACAGTCCCTGCCCCATGGAGCTTATGTTTTTTTTTTTTATGAGGCACTGTTGTTAAGGTGAACCAAGGTCATAAGGAGTCAACACTGGGAATTGAACCAGGTTCCCCTGCTCCAAACTCAGTGCCAGTCAGTGTCTTTACTCACTGAGCTGCTTCTTCTCCCTTCCCTCCTAATACAAACTTTACTTCACCATGAGTGTTGTGCGCTGGTGTTTTTCTACATTTCTTCTTGTACCCGAGAGATGTTGAGCCGTCTCTTGTGAACAGCTGCAGACCTACTGTACACACACTTTTGAGGGCCTGTAAATTCTACAGTTCCCTTATCACATGTGATTGATCCACATTGAGAATTTGATCCAGGTGTTTTGGTATCTCTATATTGGTTTTCTCTGCACAAACTGCACAACTGCTTTTCACTGCCCTTTTATACACTTGCTGCGCACTTTTCCTTTTCTTTTATATCCCTGTATACCTTTCATTTCATAATTTTTTTTTTATTTATGACAATTCTCTGTTGTCTATCCCAGGGGTGCGCGAACTATTGGCGCTGCGCCCCCCCTGCCTGCTCCACCCGGTGGTCGCGCCCCCGTACCTTGCTTTCCTGCATCAAACGACGCTGTGGGGTCATGTGACATCACGCCGTGACCCCGACACCACGTTGCCATGGCGACGGTTCATGTGACATCACGTCACATGGTTCCGCGGCGTCAAATGACGCCGCATTGCCATGGCGATGTGTCACCATGCTTCTGAAACCCGGTAAGTTGAGAGTTGCAGATGCCTCATTAAATTAAATGCCTTGGGGAAGAGCGCGGGGCATCTGCAACCACCTGCGCCCCCCCAAGAAAATCTCATGCCCCCCCTGGGGAGCGCGCCCCCCCCAGTTTGCGCACCCCTGGTCTATCCTTCAACCCGTTTTCAATCCAAGTACAATTTATTTTATTTTGTACACTAACCTCTTGTGTGGAACTATATCAAAAGCCTTTGCAAAATCTAAGTAGACCACGTCAACTGCATTACTTTGGTCTAAATTCCTATTTACCTCCTCAAAGAAACTAATAAGTTTAGTTTGGCACGACCTATGCTTCATAAATCTATGTTGACTATTGATAGTAAATTTTGTTTCCCATTAGGTATTCCTGAATATTATTCCGTACTAAACCTTCAAGTAGCTTCCCCACTATTGATGTCAGCCTTACAGGTCTGTAATTCCCCGGTTGTGATCTAGCTCCCTATTTAAATATAGACACCACATCTGCTTTATACCAATCTTGTGGTACCGAGCCTGTGGAAATTGAGTCCATGAATATTAAATGAAATGGTTTGGCTATTATTCCTGAACTTAACTCCCTAAGAACTATTGGGTGCATGCTATGCGGGCCAGGTGCTTTATTTACTTTAATTTTATCAAGCCGCCTATGCACTTCTTCCTCAGTTAACCAATTGTTTGTTAATATAGAGGTTGTGGCTTCCTCCTGTGGCACTATTTTTGCAATTGATTCCTCCCTGGAAAATACAGAGGCAAAGAGTTTGTTTAATACCTCTGCTTTTTCCATATATCCAATCATTTGTCTGCTCCCTCACACTAAAAGGGTCCTATAATTTATTTTCTAATCTGTTTCGTATTAAGGTACTTAAAGAACTTTTTAGGGTTGATCTTACTGTTTGTTGCAATCCTTTTTTAATTTTCAATTTTTTCTAATTTGATTGCCCTTTTGCAACTTTTATTACATTCCTTATAATTCTGATATGATGCCTCCATACGTTCTGACTTTAAAAGCCATTTTCTTCCTTTCCATTTCCTCCCCAACCTGTTTATTTAGCCACATTGGTTTAGACCAGGGCTGCACAACACGCGGCCCGCCTGGCCTCTCTGTGCGGCCCTCAATGAAATTTAAAAAAAAAAAAAAAACTTTGAAAAAAAAAAAAATTTGAAAAAAAAACTTTGAAAAAAAAAAAAAAAACCTTTGAAAAAAAAATGGCGCCGATTCCCTGCGGTCCCGGCGCGGCCCGCTCCACCCCCCCCCTTCCCTGCTCCCAACGTGGGGCGGAAGCATAGCCCCCCTGGAAATATGCAGAGGCAGCTGAGCCGCGGCCCGGGATTGGATGGGAGGCGGGGCTAGCAGCAGTCACGCAGGGGTTGTTGCCGCCACGCTCTCCCGCGCTTTTGCACACCAGCCAGTGCAGCACCTGGAGCTTCTGTCTAGTTCATTACCTCACCCGTGGCCGCATAAGGTAGGGACCCGTGGGACCAGGGAGATGCGGGGGAGAGAGGGGGCAAAGAAGCTTGGGGGGGGGGCGAGGGAGATTGGGGGTGGGGGGAGGTTGGTGGGGGCCGCCACGTGCCCTCCCGCTCTCCCGCTGTAACTCCCCATCTGGCACCCAGACTCTCCCTCTGGCCCTCCCTCCTGCACCCCGGCAGTGTGGTCGCATAGGCAGGGAGTGGGACCCGTGGGACCAGAGAGAGATGGAGATGCGGGGGAGAGAGGGAGATTGGGGGGGCAAAGAAGCTTGGGGGGCGAGGGAGATTGAGAGATGGGAGATGCAGGGGGGGGAGAGATGGGAGATGCAGGGGGGGGGAGAGATGGGAGATGCAGGGGGGGGGGAGAGATGGGAGATGCAGGGGGGGAGGAGATGGGAGATGCAGAGGGGGGGGGGAGAGATGGGAGATGCAGGGGGGGAGAGATGGGGAGAGATGTGAGATGCAGGGGGGGAGAGATGGGAGGTGCAGGGGGGGGAGTGAGATGGGAGGTGCAGAGGGGGGGGGGAGATGGGAGAGATGGGAGATTCAGAGGGGGGGGAGAGATGGGAGATGCAGGGGGGGAGAGATGGGAGATGCAGGGGGGGGAGAGATGTGAGATGCAGAGGGGGGGAGATGCAGAGGGGGGGGAGAGATGGGAGATGCAGAGGGGGGGAGAGATGGGAGATGCAAGGGGGAGAGATGGGAGATGCAGGGGGGGAGTGAGATGCTTGCTGTTATTGGTTGTGGGGCCAGCTGATATGGGTTGTGGGGCCTGCTGATATGGGTTGTGGGGGCTGCTGATATGGTTTGTGGGGCCTGCTGTTATTGGTTGTGGGGCCTGCTGATATGGGTTGTGGGGCCTGCTGATATGGGTTGTGGGGGCTGCTGATATGGGTTGTGGGGTCTGCTGTTATTGGTTGTGGGGGCTGCTGATATGGGTTGTGGGGCCTGCTGTTGGGAGGTGCAGGGGGGAGAGTGATGGGAGATGCAGGGGGGGGAGAGTGATGGGAGGTGCAGGATGATGATGAGGTGCTGGAGGAGAGACGATGATGATGATGATGATGATTTTACCCGTGCGGCCCAATTTTTTTTTTCCTTGGAGCAGTTCGGCCCTCCGCACTTTACGAGTTGTGCAGGCCTGGTTTAGACTTTTTTCTTTTATATTTATTACCCAAAGGTATACACTGATAATTGTGCTTTTCTAACAATGTTTTAAAGACTGACCATTTGTCCTTCATATTTACCCTGCAAAAACATTATCCCAATTTATTCCTTGTAGATTATTCTTCAGTTTATTAAAATGTGCCTTTCTAAAATGTAAAGTCTTTGTTGAACCCATATAATATGTGTTTTGATCATTTATTTAAAATGGGAACATGTTATGATCACTGTTAATAATAATAATAATTTGTTCTTGTATTGCGCTGCTAGTTTTACAAAGCGCTTTACAGAGACATTTTGCAGACACAGGTCCCTGCCCCATGGAGCTTACAATCTATGTTTTTTGGTACCTGAGGCACAGGGAGATAAAGTGACTTGCCCAAGTCACAAGGAGCCAACAACAGGAATTGAACCAGGTTCCCCCGCTTCAAACTCAGTGTCTCAGTGTTTCCCAAATGTTCCCGGAACTGAATATTTGTTATTACTTCTACACTCTTTGATATAACCAAATCCAGTAATGCCCCTCTCCTGGTTGGTTCCTCAATAATTTGGGTCATGTAATTGTCTTTTAGACCCCCCAAAAAAAATCTTCCTTTAGTTGTAATGCTAATCTCATTGCTCCAGTCTGTCCGGATAATTAAAATTACCCATTATGAAAACATGACCTAGTTTTGCTGCCTTCTCCATCTCCGAAAGTATTTTAGCTTCCTCAATCTCACAGATATTTGGTGGTTTAAAGCATATCCCTACAAACATCTTCTTTGTACTTTTACCTCCACTGCTAATTTCTATCCACAAGGTCTCTACATTTTCATTGTTCCCTTCATACTCCACCGCCTCTTTTATTTGCTCGATAACTGCCGTGAGTTTCATCCCACCATGTCTCAGTAAAATGCCTATGATATTATACCGCGCCCTTGTACTGTAGCTACTGTATTAATTAAAGCTTTATCTGTCTTGTAGCTATTAATGCAAGCTTTTTATCTGTCGACTTCTTGCATTAGCAAGCATGCATTTAAGTTTTTTTCAGTCTGTGCTATTGTCATTTTATCTGAAACCCTAATGTGTGTTTTGGTTATTTTTATATTTATGAGAAAGTATATCCTAAGATGAAATGATTTGTATAGCTACAGATGAACTCCTTTTTTGACAGATATCGCTTGTTGGGGGTTAACAACATTTTTGGGTTCAGCATTATGTTTAGGGGAGATTCAATAAGGTCCATTGTAGGTTAAAACACAATCCAATGTTAACTGCCATTCAAGTTAATAGCAGTTAACTGTATCGGGTATGTTATCTCGTATCAGAACTTAGTAGATCCCCTCCTTTGACTTTTAACTCCTAGAAGTTGAAATATTAAACACTGCAGGCCACACAGGGTTATACATAAATGGGACTGATATTCCTACTTCAAGGACTCCAAGAGAAATGTATTTATCAAAGGACACCTGCTGCAAAACTAGGGCAAAAATAATACCAGATGTACCACAGAATAAAAATCCTTGTATATAGTAAATAATAGAGATTGTTTTGCCTAGCCGTGCATCTACATGACTTTGCTAAATAGCCACTTTTGTTCCTTGTTTTGGCCCTAACTACTTCACTATTTTATCATTCTTTATTTATATTATGATTAAGCTTATGGATTCCTTTTAAACAAATAATGCAGTTGTCATTAATGTAGTACAGGCCTGCACAACATGCGGCCCGCCTGGCCTCTCTGTGCGGCCTGCGATGACTCCGGCCGGGCGCCAGTTAATTAAATAAATTTTAAAAAGTTACAAAAATGGCGGTGAATCCACGCGGTTCCGGCGCGCATGCGCAGGGCAAGCAGGGCCCGCTCTCCCCCCTACTCCCAACGTGGGACGGAGGGGGAAGTAACAGCCAGCTCCTCCTGCGGCCGCCCCCCCCCCCCCTGCTCCCAACGTGGGACGGAGGGGGAAGTACCAGCCAGCTCCTCCTGCGGGCCCGCTCCCCCCCCGTGCTCCCAACGTGGGACGGAGGGGGAAGTACCAGCCAGCTCCTCCTGCGGCCGCCCCCCACCCTGCTCCCAACGTGGGACGGAGGGGGAAGTAACAGCCAGCTCCTCCTACGGCCTGCTTCCCTCCGCTTCCCCCCACGGCCAGCTTCCTGCGTTCCCTCGAGCTCACCTCCCGTGCCCCCCCCCCCCCCCCCGAGAAAACCCCCGCGCCCCCAAGCCCACCTCCCGTCCCGGGCAGCTGCTGCGGGGATATCGGGGGCAGGAGGGGAAAGCGTCCGGTGGCAAGCTGCACCCACCCGGTCAAGGTAAGTCACTGTCACCCACCCACCCAGTCACTGTCACCCAGTCACTGTCTCCCACCCAGTCACTGTCACCCACCCACCCACTGTCACCCACCCAGTCACTGTCACCCACCCAGTCACTGTTACCCACCCAGTCACTGTTACCCACCCAGTCACTGTCACCCACCCAGTCACTCTGTCCCACCCACTGTCTCCCACCCAGTTACTGTCTCCCACCCACCCAGTCACTGTCACCCACCCAGTCACTGTCACCGTCACTCAGTCACTGTCACCCACCCACCCAGTCACTGTCACCCACCCAGTCACTGTCACCCACCCAGTCACTGTCACCGTCACTCAGTCACTGTCACCCACCCACCCAGTCACTGTCACCCACCCAGTCACTGTCACCCACCCACCCAGTCACTGTCACCCACCCAGTCACTGTCACCCAGTCACTGTCACCCACCCAGTTACTGTCACCCACCCAGTCACTGTCACCCAGTCACTGTCACCCTGTCACCCAGTCACTGTCACCCAGTCACTGTCACCCACCCAGTCACTGTCTCCCACCCAGTCACTGTCTCCCACCTAGTCACTGTCTCCCACCCAGTCACTGTCTCCCACCCCGTCACTGTCTCCCACCCAGTCACTGTCACCCACCCAGTCACTGTCACCCAGTCACTGTCACCCAGTCACTGTCACCCACCCAGTCACTGTCACCCACCCAGTCACTGTCTCCCACCCAGTCACTGTCTCCCACCTAGTCACTGTCTCCCACCCAGTCACTGTCTCCCACCCAGTCACTGTCACCCACCCAGTCACTGTCACCCTGTCACCCAGTCACTGTCACCCAGTTACTGTCACCCACCCAGTCACTGTCTCCCACCCAGTCACTGTCTCCCACCTAGTCACTGTCTCCCACCCAGTCACTGTCTCCCACCCCGTCACTGTCTCCCACCCCGTCACTGTCACCCACCCAGTCACTGTCACCCAGTCACTGTCACCCAGTCACTGTCACCCACCCAGTCACTGTCACCCACCCAGTCACTGTCTCCCACCCAGTCACTGTCTCCCACCTAGTCACTGTCTCCCACCCCGTCACTGTCTCCCACCCAGTCACTGTCACCCAGTCACTGTCACCCACCCAGTCACTGTCACCCACCCAGTCACTGTCACCCACCCAGTCACTGTCACCCACCCAGTCACTGTCACTCAGTCACTGTCACACTGTCACCCACCCAGTCACCGTCACCCAGTCACTGTCACCCACCCAGTCACCGTCACCCAGTCACTGTCACCCACCCACCCAGTCACTGTCACCCTGTCACCCAGTCACTGTCACCCAGTCACTGTCACCCAGTCACTGTCACCCACCCAGTCACTGTCTCCCACCCAGTCACTGTCTCCCACCCAGTCACTGTCTCCCACCCAGTCACTGTCACCCACCCACCCAGTCACTGTCACCCACCCAGTCACTGTCACCCACCCAGTTACTGTCACCCACCCAGTTACTGTCACCCACCCAGTCACTGTCACCCACCCAGTCACTGTCACCCACCCAGTCACTGTCACCCTGTCACCCAGTCACTGTCACCCACTCAGTCACTGTCACCCAATCACTGTCACTGTCACCCACCCAGTCACTGTCTCCCACCCAGTCACTGTCTCCCACCCAGTCACTGTCTCCCACCCAGTCACTGTCTCCCACCCAGTCACTGTCTCCCTGTCACCCAGTCACTGTCACCCAGTCACTGTCTCCTACCCAGTCACTGTCACCCAGTCACTGACTCCCTGTCACCCAGTCACTGTCACCCAGTCACTGTCTCCTACCCAGTCACTGTCACCCAGTCACTGACTCCCTGTCACCCAGTCACTGTCACCCAGTCACTGTCTCCCACCCAGTCACTGTCACCCAGTCACCCAGTCACTGTCACCCAGTCACTGTCTCCCACCCTGTCACTGTCACCCAGTCACCCAGTCACTGTCTCCCACCCAGTCACTGTCTCCCACCCAGTCACTGTCACCCACCCACTGTCATTCACCCAAGGGGGGAGAGTGGTGTGAGGTTTAGGGGGGGAGAGTGATGTGAGGTGCAAGGGGGGAGAGTGATGTGAGGTGCAAGGGGCAGAGTGATGTGAAGTACAAGGGGGAGAGTGATGTGAGGTGCAAGGGGGGAGAGTGATATGAGGTGCAAGGGGGAGATTGATGTGAGCTGCAGGGGGGAGAGTGATGTGAGGTGCAAGGGGGGAGAGTGATGTGAAGTACAAGGCGGGAGAGTGATGTGAGGTGCAAGGGGGGAGAGTGATGTGAGGTGCAAGGGAGGAGAGTGATGTGAGGTGCAAGGGGGAGAGTGATGTGAGGTGCAAAGGGGAGAATGATGTGAGGTGCAAGGGGGAGAATGATGTGAGGTGCAGGGGGGAGAGGGATGTGAAGTGCAGGGGGGTGAGATGTGTGTGGTGTGCAGGGGGGTATTGTGTGTTTGATGTGGAGGGGGAGTATTATGTGTGTGGGTGAGGGGGGGAGATGGGGGTATGAGAGATAGATGGGGAGTATCGCAAAGGTTGATAGTGAGGGGTTCTGGGGGAGATATGAGGATGATGATGAAGGGTGCTGGGGGAGATATGAGGATGATGATGAGGGGTGCTGGGGGAGATATGAGGATGATGATGATGAGAGGTGCAGGAGGAGAGATGATGATGATGATGATGATGATGATTTTACCCGTGCGACCCAATTTTTTTTTCCTTGGAGCAGTTCGGCCCTTCTCACTTTACGAGTTGTGCAGGCCTGATGTAGTATGTTGTCTGAGTAAGTATGCGTATATACAGTACATGTGCATATTATGTGTATTGTGTAATGTATCTTTATTATAACAAATGTATTGCATTAGCCAGTGTGGACTGGGTTAACATCACGAGGAAAAGACAGACACAGTTTCAAAGACCTGAGGTTCATCATGTCCTCTCCTCCTGCTCTTGGGCCCAGATCCACAGAAAGGTGCTAAGCTCTTGCACTCCCCCATTCATAGGGGTAAAGGCGTGTGAAAGTTAAGCATCCTTTTTATGAATGTGGGTATTGGTGTCTAATTATTGGTCAGCTGTCTTCAATTCACCTCAGACTGTCTTAGAAATAACACAAGTCACAGCAAAGGCAGTCCCCTAAGGCTCAGATGCACAAAGCTCCGTTGTCCTATTTAATTTAATGTTAATCAAAATGAACATTACGTTAATACTAACGCCGATGCACTAAAGAGAATAACATTACGATAATACTAACGCCGATGCACTAAAGAGAATAACATTACGTTATTACTAAGCTTGCGCTTATAGTGCCGGAGACGTCACTCGAAAACAAATGCATTGCCGCCACCGCGTGCGCGACGGCGACAATGCGACGGAGCGACGTCACCGTCGCGAAAACTGGTAACTGGCAAAATTAGATTTTTCAAGGGCTGTCGCCTCATGTGACGGCCCTTGAACCAATCAAATGGCCGGAAACCTGCGCCGCCCGGCGAAATATAACTAAGAGAATAACATTACGTTAATACTAACGCCGATGCACTAAAGAGAATAACATTACGTTAATACTAACGCCAATGCACTAAAGAGAATAACATTACGTTAATACTAACGCCGATGCACTAAAGAGAATAACATTACATTAATACTAACGCCGATGCACTAAAGAGAATAACATTACGTTAATACTAACGCCGCGATGCACTAAAGAGAATAACATTACATTAATACTAACGCCGATGCACTACAGAGAATAACATTACGTTAATACTAACGCCGCGATGCACTAAAGAGAATAACATTACGTTAATACTAACGCCGTGATGCACTAAAGAGAATAACATTACATTAATACTAACGCCGATGCACTAAAGAGAATAACATTACGTTAATACTAACGCCGATGCACTAAAGAGAATAACATTACGTTAATACTAACGCCGTGATGCACTAAAGAGAATAACATTACATTAATACTAACGCCGCGATGCACTAAAGAGAATAACATTACATTAATACTAACGCCGCGATGCACTAAAGAGAATAACATTACATTAATACTAACGCCGATGCACTAAAGAGAATAACATTACGTTAATACTAACGCCGTGATGCACTACAGAGAATAACATTACGTTAATACTAAGGCCACAATGCACTAAAGAGAATAACATTACGTTAATGCTAACGCCGATGCACTAAAGAGAATAACATTACGTTAATACTAACGCCGATGCACTAAAGAGAATAACATTACGATAACCTGGAGTTAACCACTGAAATAACGTATCCATACATTTGTACAGACGTTAGGCTTACTCATATGCAAATCAGATGCTAATGAACCGCTAAGCTGACATCGCAAATGCACTAAACTAATGTTGGCGCAGGGAAATAACGTTACGATAAATAGGTCACACTGAAACTTGCTGTTATTCCCAGCCATACCCTGATTATTCTAATGTTATTTCATACATTTCCCTACAAAGACAAATACATCTTAAAGTTAGAGTCAAAAGTGTTACCCTAAAATATTATTTTTGTCTGGCGCTTTCTATTAAAATAGTTATACTGTAAGTGTCAGGCAAAAATCTATATTATAAATAATAGAACATTGATAAACACACGCGTTACACGTTTGGAACGCGGTAGTGTGTTATTTTTCCTAATGCGCATGTGCATTGTATTGCTTAATGCGTCTCTGCGCTATTAACGTACCCGCTAATGTATTTATCCCTACAATACTGCTTTTGGTGACGGATGCTGTTTTTGTATATAACTAGATTAGTGGATTGTCGTTAATCTCAGGGAAAATAACGTACAGTATTTAGGTAGCAGTACATTATTTGCCCTGATTTGATGGAGCTTAGTGCATCTGGCCTTAAGAGAGCCTCCCCATTACGTTTCACCCTCACTGCTCCTGTTCACCGAGCAAACATGGACAGAATTAATATAATCAGGGAAATACAGACAGAGCTTTAAAGAACCCAGGGTCATCATCTCATCCCCTTCTATTCTTGTGGGCTCTTTGTGTTTAACTGCGGATCTGCTGTCTTCACTTCACCTCAGACTCTATTAAAAACAAGTTGCCGCATAAGAGCAACCAAACGGTGTTAGGCGTTTCCTAATATTCCTGCTTCCCTGGTACTGGTCTTGGGTAAAATATTATGGATGATCGATCATGTATAATGAAGCCTCTCTCACATATCATACTGTATGTTACCTTGCTCTTGCTGTTCTCTATACTTTCTCACAATCCAATTTACATCTTCACCCAACTTCAACTCTCTCACATATTAAGCAGCGCTCAGAAACACGCCAACTTTCTTCTCCATCTCTACCTTATGCTTCCAATTTTCCCTTCCTTAAAGATAGTAAGCTCCTTCGGGAAGGGCACTACTTACTGTACCTACTGTACCACTGTATGGTAATGCTAATATTTTATTTTTATTTTCTGCCAACCTCATCATACTACACCGCATAATAAATAAATAATAATACATTTATAATACAAAGAAAGAAAAGGCTCAGGGATGGCAAATGATTTGGCCAAAGTCACACAGATTTAGCACTTTATCTCTATGCCCTAACTTATTACCATAGGTTTAGCATCAGGTTAAGTTAGCACTATCGTGCATTAACTTAAAATATCATGGTGTTACACCTGTCTTACCTAGAGGTGGCATTTCTCAGAGGGAGGCAAGGGGGAGGGTGGAAAAAATGAACAATTATAGAAGTTAAACTGGGATAATGTTAGGTTATTCCTGTTGGTGGTTAAGTGTTACTACAGTATTAACGTTAATTTAGGTTAGCGCTACGCTGAATAGCCTAATGGAGCTTAGTGTATCTGGGCCCCAGTGATCAATACATGATTGAGAGAACAATATGAAGCCAGTATGGTTGCAATCCATTTGATTAAACAATATGTTTATAAATCTGAACAGGCTACATGATATGCCAATCTATAGCAAGTACAAACTTAAACATTGTTAGTTTTAAATGGTAAAAAAAAGCACAGTATCTTTGAGGTTAAGGCAATGATTTCTAAAGTAACCAAATCTTGGCACTTTCAGTACTTTTATCACATGACTACGGACAAGTCGCGGTGCATAAGAAAACAACGTTTTCTTTTAGTTCAGTAAGCTCTTTGGTCGAAGAGATTCATATGTCTGTATGTTTCTTATGTGCATCTGTGTACTCTGTACTCGCCAGCATACACAACTTCGAATATGTGAAAAAATAAAGTCATGCAACAATATTTAACTTCCTAAAATACAATATTCAGACTGCTAACAGATAATTTCAATCACTACCTGATATATCGCAAGCCTCTTGGTAATTCTGAGCACATAAAAATAATAACCACAGAATGAGGGTGTCACATTTTTGGTGAATTACACTGCCTATATATAGGGTTGCCAGGTGGCTTCTCCAAAAATACTGGACTCAATGGTGAAAGGTGCATCAGGTCACTATGTCCAGGGAGGAAAATACCAGACACATACATGTCCAGTATTACAGTACCTCTCATTTTTTACTGGACAGAATATCCAAATACAGGACAGTCCAGTTCAATACCGGACACCTGGCAACCCTACCTGTATATTAGTTTAGTACAAATACCAGGTTAAGGCTGTGTAAAGGCCGATATTAAATAATGAGTTTATTATTTACCTAATAGACAGCCCCCAAGATATACAGTAGCAAAAGAAACGGAGGAGCTGCAGTCATGCACTTGCAAAGCATAAAGTCCCTGTTATCCCACCAAGCACTGCAGAATAGCAATTGTCCATTCACAGCACATAGCACATCCTCTGCGTTTTCCCCCTGCTAATACTGTATGAGTGCAGTCCTTAACTCCTTTGCTGCTAGAGGGGATTGCACTCCATTCTAAAGCAATGTCTTTGCAGGACATTTTAGCAGCAAAAGGTTAAAAACAGAAGTTCTTTGAAGGGGGGGTGGGGGGGAGGAGCATTCCTTCATCCAAAAAGAAACATGCTGCAGCATTTAGTGGTAATGATGACTAGTGTAATTTAGATGCGACTTCCCAATAGCGCTGTATAATTAAAATAAATACCTATGGAGGTCTCACATGTTCTCTCATTAACAACATGGTTTTTTTTCTGATATGATGACCATTCCCTCAGTTTGGATAGTCTTTTCCTCGCAGGAAACATTCCATCGCTGGGTCTTAATAAAGGACAAAGAAGATGAGAGAAATATTTTTGCTGGACTCTGAGGATACTTTATTTGTGTGCATGTATTTAATGACACGGTGTCATACTATGCAGTATCACTTTCTACTGCTGCATGTTCATTTTCAGAGGCAGACATGGCAGGCCCCTGAGGCCTGAGCCCTTCTATCGCTAGAGAATTTTTTTTTTCTCCAGGTATTTCTTTATACATATAATCTTTGCATAATCTCCAAGAGCTTGCTTTTCAAAAGGCATAACTGCTTCTTAAGAGGCTGAAAGAAAACATGCACTAACTGATGACATGATTAATACACTATTTGCACTCTGTGGGTATAGACACAACATTTTAGCCAGCTGCTGTTTCATCACACAAGAAGGTTGACAAATAAATGCCCCTACAGATGTGAACTTATGCCTCTAAGTTATAATATATATATATATATATATATATATATATATATATATATATATATATATATACAGTGTTCGACAAACCTATACATTTGCTCGCCCCGGGCGAGTGGATTTAACCCCCGGGCGAGTAAATATTGGCCCAAGCAGCACACGTTTGGTACTAGGTGGCGAGTAGATTTTTTTGTGTGGCGAGTAGATTTTTGTGTGATTTGTCAACCACTGTATATATATATATATATATATATGTAGAGGTATCAGTACCGTGTTAGCCGAGCTTCAATAATCAAAAAATAAATAGATGATACCGTTCTGTGGCTAACGAAATGCTTTTATTTGTGCGAGCTTTCGAGATACACTGATCTCTTCTTCCGGCGATGTTACAATGAATGAAGCAAGGATAACTTAAAAACAGTGTCTCTTGGAATGTTATCTGTGCTTCTCCTTCCCCCGGTGTGGATGTGTTTTATGGCTAGAGGTGTCAAAGGGTAACTGAAAGCAAGTGAAGAAAGAGTGTGTATGTGTATCAGTGTGAATAAGAATGAATGGAGAGCCCACAGTATAAACAGTGCTCTACACAAGGTGTGTGTGGAGTGAGAGGGATATAAATGGTGTGGGTGGGTGTGGAAATGTGAGAGTTTGGAGCACAACTAAAAGTGTGTGTGGATACTATGTGGTCCCTATTGGTGTATATGGATGGAAAAATAAGGAGTATTAGTATGTGTGAGAGACAGCTGTGTGTGCATACATATAGCACAGTATGTACAGACATGGCCTTTAGCGCTCATGGGAAGAGAGTTCGCTAGTGTCAGTAAAATTTCGATCTCGGTTTAGGCCACTGCTAAGTGTCCCGAACAGTTGCATAAATTTGTATTCATGCAACCGTCTCTCTTTCGGTGTTTTAAGATTACCTTTGAGTATGGCAACACTCAGATCGTTCATCTTATGGCCAGAGTCAGAGAAATGTTCGCCGACAGGACTGTCTCTTGTTCCGCATGTGATGCTGTTTTATTAAGAGGGTGTATATATATATATATATATATATATATATATATATATATATATATATATATATATATATATATATATATATATATATATATATATATATATATATATATATATATATATATATATATATATGCCCCTCTTAATAAATATGTTTTTACCTGTTGTGTTGTGTTAATCAGTGTTCCCTCTATTGTACATTAACAGAGACTGCCCCAGTTTCCAAAAAAGCTCGGCATTGCATGGGGACGAGGGGGATGTATTTTCCTGCCCAGTGCCGAGGCCACAAAGACTTCATTATTTTTTACTCTTTGATTAGACTTGCAGTAGTTTCTTTAGAAAGCTGGCAACAGTTATGCTGTGGTGTTTGTAAGGAAGGAGAGGGGGGGGTAAAAAAAAACCTTCTCGCTTTATTTCAGACTGGGTAAATTAAGCTTCTCGACCCAAGCCAAGCAAAGCATCCTAAAAATGTAGCAATAGAGTGGTGAGGGGAAAAGTGGAGGTGTGGAGGAGAATCCTAACTGGGGGTTTTTTCTTGGCTGTATGCATTTTGCATGTAATATCTCAGAAGCCATAGGAAAAGCCCAACAAAACATACCTTCCTCTTTCAAATGACACAATAAACACAGCGTTTTATTAGTTACAGTAGTTGTGACTTTTACTCGCAAAACAAGAGTTGCATTGCCATTAAGTAATCACTTTCAAGATAGCCTAACAATGAATAAATTCCCTTTAAAACTATACAGTATTTGGCTCCCATATGAGATATGTTAACCTTTTGAGCTGCTATGGTTGTGTATGCCAAATATGTTCACCTTACTCACAAACCACAATAATGCACTTAAATTATAGCAAAGCAAACAAGGGAGCAACTATTTAAAACAGTCACAATGGGCGAATCAGTTGTCTGAAGTTAACTTGTACAGTTCATTTTTGTTGTCACACCCAGATGTGAACGCTTAAAAGATTATACAAATAGGGTTGTTATCGTGACAGTGAAACTGATGCCACTGTGGTGTGTCTTGCAGGGAACGGGAATGACCACTTTCATGTCAGACGCCTGCAAAACATTGCTTTGCAGAGCAGGCAGCCAAGCTGTACACAAACGCTTAATGTGAGCATCATGTACTGCTCTATACTGTAAGGGGCCCATGTCTGATGTGACTAGGGTGAGAGGACTTTTATTTAAATTCACAAACTACTATAGTGTTGTTAAATCCTTACGTTTGAGAAACATTACCATTTACAATCCCAACATGGCATGCCCTTAAAAGCCACAATACAGTCTGAAGGAAGAAAATACAAAAGTCTGTTACTACAGACACAATCACTTATCATCAGTCCAGCAAAATAGTTAAGACAATCAGTCTTAAGACAAAAAGAAAAAGAATGATGTTTTTGACACTACACATTCCACCTTCAGGGTTAGCCCTGTCCAAACTCTCTCTCTCTACTAGGATATGCAGGCAAGCAGACACTAGCTGTAATGAAAAAGCTCTTTACATACCTCAACCATTAAACAAGACATTTAACCATAGTGGCAGCTCTGTGACCTCCGAGTCCGAATGGCTTGGAATCTCTGATCGATGCTGCTTGTACATGAAGACTTTGTGCTGCAGAGTCCAGCAACCGCATCCAGGATTACGTGTGAACTATTCAATGGTGAAGAGGGTTGGAAAGGAAATCAAAATTAAAAAAAAGGAGCGAAAGAAAGCAGTAGGTGAAAGGGGATCAGAGCAAAAACACTAAAGAATGCACTTTTTTTTTTAGTGACTGCTGGTTTGTGAGCATCTAGTGTAGATTTAGTCTGCTGCAGTGTGACTGAGTATGACAGTGTTGCAAACAGCTACAGCTATTCGTGAACACTGTGCAGTTGGGAGGTGCTGAAGTCAGTTGCCACTGGCAGACAGCAGCAAACCAATCGGCTTCAGCACTGTCAGCTAACAGGAGTGTGCAGCCCTCTCTGTGTAGGTTTCCTCATTTCCAATGTGACGTCAAAGGGCTTAGGTTTTCTTCTCCCCGCTCCCTTGCTGCATGCACAATTCATTTCGCAGAGCAGCTTGGAGTGGAATGTAGCACTGATTTCTTCTCTGCAAAAAAAAAAATAATAATAATAAAATATATAAATATATATCTTAAAAAACAAATATCCTGTCTGTTTCCTGCGATGGTATGCAAATACCTTTCCGTTAGATGCATTACCTCAATATTTCAAAGGAAGAAATAAAGAACAAAACATAAGGACTGCAATTTTCTACTTTGAAAGCATTTTGCATGGAGCGGTTTATAAAATGAGACCTTTTAAATGAGCATTCACCCTTGCACTTGGTAAAGAGTAAACTTTTAAACAAACATACTTTAATTGCTAAAAAGCATGCATCAGCTAATTCACAACTTCCACATGTTCTTTGATCTTCTACCAGGTAAACATCTGAAGCATCATATTTTACTTAAACTGCAGGTGAAAAGGGCTTGGGTACTGTACAGTATGTATCTGTAAATGGGTATACTAACTATTATATTTATTAAGCAGCGCTAAGTCTTAAAGCTAAGCCTTAAAGCACCTTGCGTCCCTTTCGGGCATCTACATTTAGCCTTTAAGGTGTAGTATTAAACTTTTTTTAAATATAATTTTTATTCAGTTTTCAGTGCGGGGAGGAGAGGGGATACAGGACAGGGGGAAAAAATGGGGGGGGGGGCAGACAGCAGAGTAATTATTAAATTACATACCGTACAGATAGATATTAGAACCGCACATAAGGTCATTCTTTTAGAACATTATGACATTATCTTTTTTCAACCCTGAGAAAACATTTCTCCCTTTTATACAAAGGTTTTCATGAGATTCCAAAGAATTCCAAAGAATCTAGGCTTAGCATAGAGCCTGTGCTGTATTATACTAAACTAAACTAAGTATCCCAGTGTTTCTACGGAACCCTAAATGGCCTCCAGGCTTCTCAAAACCAGACCTCTCTATCACAGACAATTCCAGTTTCTTCTTCTACCATACCATGTTTCCCAGACTTTGGAAATTCCTTGTATGTCTAAGACAGGCCGTCCATCCCTCCATCAATCGAACCTCATTCATTCTCTTAACTACTGTACTTCATTCCTGGAGGGGGGCTGTAATTTTTTCCATGCTGCCAAGATGGAGCATCTGGCTGCTGTTAATATATGGTTTATTAATTTACCTGCGTGGCAATCTATATCCTCAATGGGCTTTGAAAGGATAAAAACTGTCGGGTCAGAGGGATATTAATATTTGTGATTTTTTCTATTAGATTTTGGATCATGCCCCAAAATTCTCCAATTGCTGGACCGTGCCACCAAATGTGGCCCATGTCACCTACCAAACCACAACCTCTCCAACAATGATCAGAAGTGTCAGGGAAATTGTGTTTCAGTCTCTGAGGGGTACGGTGCCACCTGAAGAGAATTGTATAACTGTTTTCTCTAGTGAGTGTGCAAATAGAGGTTTTGGCCACATTTTCCCTTATATCTTCCCAATCTTCCTGGGAGATCTCTATATATCTTGGTATTTGTGTTCCAGGGATTCCTCTGCCGTGATGAGGTCGTGATACAACATAGTTATCAGACCCTTTGTATATACCCCATTCCTACACAAGTCTTCAAAGCGAGAGGGATCAGAGAAGACCTTCCATTTGGATATATTACATAGAAAGTGTCTGATCTGCAGAAACCTGAATAATGTTACACCTGGGAGATCATATTTCAGGCGTAATTCCTCAAACGTCATCATTTTATCCCTGTATATCATATTACCTGAATCCTTAATCCCTTTTCCCTTCCAAACATCAAATGAGTTAGTCTTGAGCCCAGGGCCAAAGTTCGGGTTATGAAATAGGGGTATTAGTTGATGGGTTTTCTAGTATTAAACTTTTTAATACAAAAAGTATATTAGATAGGATAGGCAGATTAGATTATTTTGTCTTTTGCATATTTTCAGCAGTACACAACTGTTAATGCCACCTTGCAATAAATTATGCTTTTTTACCAAAAAGCACTATGAGAGCAGAATGCTGCCATTGCCAGTGGGATAGGCCCCCTTCTCTCTTCTCTTCTCTTCTCCTCCCCCATCTCTCACTCTTCTCCTCCCCAATCTCTCACTCTTCTCCCCCCTTCTCTGTCACTCTTCTCTCCCCCATCCTCTCCTACTCTCCCCTCTATTCTCTCATTCGCCACCCTCTTCCTCTCTTCTTCCCCCTTTTCTCTCTCTTCTCCCCCCTTCTGTCACACTTTTCTCCCCCTTCCTCTCACTCCTCTCGCCCCCTTTTTCTCTAACTCTTCTCCCCTTCTCTCTCTCTTCTCCCCCCCCCCCTGGCTTCCCTCTGACCCTGATGCCCTACACCTGATGCAGATTGCTGTGGACAGCTGCAATGGAGAGAGCCCCCCCATGCAGTGATTACGGAAGTTGCCAAACTTCCGGTGTGATATGACTTCAATGTTAAACTCCACCTAGATGGACTGCTGCTGCTACCACTCTCTTGCTGCGACTATTTTGCCTCCGCCGTCGTTCTTGTTGCTGCCAACGATGTGTAAGACACGAGAGGTTTGGAGAGAGGGCGGGTCACAGAGAATGTCTCCGTTGGGCCAGATGTGGTCCATGGGCCATATTTTGTCCACCCCTGATTTATACAAATGTTTGGTCCATTATCTGAAATTATGAAACATACGGAGTGCCTAAAAGGTGTCACCCAATTTCTAATGACTTCCAATGTAATACATAAAGTAGCCTAACTGCAAATGGCCTCTTTCAACCCACTGGGAGACCAAAGGGATGGTGATGATGGAGATGCTTTTAATGAAGCGGTGGGTGATGAAGTTAAAGAGACCACAGTACCAATTGTCTGAATGTTTGTATTAAAGTGGATAGTTGGTGTAATGGAATTCCTTACGGTCTTGGTGACTTTGCCCTCTTGCTCCATGTACAGCTCCAGAATTACTTTACTGGAGTAGTAATATAGTTATGGAATTTGGTGTCTACTGTATTAGTAGCAAATATAGGACACACATTAGTATTATCATTGCAGCTATGATGAAACAAAGTGCGCTCTGTCCCAGTAATTCTTCTCTCTTCAAAATGGACACTGCTGTCTCTCTGCTGCTCCTAATCTCCCATGATCAGCGGGGCAAATTCAGACAAGCACAAAAGCAAAAAAAGGGTGCAAGAGAAACAACAAAAAACAAAATCAGTAAGATATTCAATAAAATGTATATCATAAAGGACCATACATCACTTACAATAAAATAGATCATATAGATCTGAACATCCACTCATCAAAGGAGGATCGGGCTCTGCAGTCACAGGGCCCAGTGATTTGCAGTCATAGTTGGTAAGAGGGAGTGAGCTGCAAAACCCGCAGATGACAAAAAACAGGAAAAACAGCCGAAAATCAGTGTCCTCGTGGATGAATGTGGACGGCACCATCCGGGTCTCCATCGTCATGGAGTTGCGTAGCTGCGGAGTGACCTCACAATAACGCGTTTCGCGTCAGAATGACGCTTCATCGGGGTTCAGCCATTGGGAGTGGTTCCAAGTAGGAGCCAGGTGCTTATCACCCTATCCACCATTTGTCATATCCAGTATGGGTTTCTGTGCATTCCAATATCCATAAGGATATCTGCATGGTGTCATACACTTCAGTTTATGGGGCAATGGAACTTATAAGGAAGTATGGCCCATGTTCATTGTTAGAAAAGACAGGCATCGAGTCGGTTTCCGTTTGCTGCCAGTTCATCCAGACTGTTTCCATTTGTTGGGGTGGAAGTTTGGAGGGGGGGGGGGAGTTTTTTTTGTGACCATTGCCTGCCAATAGAATGCTCAACTTCCTGTTTTTATGTTGAGCTATTCAGTTCCTTCTTGATTGAGTTTTACGGCAGGTGGCGCCGGACAGTGGGGTGCTGCATTGCCTGGACAATTTTTTGTTTGTCGGTCCAGTGGGTTCTGGGAAATGCAGTTTTTTATTGAAGGGTTTCGAAGAGTTAGCAGCAGGTTTGGGGAGTTTAACTAGGGTTGGGCAATAACAAAAACGTCACCACTATAACGATATTAAGAAATTTATCGCGATAACGAAAAAAAACTCACAAAACATTGAAAGCATTTGAGTGTTTTGTTACTTTTATTATAAACTATAATTAATTTAAAAATAATAAATATATTGTGAACTGTCCCTTTTTCTTTTTTAACAATGAAATGATCAGGATACTTAGTTTCAGTAGTTAGAGCACGAAAGGAGGGATGACTGAGTGCCATAATTCAACCTACAGTCTACCAGCTGTCATTGTGCAGTGGCTCTTATGTCTCACTCCAAAGCCCAATCAAGTGGTTGGAAGGAAGGCAGTGAGTGGGAGCACAGACCTCTCTGCTCAGTGACTGGCCAGGGCAGCATGTGCAGGGCGCCAACTGGAGTGCTACTTCAAAAATATACACATCCAGTATGTCTAAAATGATATAATATAAATATATACAGTGGTTCCCAGCACACAATCAGAGTCAGACAAGTGGTCAATAAGAAAAATAATGATTTGTATTGAAATATAGATGCAAATACAGAGCCAGTATTTTTTCTCCTCCCTTTGTTTCCTTGTGTTTCCTCATTCCCTTGTTTCCCCTCCCATCCCTCCATCTCCCTCCCACTCTTGTACATAGTCCTGCTCCATTAGGATTTACCTCCAGACCTGCATTTAGACTGCCTGTGTATTTGCATCTAAATGTCAATACAAATCATTATTTTTCTTATTGACCACTTGTCTGACTCTGATTGTGTGCTGGGAACCACTGTATATATTTTTGAGAAAGGCCAAGTGTGGCCGAAACGTCAAGTTGTCTTGTTGGCAATAAATTAGTTTGTTTAGAAATCCGTGGAGCCCTGTTCCTTTACCCTTCATTATACTTTGGATTATCACAGAGAGTTCTGAACCAGGAGCACAGGTATTTGTATCCTTTATTCATTTTTTTGACAGTGTGCAGCATTTTCAATTTATTTGTCATACAGATGCAGCCACGAGTATTAGAACACTTGTACCTGGGAAATTCTGGGAGATTCTGGGGCAGTCTCACAGTACTGTAAATGCCTCAACATTTCTGTGAGATTCTTAATGGCCCATCGGATTAACACAGCGGGGAGTCCCTGCAGTCCTATTCAAACTGAATGGGACTGCGGGGACCCCTGCTGTGTTATCCGATGGGCTATGAAGAATCACACAAAAATGTTGAGCCAATGTTGCAGCAATGTTGAGGCATTTACTGTGAGACTGCCCCAGAATTTCCAAGGCAAGAGTTCTAATATTCGTGGCTGCATCTGTATAACCCAATTTTAGTTGTCTGAGTGGTTGCGGGGTGACGACCTGATGTCTTCATAATTTTACTGTATGCCAATAGGAGCTAGTGTGCCGACAGTTAGAGATAGGCAAAACTGGTTCCAGAAATTCTGCCAAAATCGATTCCGCACACCAAAATCCACATACAGATTTCATGCTTGCTGATCAGGCTGATTAATTCGAATTCGCCATTGAGTGAGAGGGTGAGTGAGATAGTGAGAGAGAGAGTTAGAAAGAGATAGAGAGAGCCCGCAGGGCTGAGGTAGGGATACAATTAAACTGACCACAACCCAAGGACAAAGTCCTGTAAGCGTATCCGTAGTTGAATGGAAGCAGGGGTCAGGGATGGCGGCAGAGGTGCAAGGTCGGGGTCACGGTCCGGGGTCATCAACAGGAATTCAAAACAGGCAAGAGGATAAGGCGTAACTGCAGCGAGCGACAGGAGCTGCAAACACATAGAACTTTGCTCGACGACTCCCTATGGTAACTGGAGCCTTATAAAGCAGGCTGCCAGTACCCAAAATGGCCACAGAGAGCAGAAAGGGCAGGAGAGACAGAAAACCTGGACCGTAGTGAAAACCCGGCACGGACCGAGCAGAATCCTTACAGATAGAGAGAGGTAGAGAGATAGAGAGCGGGATAGAGAGTGAGAGATAGAGAGTGAGTGAGTGAGTGAGACAGAGAGAGATCAAAGGAACTACCTGATTCGAGGCAATTCCAAATTCGCAAAAAACACTTATAGGAAGGATCGTCAAATGATTGAATTGTAGTTTTTCTCTGATGTGTACTGTATGTGGTTTTCTGGGTAGTACTGTATATAAATAATATAAATATATTACATAATGGGAATCAGAGGGTTCTCCAGAGTTCCAGAGACCCTACCCCCATGTCCCCCTCCATTACTGAGATAATTACTGTGGTAGCTGCCAGTGCCAGGGCTCCCTCTGGGGTAACAATATGGTATTTCAAATGTTGAGGGACCCACAAGCCAAAAGTCAACAGCGGGAGCCATGTTTATATTTTTGCCAAGATTGCAGCCTTAAATAACAGCATTATTTCTAACACTGTTTAGCAAATCTGGGATTAAAATGATTATGACCTAATTAAACCTTTTTCCCTACTAGAAAGGTTAAAAAATATCACTTTGCATTATCTGCTTTGGCGAATATCAAATCAATTAGTGCACACACTATCATAGTTTCAAATTGCTAATTGCAAATTGCTAATGCCAATGATGCCAGGGCTCTGTCCTGGGACCCCTTCTCTTTTCTCTCTACACACTCTCTCTAGGTGACCTAATCACATCTTTTGGGTTTAAATATCACCTCTATGCTGACAACACACAAATTTACCTTTCAACCCCTGACGTTACACCTGCTATACAGACCAAAGTTTCTGAATGCCTCTCTAGAATATCATCCTGGATGGCCATCCGCCGACTGAAACTTAACATGGCAAAAACAGAGCTCCTTATACTTCCTCCCAAACCTGGCCCTACTACCTCCTTCCACATTGCTATTGGAAATACGATCATTCACCCAGTAGCCCACGCACGCTGCCTAGGGGTTACACTTGATTCCTCACTCTCATTCTCCTCTCATATTCAAAACGTTTCTAAAACTTGTCGCTTTTTCCTCCGCAATATCACAAAGATACGCCCTTTCCTCTGTTACCCAACTGCTACAACTCTGACTCAGGCCCTCATTCTCTCACGTCTCGATTACTGCAACCTCCTGTTGTCCGGCCTTCCTACCTCTCACCTGTCTCCCCTACAATCTATCCTAAACGCTGCTGCCAGAATCACTCTACTCTTTCCTAAATCTGTCTCCGCATCTCCCCTCCTTAAATCCCTCTCCTGGCTTCCGATTAAATCGCGTATCTCACACTCAATTCTCCTGCTCACTTTTAAAGCTTTACATTGTTCTGCCCCTCCTTACATCTCAGCCCTAATTTCTCGCTATGCACCATCCCGACTCTTGCGTTCTTCTCAAGGATGTCTTCTTTCTACCCCCTTTGTATCTAAAGCTCTCTCCCGCCTTAAACCTTTCTCACTTTCTGCCTCTCACCTCTGGAATGCCCTTCCCCTCAATACCCGACTAGCCCCCTCGCTATCCACCTTTAAGACTCACCTTAAGACACATCTGCTGAAAGAAGCATTTGAGTAGCACTGGATAATCATGGACACATGACACATAAATCTTGGCCCCTGCAGACGCACTTACTAGTATTCCCTCCTACTGTCTCTGTACGTTCTCCCTACCTACCAATTAGATTGTAAGCTCCTCGGAGCAGGGACTCCTTCCTTAATGTTACTTTTACAGTATGTCTGAAGCACTTATTCCCATGATCTGTTATTTATATTATTTGATATTTATATGATATGTATTACTACTGTGAAGCGCTATGTACATTTATGGTGCTATATAAATAAAGACATACAATACAATACAATGATTTAATCTGTGCCCTCTTCTTTTCTAAAAGCAGGGTGTCAGACCGGTTCATCGGTGAGTGGCAAGAATTTAGTTCTGTTCTCATGGATGGTGTACTTCTAGGGTCCACCAGGCTTGAGACACAGGTTTAAGACTGCAACTGCCAGAGGCATTGCAAAGCAGGACTCTCCCACATCCTGGTTAGCCCTATTTAAAGTCTAGGAAGTACCATAGTTCCTGGCAATCCAACTCCGTTCCTATTTTGAACCACGCTCCTGTACTGGTCTCCGGCTCAGCTTAGTATATTGCTAAATTGCGTATGACCTCGGAACTGTTCTGGAATTTGCCTTGCTTAACCCCTCAAGTAGCTTGCCTGCTATTTTTGATTACCTATGTATGACCTCAGATCTTTTCTGGAGTTTGCCTTGATTAACTCCTCAAGTACCTTGCCTGCTATTTTGATTACCTGTGTATGAGCTTGGATTGCTCTGGACTTTGCACTTGCCTTAACCCCTTAAGTTATATTGCTGCCTGCCTGTTAATGACCTCAGATTTCTTGTCTCTACCATGATTAAACCCTGTTTTCATCATCTTCCTTCCTGAGCCTCTGTCATTCCCCAACATTCTCAGACAGGGTTATATTATACTAGCCAACACTCCCAGAAAGCTATGGAGACTCCTAATATTGAGACCAGCCTCCTGTAGTCCTTAGGTCCTCTCTGCTTTCTCATTGAGTAAAGAGAGAGTGAACAGAATGGATGCTAGGGGGCTGGGTATATTCCTCCATCCTGATTAGCAGGATGCCGGTTAATGCGGCTGTAACAGGATGGATCCCCTGTCAGATAGTGATACGTGGGAAACCTCTTTACAGAGCCCGAGACAGCACTGAGGAGATTATCTCCAAAGCAGGCTAGCTTGATTATGCTCAGCTTGCTCATTAAGGGTATAAAAGCCTACAGAGACTCACTACAAGGGTATCTCTGAACCAGAGACACACCTTGGACAGCAATAGAGAGCAGGCTGCATTTGAAATCTCTCTGGTCCAGGAAACAGCTACAGTACACCTGGACCGTGCAAGAGAGACCACCCTACACAAGACATACTGGACAGATGTGGAGAGCACCTTGGACTGTTTTCCCCTCTCCTACCCCAGTCTGAACAAAGCCATTGCCCAAAGGTAAAACTTACCTCACTTTGAAGTTGTATTTTATGGTTGGTAAAGGAGCTTAGCCTGACAACCCTCAGATAGGCATACAGGACACCTACAAGCTCATATTGAACCCCCAAAATAACCACAACATATATATAAGCATATAAGTGTCACAGAGGAGTGCCTCTGAGGAGTGACACTTATATGCTTATATATATGTTGTGGTTATTTTGGGGGTTCAATATGAGCTTGTAGGTGTCCTGTATGTTTTACAATTCTTGTCCAGCTGGTCTTAGCTGATTGGAGGGTGGCAACCTCCTACCTAATTGAAGCTCACCCCCTCCCACATTAAAATGGTTAAAAGATCACTCCATAGCATCTCCCACTCTCAGGGGAACTTGCTTGCTTGCAGTATGATTGTGACAAATCTAATACAGAGTGCTTTTCCTGGTAATGTACAGGTAATAAAAGCTTCAATCAGACTTAGAACTATGCAACTAATTTTGACAGATTTATTATAAATCATTGTTCCTGGTAATGCACAGGTTATTAAGAATTTATTTTAGTGTTTGGGACCCTTGAGATGTGGTCTGCCGTGCAGTGGCTCAGGGGCTTACAACACTTTGGCCAAAATGTTAAACTAAAAGACCATTTTATTTAATAGATATCTATACATATATATTTAGGCACTGTACCGTGTATAAGTTTCACTTGATGTGCACTGAGCTCTGTCTGTGTTTCATGTTCTGCCTCAGATAGGCACTAAGATTGGTGTTGGTCAGCACTCCATATGGAGCTAGGTATGTTTCTTTTGCTGCTCCCCTTTTGCTGAAAGATAAGCTCCAGGTATATTTTTTGTTGTATAAAACCATCGGCTAATAAAAGCTTATTTGATTTTCCCCTAAAAATACGTCTCCTCTTTGAAAACCTCTGCACATATCTCCTACAGCAACGAATAAGGGGGAGGTGTCAGGAGCATGCCCAGTACTGCCTGGGGAGGAAACTGCATGGAAAGGAGAGAGCTGCGAGCAGAGGGAGGTGATGATGTGTGTTTGTACTGTTGTGTATCGCTCTGTCTGCCTGCTCTGTTGTCTGTTTGCTTACCTTGTTTTTGTGTGTCTGTCTGCTCTGTTGTGCATGTATCACTGTCCTATTTTAGGTGTCTGTATGTGTTTGACTGTCCTGTTTTGGGTGTGTGTATTCACCATGTTTTGGTGTATCTGTGTCCGTTTTTGTGCCTGTCTAACCCGCTCTATTTTCTGCGCACCGGTCTGTCTTTTTTGCACCCACTCTTTATTTTTATTTAAGTGGCTATGAAGGTTGTATTATTTGAACCCGTACATTGGGCCCTAATAATGCTGCCTACGGTGCTACAGTACTAATATTGAAGTGGGCGACTAGAACAAATATAAAATCTCCATGAAGGGCATTTTCATTGAAAAGTTGGGTTAAATTAATTTATATCCGAGAATTAGATGGCAAATAAGTTGCTAGCACAACATTAATGCTGCAAAGGACGGTAAAAATAAAACATTGTCTGCAGAACCTGAAGGCCCTTGCAGTAATTACTGTTTTGGTCATATGTTCATTATCAGTTTCAGTAGAAAAGTAGAAATGAAAGTAAATTATCGCGACAATAGAGCATGACTTGCATTGCAGCAGTTAAATTTGCATTAACTACTGTATATCACAAGTGAAAATAGATATTCAGTTTATGTCTACCATTAAACTATAGTTTAGCACAGACATTTTGATCATGTAAAAGTTATTTTACGATATTTTTGTTCATCCTGCTAACACTAATGCCAAGTGTGTTGGTGAAATAGTAAAGAATTGTATATGCTTATAAAATATGTTAATGCTAAGAGAGCCTGCAAGTTGTTGCAAGTCCTTTAGCTACAGAATGAAAAACTGGACAATTATCTTTGCTACAGTATATCCAAGTGATAGTAATCAGTTTTTCACAGCTTCAACTGTTATCATATTGATACCCAGTGTGGGGTTCCTTACAATGCAGGGTTGGGGTACCTTACAATGCATCTGATCTCAGACACGCTATTATAGAGGGTTTAGGGTTCGACAAAATTTCACAATATAATTATAGGGTTCCTTAACCAAAAAAAGGTTGGAAACCACTGCTCTAACTGAAGTGTCCACCGCCTCCTCTCCCAAGGCTAAAATACTTTTCCTACCCGTGCCATGTTGCCCTTTCCGATAAGGCATTTTGGTCAAATAGGAGCTAGCCGATGGCACAGTGAAAGCCACTTCTAACCCATCAATTGCTGCAGCAAATAATGTGCTGGTCCTATAACATTTTATTCCCATCTCCTATTAATTTATCTCGACTTCCTTTACAATACCAGGTGGGAGAGCAATGCGGCAGCCATGGTTCCCCACTGGCTTTTCTGAGTTTCTCGTCATACTGTTGCTGCATGAGTTGAAGGAACTGACAATATTTACAGGCTTTGTATACATATCTTATGATTGGTCAGTGAAAGCCCAGAGATTTCTGATTTGATAAATGGCTAATAAATATCTTTCACTGTCTCACCAATGTACACGTGGAACTGCATATAAAATATAGTATGGTACTGCTTTCTGGAAAAGAAATACTTTTGTTAAAAAAAGGGGGAAGTTTAGTGAACCCCGAAAGGCATTTAAAGATGTCACATTTCTGGGAACTTTTCAATTTGGAAATACATGCAATATTGCACTGTTAGCATGAATATTGAAGTATGACACTTCCAGTACAATTCCTTCATTTAGGAAAAATGTCCCTGCTTCTGGTAAAATAATTACTACATCATAGTTTGAAATAAATAGCCAAGCAATGGGTCCGCAAATCCCAAGAAAATAACCTTGAAAGCTATCCTCCTGCTGAAATAATCTACTTTCAAGCAGCAACACCAAGTTTAGCTTTTCCAAATGTTTATTTGTTTATTGTTCTTGCAAGTTAAAAAATGTTCTTTCATTAGTGTATAATTCAGATCCAACTATGCCATGCAGAGTGGAAAGAACTGCTTATTATCTTAGAAGATAATGACAACCGGATTGTTACAAGAGGACCGACTAGACTTTATTATTGCAACATACAGTAGCAACTCTGAATTATTTTTAGAGCAGAGGTGGCCAACCTTACTGAAACTGGGAGCCAGAATCTACCAGTGTCATTGTCAGAGGGCCACAATAAGAAATACGTTCAAATGAATACCTGTATACACTAACACAGAGCATAACCTGACCGTGCCAGTGTGAAGTGCTGTCAGGTTATACTCCGCTTTATATTCCACAAAATACACTAACACTGAGCATAAGCTGATGGCACTGTACACTGACACAGTCAGGTTATACTCCGCTTTATATTCCACAATATACACTAACACTGAGCATAAGCTGATGGCACTGTACACTGACACAGTCAGGTTATGCTGCCAGTGTGTAGTGCACTAACACAGAGTTAGGCTGCGTCCCCGCTAGCGCTGAGCGGGCAGCGCTTGCGGTGGTTATTTACATATATAGATATATGTAAGTCCCCGCTCACGCTGTGCGCGCGCGCGCACATGTGCACACACGCTCACCGGCGCTTGGGTACACAAAAAAAAATTACTTTCCATCGCGCACAACTACCCGCAATGCCCCCCTCTCCGCACCCCCCCCCCCGCGTACATAAATGCAGGACACCAAGCGCTCATGCGTGGAGCGCTCTCCAAGCATGAGCGTGCTCAGCGCAACCGGGGACTCAGCCTAAGTGTAGCCAGCAGCACTACATATGGACACATGATATAACCTGACACAGAGTACAAGTGAGAGGGGGTGACACATGGGGAGAAGTGGAAGATGGGGTGACACATGGGGAGAAGTGGAAGGTGGGGTGGCACATGGTGAGGAGGGGAAGAGAGGGTGACATATGGGGTAGGGGTGACTCGTGAGGAACAAGGGGGAGATTGGGAGCAGTTGGAGCAACGGGGCATTTGGAGTGACTGGGCAGTTGGTACAAGTGGGTGAAAGAGAGATGACAGGGGGGCAGTGGGGGAAAAGAGGGTGATAGGGGCAGTTGGGATAAAAAGGGGACAAGGGGGTGACAGGAGGGAAAGGGAAGGCAGTGAGCGACAAGGGGGCAGTGGGGTGATTGTCCCTACTTGGTTCTCCAGTTTCCACAGCCAACCCATTTGGAGCTCCCCGCAAACAAGCTGTATATTCATTGTACCCTGTGCTGCTTAGGAGCCCACCAGGAGTCAGTCGCTGGTTGATAGGAGCTCAGGAGTGGAGTTGGTTAGGGGGCACTCTGGCTTCTCCTCTCCCCTGTATCTATGGTCCCGCTGGCTGTGGTCACTTTGTTTTCTCAGGGACCACACAGGAAGCACTGGGACCATGGGTTGGACACTCCTGTTTAAAAGTCTTCATGAATGTAAAGCAAATTATTTGGGTTTGATCTATTTGATAACTTCTTACACCGGCTTATGCAGAGAAAGAAAAACAGAGGGGGCTATGCACTAAGCAGTGATAAGTCGTTTTAAGAGCGCAAAGTGCTCTTAGAACGTGAAGTTCCGCCGAGCACTATGCACTAAGCTGCGCAAACAGGCACTTTGCGCTCTAAAACTGGCTTTTTCATGAAATTTTTTCAAAGTCCAACTTTGCTTGTATGATCAGCTTTTTGCGCTGAATCCTGCCCTTCTGCGGGATTCACTAAGCAACGCAAACTGATCGTACGTGAAAGTTGCGCTGAATAAAGCTCACTAGCTAAAGGCAGGTGATAAAAAAAGCTGGACTTAGAAAAAATTATTTGTTTACCTTTTTGCAGGCGCAAAACCAATACAACAGGCCGGCGGGTGTCCCCGGCTGACCCCGCAGGGGTCCCCGAGGGAGGCCGGGGGTAACGCGAGTGTCCCCGGCTGACCCCGCGGCCGTCCCGGGGTACCCGCGGGCCTGCGGTACCAATGTTGTGCCAACAAAAATACTAAACAATATTTCTAACTAAATACACCCCCCTAACACATACAGTACAATAATGTGCAAAATTACTATTATCAAGATATGGATAATAGATTATTTGCCCATTATTAAACACTGCATTGGCATACCTAAATAAAGTCAATAAAAACAGAAGCCAGCTAATCCAATCAATACAAGCAGTAACAACATCAACAATGAATTAATTAAACCATTAACCAATGAAACCAATTAATTCCTAAACCAACTTAAAATGAATAGTAACACTAACCAATCAAACCAATTAATTACAACAACATTAATAAATGTAACATTAAAAGACAAAGAAATACATTCAAACAATCTCAGAAAGAACCATAAAACACATTAGCTAACATAATACAACATTAAGTACAAGCGAACACCAATCGCAAACATTTTATTACATTAAGCATGAAAAAAACAAACAATGACATCCACATAAGAAACTTAATCCACATTAAAAAAACCAACAGCAATACCAAGCCAGAAATGCCCCCCAAATATTGTAATAATAATGTATTAATCTGTACCCTAAAGAGGTACAGATTAATATATTATCAGTCAATGTGCCTCCCCCAAAAAATCAAAAATCACATCCAATGAAAAAACCTGTAAAAAGAGACATTTACAAACATTGAATATCTTACTTACCATTAGAAGCGGTGGCCCTCCGACTCCCGGGGAAACAGGAAGCTCACGTACCTTGAAGGCCTCCAACAGCATCCGATGACATCCGCCATCAGGATCCGGCTCAGGTACTCAAATCTTCTTTTTTCTTTCTTTACTCATCTTTTCTATCTTCATCTGTAACCATTTCTTCATCTTCTCTATCTTCTATCTTCATCTATCAATCCAAAATACCCCATGTTAAATCCCAACCGATGTTGTCCCGTCGTCTCCTTGGGCTCAATGAGGTGTCACGGCCTTAAATATGGCTTGTGACATCACATTTAGCCTCAAAATGATTAACAGCCACCTGATTGGCTGTTAAAACCATATTCCGACTTAATATTTTTTTTTTGACATGACGTCACTTAAAGGGAATGATGCCAGCCAATCAGAATGGCTGTGCTTCATTTGCCTTTAAGATGACGTCACAATGCCGGCGTCACATGGTATTTCAGCCAATCAGATCGTGGGAACCAATTCCACACTCTGGCTGAAATACCATGTGACGCCGGCCATCTTGGATTTCGTGACGTCATCTTAAAGGCAAATGAAGCACAGCCATTCTGATTGGCTGGCATCATTCCCTTTAAGTGACGTCATGTCAAAAAAATAAAAATAAAGTCGGAATATGGTTTTAACAGCCAATCAGGTGTCTGTTAACCATTTTGAGGCTAAATGTGACGTCACAAGCCATATTTAAGGCCGTGACGCCTCATTTGAGCCCAAGAAGACGACGGGACAAATCGGTTGGGATTTAACATGGGGTATTTTGGATTGACAGATGAAGAAAGAAGATAAAGAAGATGAAGAAATGGTTACAGATGAAGATAGAAGAAGGTGAGTAAAGATAAAAGAAGATTGGGGTACCTGAGCCGGATCTTCATGGCGGATGGCATCGGATGGTAAGTAATATATTCAATGTTTGTAAATGTCTCTTTTTACAGGTTTTTTAATTGGATGTGATTTTTGATTTTTTGGGGGAGGCACATTGACTGATAATATATTAATCTGTACCACTTTAGGGTACAGATTAATAAATTATTATTACAATATTTGGGGGGCATTTTTGGCTTGGTATTGCTGTTGGTTTTTTTATGTCAGTTTCTTATGTGGATGTCATTTTTTTTTTTTTTCATGCTTAATGTACTAAAATGTTTGCGATTGGTGTTCGTTTGTAGTTAATGTTGTATTATGTTAGCTAATGTGTTTTATGGTTCTTTCTGAGATTGTTTGAATGTATTTCTTTGTCTTTTAATGTTTACATTTATTAATGTTGTTGTAATTAATTGGTTTGATTGGTTAGTGTTACTATTCATTTTGAGTTGGTTTAGGAATTAATTGGTTTCATTGGTTAATGGTTTAATTAATTCATTGTTGATGCTGTTACTGCTTGTATTCATTGGATTAGCTGGCTACTATTTTTATTGACTTTATTTAGGTATACTAATGCAGTGTTTAATAATGGGCAAATAATCTATTATCCATATCTGGATAATAGTAATTTTGCACATTATTGTACTGTATGTATTAGGGCGGAGGGGGGGGGGTCGTGTATTGATGTTTGTTAATTCTTTTTTAAATATACATTTTAATTATAGTGTAGATGTGCAGGGGTCTCCGGAGCTGACCCGCGTTGGTTTCAGGTCCGAGGACCCCCTACTTCAGGAGATACAGGCCCCATTATGGGGTGCCGGTATCCCCTGCACTTTCAAGCGTCCGCGTCACGTGACCGGGACATTGAAATTCTGCAGGGGATACCGGCACCCCATAACGGGGCCTGTATCTCCTGAAGTAGGGGGTCCTCGGACCTGAAACCAATGCTTTTCAGCTCCGGAGACCCCCTGCTCATGTACACTATAATTAAAATGTATTTATTTATTGTACGATCGCCTGTAACAGCCTTGCATGGAGATGGCAAATCTCCATGCAAATGTTACAAGCGGCTTTTTTTTCTATCAGCTAGCGTATGGAAAGGTTATGAATGCTAGCAGGGGGAAAATACATTGCACGCACGATAAGCCAGTTTTGGGCCCGTCCGATAAAAAATGGGTTGAGGGCCCTAGTGAATCGCGCCGCCGGCTTCATTTTTTATCGGACGTGCTCATTTTTTTCAGGCCGGCGCGAAAGCTCGGAGCTTAGTGCATAGCTCCGAGAGAGAGAAAAAGAAAATTGCACACGTTTCCCCCAAAATATGGGTGTAACAGCTACAGCTATCATCTACAGTCCAAATATATGTTATTATTTTAGTCATGCTATTTCTTGGGTTGAGAAAATGGGTGCCAATAAAAAAAAATTCTCCAACAGGCTAATTATTAATGGCATGCAGTAGAATTGCAGAGATAATATGGTTCTGTTCCAATCACTTGCATGTTTCAATGACATTGCACCACCAGTTTAAGTTCTTTCAAAACTAAGGCTGTCTCACATTTTAATCTGGTCTGTAACTGTTACATAAGCCTAAAATATACATCTTCTCTAACTGTGCATGCAATGTATTGTACTGTATATAATGTATACCCTGTTCATTTATGTAACTGTATTTGTAACCATGTATTATTTGTCATATTAGCTATGCCCGGACATACTTGAAAACGAGAGGTAACTCTCAATGTATTACTTCCTGGTAAAACATTTTATAAATTAATAAATAAATAAATTGCTTTAACAATCTTTACCCACCAATGCACAACCCACTCATCCCCTGTGCCCCCAACAACCCCTATACCCACCTAACACACATAAAAACATTTTTTATTTTTTCTGCACATGATTGATACCAGCGGCCGACGGGGGTCCTCGGGTGGTCTCCATGGGTGTCTGCGGGTCCTCGGGTGGTCCCCACGGATGTCCAGGATTCCCCGATGGCCTGCGGTTCCAATCCTGTGCATAAAAAATATATATTCAATACATTCAAATAAATACAACCCCCACCGCCAATACATACAGTACAGTAATGGGCAAAATTACTATTATCCAGATATGGATAATAGTGCATTTGTCCATTTAAAATAAAACATAATTAAGCAGCATAAATTAAATAAAACTTGCACCTACCCCTGCCACGATGAAAGCCGTCCCCATCCTCATCATCCTCCTTGTCCACCGTGGGCATCAACAATACAATAAAAAATACAATCTAATGGCCCCTAACCCCATAATCACCTTAGCGGTTAGTAACCGCTATAGTCATTAAGGTGTTAACCCCCCCCCCCCCACTACCCATCCAGGAAGCCTAACCACCCTACCCGGAGACACCACCCCCACTACCCATTGATTGGCACAGTGTTAAAGCTTGCCCATATAATATGGGCATGCTTTAACACAATAGCAATAAATGGGGAAGCAAAAAAAAAAAAAAACAGGCCCAAAATAAAACACATTACATAAATAAATAAAACCATTTCAAATGCCAATAAACCAATTTATTGACAAAGTGGTACATCATGCCCATATAATATGTGCATGATTTAACACTATGGCAGTCGATGGTCTACCTAAATAATTAACAACCACCAACAATATCCAATTCAATCAAAACAATCACCAAACAATAAACAAGTAAACACAACAAAATTACCATCAATCAATAAAGCAACTACCAAATAAACACCAGAATGACAAATTAAAACACCCCCCAAAAAACTCCAAATAAACACCATTATTAAAAATCAAGACCAAAAATAAACTAAAATTAAAAAGCCAACACCAAAAAAAACAGAATTAAACAATTGAAAACATAACAAAAAATGACATAATTCAAAATCAAAACACAAAATAAATAGCATAAATATTTAAAAGCAAAGAACCAAAATACATTTAAAAGAAATAGAAGCAAGCATTTGCCAAAAAAAGTATTGCCTGTCACTGTATGTATAGCCATACATAAATACATTGGAAATCAAAGGGCAATGAAAAAACTAAAAATAAATAAAAATACAATGAACAAACCTGCAAAAAAAAAAAAAATAACATACATTCAATGTTTTTTTCTTACCTTTTAGATGTATTCACCCTTAAATTCCAGGGGTGTCAGGAAGCTCTCGAACAAATCCAGGATCCACAACAGCCACGGCCCTCAGTTAAAGTCCAATGTCTTTTCTTCTTTATTTTCTCCTTTCTTTTTCTTCATCTCTTAATTGTAATCCAATTGGGGGTCTTCTTTATCTTCATCCATCTTCATCTGTACTGGCATCACACATCCATTGGGGTGCCTCTTCAGCTCTATGCCTACAAATGAGACTGCACAGGCTTTTATATGGCCTGGGACGTCAAATTTGAGTGAGAAATGCTTCCCACGCCATCTGATTGGCTTGGATAACCATGTGACATTTTTTTATTTTTTTGGTAGTGAGCTGAAGAGGCCCCCCCCCCCCCATGGACATGTGATGCCACTACAGATAAAGATGAAGATGTGAAAATTCTCATTAACCTACTGTGTACTGCTATAACGTAAACCATTTTTACTTACTAAAACTAGTTCGGTATATAACCATTTTTTGGGGCATTGTGACACAATATGTTAATATTTTTATGATAAGTGATTTTGTCGGAAAAAAGATGTGTACACTATTCTATACAAATAAGAACAGGGCTGTTTTATATACAGAAATAATTTGAATATAATTGTCCAAATAATTATTATTAGATTGAGACAGTCTTGTTTAACCCAGATCTGCAGGCACAAAATACTTTACTGTACCATTGCCACGTGAATCATAAACATGTTAGTTATCCTTGTGTGTGAAATGCAGGGCTATTAAATCATTGAGTTTATGATGCTACAATATATTGCGCGGTAGCAGTAATTATTTGCTATTGCTTCCTACACAGGAACCTCCTTATTAACTGAAATTAGTCTGAATTGAATGCCAGACTGTTACAACCTGATCAACATTTGTTCTCATCACTTCATTAATCTTAAAACATGAGGAAAGAATGTAATGTTTCTCCTCTGCAAATGCCGAGGCCTCCCAAGCTGGATGGCAATGGAAATAATGATTGAATAGTACAACGAATATACAAAAAGAATGTTTAGAGAATCATACTGAGCCTATTCTACATTTTTCAGGAAGAAAAAAATTAAATGGAATTTGAACGGGAACATTAATTCGGTGCCAAAATTAGTTTTTATTTTTTTCTTAATAAAAGGCAAGGACACTTTCTTAACAATAAAATGGATATAAACCAAAAAAAAACAATATCCTGGACCATTGTCTGTGTATACAGCCCAACAGCACTGACAAAATAATATGCAATATTAAAAAAAAGGTAAATATTTTGTACGTAGAAAAGTACAGTAACTAGAGTATCTAGCTAGCAGAACGTAAGCAAAGTAAGATAAACCCACAAGAGGTCTCAGTGGGAAAGTGTTGAAATTCTAAGTGTTAAACAATGAGACAAAGCACATGTCAACTAATTGTAGAAATGCTTATACAATATGTTTCTACAATACGTATGATCTGAAAGCAGGAAAGGGGAGAGTCATTTTAAAACCGTTCTTTTTTTCTTTGAATATGAAGTAGGACTGTAGATTTGTATATAAGCAACTAATGTTACTTCACACCCCATAGTACTGTACCATATGCTTCAACCACCAAGTAATCCATCCTTCCCAACTGAGCAGTCTGGAAAGCTGGCAACACATGTGGTCGCCAGTACATACTGTACATCATTGTAATACAACCAATTGTTAGTTTTTTCAAAGTAAAAGAGAGACCACACTTATTTTCAAAGATTGAACTCAATAATTTGTCATATTGAATATACTTGCAGAGGTGAGCAAACTTTTTATGCCGAGCCCCCCTTTTCATCCATGACATTTCTCGGGCCCACCCTGCCTGATGTAATCAAAATCACATGAAAAAAACCTTTATTAAACGTATACAATGTAAATACAAATATGTCTAAGGCCGCGCGTATAGTGCCCGCGACAGAGACGCGTGATGTCACAGGTTGCCGCTAGCGAAAGTTGTATTTCGCTTTGTGGCGGCGCGGGCGACCAGGCCATTGATTGGTTCAGAGGCTGTCACATGAGGTGACAGCCCCTGAAAAATAAAATGTCGCCGGGTTCAAAAAATCGCGTCGCCCCGTCGCGTTTACTATAAGCGCACGCGGCGGCGACAATGCATTTGTTTTCGGGCGACGTCGCGTCGCCGGCACTATAATTGCAGCCTAAATACTTACATACTTCAACAGCTCGCTCTTGCAAAATTAGGCTGCGTCCACGCTGCCGCTGAGAGCGGTGACATCACCAACTCTCCAAACATGAGCACAGGGTGTCCTGCATAATTTTGCAAGCACGAGCGGGGAAGTGTTTACACTTTTATTATTATTTCTGTACATTCATAGTATGATTGATATAGTGGCAGCCGACCCTTTCACTTGCAGAGGATCGCAGCAAAGCAGGTTGCCAGCGGAGGAGAGCAGGAACACAGCACTATTGCAGGGCAGACACCGGAGGGAGGGGCGTTTGACATCACAGCGCTCGCGCGTGCTCCTCCCCCGTACCTTGGGGTTCTCTTTGAACAAGGCATCTTTATTGCGTGATGTTGTATGGGCTGCCTGCCCCTTGCAGCGATCAGGTCAGCCGCACATTTCTCCGTGCTCCTTTTAAAAGGTACGCCCTCCCAATCGAGTGGGATCCTCTCTTCCCCGCAGGGAGATCAGCTTGTGCCAGGTCCCTGGACACAGTTGGCCTTATCCGTCTGGATACTACTTGAAATATATATGTGCCACTAGTTACTGCACTAGTGGGCACCCTTATTTCACCACAACTTTCATAACATTCTCCCCCACTAATCAACTAACTCTTTCCGCAGTGCTGTGCCTTATATATCCCAGGGAGCAGGCACATCTCTGATGTCACTAACGGTGGACTCAGAGTATGTGGCCACTCCCATCCATACATAGGCAAACCTCCATTATTACTGCTGGCATCCCTGTAACTTACCAGGTTTTACTGCCAGCAAAAGAGATAACTGCAGACAATTGTACAGCATGGCTACACTTAGTTTTTCACACATGGCTTCTCCATTTTGGCTTTATTTTTGTTAAATAAATCATGACGCGGTGTATTATGTCATGTGTTGTTGTTCATCTGAGGTTGTATTTACCTAATTTTAAGGCCTGCTAAGGAACAGATGATTGTTATTATGTCCTGATATGTAAAACCATGGAATTCAAAGAGGCTGTACTTTGTTTTTCACACAACTAAATATGCTTATGTGAATATAGCATTACTTTTAATGTGCGTTAACTCAGGTTAAGGGTTGCTATTCATATGCTGTTTTTTTTCCCCCTGTTGGCTTTATGCTTCTTTTTATACACTACAGAAAGACGAGCAGTCTTATAGGCTGTAATTGTAGCAAAAATCGCTGGCGACATTGTCGCGCTGCTGAAAAACAAATTGCTGTAATCAAATTAAAGTAAACATACCTTGCGTGCAGCGCATACTGCAAAACGTCAGCCGTATGAAGAGACTTTCAAAATTGTTTTCTTCAGGCGACGGCCGCGTCACGTGAGCGGTTCAGCCAATGAGGGGGAACCGCTCACGGCCACGCCTCCATCCACCTCCTTGCATCCTCTACCTCTCTTCTCTCCTTTCTCCCCTGTATAAATCAAGATGCCACCTGGCGGCAGCACAGGGTGACGTCACCGGATCGCACTGCCGCTCAGCCGCTCTGGTATAATCAAGGCATTACTTTAACATTGTATGTATTGTATGTCTTTATTTATATAGCGCCATTAGTGTACATAGCGCTTCACAGTAGTAATACATGTGGTAATCAAACAAATAACAGATAATATAAATAACAGATCATGGGAATAAGTGCTTTAGACATTAAAGAAGAGGAGTCCCTGCCCCGAGGAGCTTACAGTCTAATTGGTAGGTAGGGAGAACGTACAGAGACAGTAGGAGGGAGTTCTGGTAAGTGCGTCTGCAGGGGGCCAAGCTTTATGTATCATGTGTTCAGAATGTTCACAGTGCTATTCGTATGCTTCTTTAAGCAAGTGTGTCTTAAGGTGGGTCTTAAAGGTGGATAGAGAGGGTGCTAGTCGGGTACTGAGGGGAAGGGCATTCCAGAGGTGTGGGGCAGAAAGTGAGAAAGGTTTATGGCGGGAGAGGGCTTTAGATACAAAGGGGGTAGAAAGAAGACATCCTTGAGAAGAACGCAAGAGTCTGGATGGTACATAACGAAAAATTAGGGCTGAGATGTAAGGAGGGGCAGAAGAGTGTAAAGCTTTAAAAGTGAGGAGAAGAATGGAGTGTAAGATGCCGGATTTGATCGGAAGCCAGGAGAGGGATTTCATGAGGGGAGATGCTGAGACAGATCTCGGAAAGAGTAGAGTAATTCTGGCAGCAGCGTTTAGGATAGATTGTAGGGGAGACAGGTGAGAGGCAGGAAGGCCTGACAGCAGGAGGTTACAGTATTCGAGACAGGAGAGAATGAGGGCCTGAGTCAGAGTTTTAGCAGTCGAGGAACAGAGTAAAGGGCGTATCTTAGTTATATTGCGGAGGAAAAAGCGACAGGTTTTAGAAATGTTTTGAATGGGAGGGGCGAATGTGAGAGATTAGTCGAGTGTGACCCCAAGGCAGCGTGCTTGGGCTACTGGGGGAATGATCGTAGTTCCAACAGTAATGTGGAAGGAGGTAGTAGGGCCAGGTTTGGGAGGAAGTATGAGGAGCTCTGTTTTAGCCATGTTGAGTTTAAGGCGGCGGAGGGCCATCCAGGATGATATAGCAGAGAGACATTCAGAAACTTTGGTTTGTACAGCAGGTGTAAGGTCGGGTGATGAGAAATATATTTGTGTGTCATCAGCATAGAGGTGATAATTAAACCCAAAAGATGTTATTAGGTCACCTAGAGAGAGTGTATACAGAGAAAAGAGAAAAGGTCCCAGGACAGAGCCCTGGGGTACCCCCACAGAGAGATCAATAGAGGAGGAGGAGGTGTTAGCAGAAGAGACACTGAAAGTACGATGGGAGAGGTAGGATTAGATCCAGGATAGAGCTTTGTTGAATTGAATCTATACAGTAGAGTCAGAAGGGATGTCTACCAGATCGAAATCGAGGAATCCTACCTCTGTGTTAACGGATTATTTCTCCAGGAATGAAATGGCGGGAGCAGGAGACTCCGAAACACCAACACCTTTGGGTGGCTCTGAATCGGACGAAGAGAGGTCGGAGGACAGAAAAGACCAGCATTTAGTCACCCAGGCAATATGAAAGAATTCTGTAGGGAAATTAATTTTTTTTTCATAAAGAGCTGACAGATCTGAGAAAAGATGTGGATAGTGTGGGAGAGAGAACGGACGAGCTTGAAAGGACTCCACAGCTCACACTCTACACAAAAACGAGACAGAAACAGCCCATTTAAAAGCCCTGGAAAAACACAGGAAAAACAATACAGACCGGCGCCTCAAAGTCCAAATGGAAAGAATAAGGATGAGTCCAAAGATTGGCTGCAATGTCCAATAGGGGATGATCCAGTCGTTAAACAGCAGATTCCTCAGCAACAACCATGATATATAGTGCAGGGGAGACAAGAGGAAAAATCATAGCGTAACAAGGTATGAACTGAACATATAACACATAGACATAAACATACAGGCACATACAACAATGACAGACAGGCTGACTAATAAACAGAGAATTTATTTAACACAATAAAATGCAGAGAACTAGTGGAGAGCAGGTCTAGGATCCGGTGTGTAAAACCGGAATCCTACTTACAAGAAGTCCAAAGGGTACAGGCAGGTGTGTGAGGTAAACGTGGTCCGGCGGCAGCTGTTAGTGGACACGTGGCACTTATGGAAGACTGCAGGCACCTCTTCTGATCGATACCAGGCTGGGCGTCACTGCAGGCAGCTTCTCACGATGCCTTCCGTCCGCGACCGGAATTGCGTCACTGTTGGCGGGACCGCTTTCCGGAACTCACTTCTCCTGTTGACTGTAACCTGATGGGTTCTTGCAGGGGTCTGCTCCTAACGAAGTTTACTGCCAAAATGTAATTCTCAAAGGCCCAACGCGTTTCGTGCGCATGCGCACTTCTTCAGGGGCACACACACAAAACGAGACAGAAACAGCCCATTTAAAAGCCCTGATATCAGACCTACGCGACAAAGAAGAGGATGCCGAAAATAGGGACCGGCAGAAAAACATTAGGTTGAGGGGAGTCCCCGAGACAGTTACTGACCCAGAAGAGTATGTGGCAAGATGGCTGTCACACATGTTACCAGACAAGCCAGAAGCAGATCTGCATCTGGACCATTGCCACCGCGCGTTGAGAGCCAAGCCTCAGCTTCGAACACATGGGGACATACATGTGGTTGCTCTGGTTATAACGGACACAATTAAAAGCGGAGATCAATTACATACAACCACCTGTACATACAATTGAGACGGAAAAAGGAAATCAGTTCAGATTGTTGTAAACCCACCCCGAAGGAGGGGGAGTGCGTAAATCCATTAAGAGGCACCAAGTACACTGTCTACCACACATTGAGAGTATAGTGCTGTTTTTTTCGGTGCAGGCTACTGGGGTAGATAGGCTGGTCTAATAGGGCCTGTACTCACATAACAGCAAGGAAATTCAACATGCACCGTGTGTCCCTAGAGCCGGCAACAGTGAGATTACATGTGGTGTCCCACTCCCAGGTGACAGTCACCCCGGATGAGGTAGTGCACACTTGTTAAATATAAAAAAGGGGGGAAGCCAAACAACAAAGCTGAAAAAACAACCACCAATAGAGGGAGGCTTTAGAGGGACATTAATCAAGGCGGGGCACACAAAACAGATACTGCTGGGAATAACAGGGTTCCTAATTAGCTAACCCAGGAGCGCAGAGATCACGCACACTATACAAGAGCTAATTGTTACAGTTCTGGGGGACTTGGAAGAATCCAAGGCCCGGGTGCTCCATCTTCATTGGTGGTAAGGGGTAAGGCAAATGGGAGGTATTTGGGTTACATTAGGAGGTACTGAATTTTTTAGGATGGTGTTGATGTTGTTTAAGCATTTTATTAAAATGATTGCATGCCGAATCACATAATAAGGATACAAGGGCGTGCCAGAGTTGGGGACACTTAAGCTGTCTACATGTGTCTTGCAGTGGGTGCTCTGGACATCTACCAGCCACTCACACAAATCCATTGGGGTGAGCTGATCCTAATCCTACCCCAAGGTTATGGGAACCAGCCGGGTTACAGACCGGATGGGGTTCCCGAATGTTTTTTCTCCTCCCTCCCCTTCCCTCCCCCACCCTTTCCCCTAGCATAACTACCCACCAGTGGCTGGGTCCATTCGTCCAAGGCCTGCTTTTTCAAGCTAAACCAGTGAATACATCATCTGATGCTGATAGGATCAATCAATGGCCAGGTCTTGACGTTGGTTAACATATATGCTCCCTGTGATCACGACCCCTCCTTCTTTACATTAGTATTTCCGATGATAAATAAAGTGTCAAAGGGCCATCTAATAGTCGCAGGCGACTTCAATACGGTGTTAGACCCTAAACCCGACAGATCAGGCACCCATAGACTCAGAGTTAGAGATAGTTCGGCTACCTTGATGTCTGGTCTACACTTACACCAACTGGTGTACATATGGAGGGAGCTCCATCCCTTGGACAGGGACTACACTTTCGTTTCTCACCCTCATACCTTGTACAATAGAATCGATTACTTCTTTATCTCAAGCAGACTGGTCCCACAGATCTCCCACTCCAGGAGCCATGATATTTCATGGTCTGATCATGCGCCAATAGAGCTGAGGTGCACACATCTCAACCTGGACAGACCGGGAATGAACTGGAAACTAAATGAGTCTCTGCTGAAGGTTCCGGAGCTCTCTCAAATTGTAAGTGATGAGATTATCCATTTTTTAGAATAAATAAAGGAACTGTGGAATCACACCTGACACTGTGGGAGGCACACAAAGCAACCTTAAGGGCTATCCTAATTAATTTGGCCGTGCGAAGATAGAGAGAGAGAAATTCTAAAATCTTACTACTCCAATCTAAATTAAAAGATCTCTTAGCGGAGCATAAAAAACATACTAAGGCAGAGACCCTGCAGCAGATTTAATGTATTGCTTACCTCCCAGGTGGAGAACTCCTTGAGTTGGTCAAAAAGAGAAATCAAACAAGCCAGATACTATTCTAGCGAACAAATTGAGAAATAAAGCCCCAAATTATAACATCCAAGCCATAAAATTAAAATCAGGAACCACCACGGCCAATCCAAAATTGATAGTTGAAGAGTTTAAAAATTTCTATGAAAACCTATACAACGGAGAGAAAGTGGCGCATACTGTAATCCCAACACAAATAGAGCTCCTGGCAAACTCTAACCTACCAAGATTGAGGGGTTGGGAGCAAGAAGTGTTGGGGAAGGAATTCACACTGGAAGAACTCACCCAAGTGATTAAGAATTTGAAACCAGCTAAAGCCCCGGGACCAGACGGTTTCTCCAATTTATATTACAAAAAATATATCAAGATCCTGGCCTCATTCCTGCTCCTCATGTTCAATGCGGTGTTGGAGGGGACACCCTTTCTGGACCATATGCTCCAAGCGTCCATTGTCACGGAACGAACTTCACGAAAATAAAGTCTCTAGACACCAATTCCCAGGATCGGAGAGGGTGCACAAATAGAGCTGTGTGACAATCCTTGGCTAGGGGTGTTGCATGCGACCCCTGTTTCTCCGCCGAAAGGAAACTTTTCATTCTGTCCTTGCAGGATTCATTCGGGAATCCTTAGTTCTAACGTACTCTTGAAGAGGGGTACAATCCATAGTTACGATGGAATACGTTGTACCGCACAATGTATCTCTTTAGGAATCTTCGGTGAATCTACTTTCCTGATCGGCTGCACGAAACTTTAAAGACACACAAAGCCTATTCTTACACTGTGCAGCCAATCACTGCAAGTGAATTAACAATCCCACCTATTGGCACGTTCTGCCAGTTCTTCAGGGAGCCGGGCAGAGGCTTCAAGGTACTGTATGTTACGGTGATGCTCTAACCACACCTGAGCCGCATGGCATACCTAACCAAGCCCCCTGCCCTGGCAACCTGAAATCTACCCCTCCCCTGACATATGGACATTTGCCAGGCACAACTTTTTATCCTTACTTCCTGGCATGTAACACTTTCAAATGTCGGTACCTTTTTAAATCTGGACTTTCCTAGACACTCTGGAGTCGTCTCAGGGTGGTGTCTTAGAAGTCCGCACTTAAGATATGCATGAGTTACTCACGGAATGGCCGGTCATATACAGAACTTGCCCATTTTCAATGTATCCGCTGCCCCGTCTGCTTGAATGTAAATGCTCTTGCTCTTTATAATTTTAATACACAAAAAGATGGGGACTTTCATTTACTACTTTTTACAAAAGTTAATAACATAAAACATAGCTGCTTTACTGTTGGGACTCCAGCAGTAGCCACACCAATTTTCATCTTTCCCGCATGTCCCTAACTCAAGTTAGCTATCTAATTATTTGTGGTCTGCGAAGTGTCTGTGGTTGCAGCAATGCACGGAACTAACCTAACCGCAACCGCACTTATCCAATTGACCTTAATACAATGATGTAGTACTTGTGGTTGCAACCCTTGGAACTAATCCATTAACGGTGACACAGTCATTCCATGTAGCTTATTTTAATGCGTGTGGTCCCCTTATCCCTAGCATGACACACACAGACAATTCTAATGCATTTACAGGCTCACAACCAGCAGTGGGCTACAGAGCTGACACTTCACAGTTACAGTATGACTCAGGGGCACCCAGCCGGGCATATTACCTTTATTTACTGGCCTGGGAACCCCTCACGTCACACCTCCCACCTCAATGTGTATGGGCTGTCTGAATCGCCCCAACTGGCGGTTTGACTGACCGCACAGCTCTTGAGGTTACTGGGTCAACAGGACTGTCCTTGTGGGATAGTCCGACCGCATTGCCATGTTCGTTGCCCTTCTTATGCTGGATGGTGAAATCGAACTCTTGCAGGGCAAGACTCCAGCGCAGCAGTTTGGCATTTTCCCTGGACACCAGTTGCAACCAACTCAGGGGATTGTGATCAGTGATTACAGTAAAGGGGTGACCATATAGATAGGGCTGCAGCTTGCGGAGTGCCCATACGATCGCCAAACACTCCTTTTTTTTTTTTTGTTTCAAATGTTTTTATTATCTTGGTGAAAACAACAAATGAGTTATATGAAATTATCTATAGTACAGCACAGTAAATGACACTTTTAACATTTTTCTTTTTAAAACTTCACTCCTTTTCAATAGTGGCATAAGCCACTTCCGTGGGCAGTAGTTTGCGGCTCAGGTACACCACAAGATGCTCACCTCCCTCCTCCCCATTTGGCTGAGCACAGCACCGATCCCATAGTCCGAGGCATCGGTCTGCACCAATAACTTTTTAGAACTAGGATATATCACATTAGCATAGAACACATCCACCACACCAAGATTAAAGCAATGATTCTAAGTTTAGATGCTGAAAGGGCATTTGATAGGATAAATTGGGAATTCCTAGACAAAACAATGCAGGCATTTGGTTTTTATGGTCCTTACCTCTAAGGTGTCAGAGCCTTGTATAAATCTCCTATGGCCATAGTGAAGCTACCAGGGAACAACTCAGATCCATACAAATAATAAGTGGAACAAGGCAGGGCTGCCCACTATCCCCTTTGCTCTTCGCCTTTTTAATCGAGCCTTTAGCATGAGATCTAACCCAGATATTGGGGGCAACCGACGACAGAAAAGCCCAATGCTACATCCAACATGACAGAAATACACAGTAAAATACTTATATATTCTCTTGAAAAAGGGTCGTTTAGTTTAACCCTTTGGCCAAAGCGTTGTAAGCTTGCGAGCCACGACAAGACAGACCCAGTTCACAGATCCTAACACTACCAGATAAAATACTAATATACCTCTATTAGGATTAAAATTCGCATTTACCTCTATTAGGAGGGAGAAAGACCACATTGGATCTATATCCAGTAGAATGAAAGGACCTACTAACTTGGGAAGTGGGGAGAGGCGGGCTTAAAACCTGGGAAGGAGGAGCCACCAACCTCCAACAGCTGAAACAGCTGAAAATAGGTTAACAGAACACAAAACCCCAGCAAGCTCTTTTTGGGAACCCCTGAGCCCCCACAAAATATATGTATCTTTTAAGTGTCAAAATGTAGTAATAGCACTCCATTTTGACACTTAAATACATACATATATTTTGTGGGGGCTCAGGGGTTCCCAAAAAGAGCTTGCTGGGGTTTTGTGTCCAGATATTGGGAGGATAGAGATAGCTAAAAAAATGTACAAAATATCACTCTTCGCAGATGACGTGATATTGACACTCTCAAACCCGCTGACTTCCTTACCAAACCTACAAGCCTCGCTTTCGGAATTTGGTAGTATTTCGGGCTATACAATTAACAACAACAAGTCGGAAGCCCTGAATCTAACCCTTCCCAACCATGAGGTAAAACTCTTCCAAATACATTTTAATTACAGGTGGCGAGATTCACACCTGAAATATTTAGGGGTCCATATTACCAAGCACTACGAAGCTTTGTATCAGAGTAACTACCCTCCCCTATTCGACCAAATTAAAAAAGATCTATTGACGTGGAATAAATTCCAAATATCCTGGATAGGCAGATTAACCTCGATTAAGATTAATATCCTCCCCAGACTCCTTTATTTCTTCCAAACACTTCCGATCCATATTCCAGTAAAAGAGCTAAAAGCCTCCAAAATATAATTTTCAAATTCATTTGGCAAAGAAAAAAGCCTTGAGTGGCCAGGTCTATAATGATGTTGTCCATCAGATTCAGTGGGGGACTGGGGGTCCATGATTTAACCTACAGTAGCAGCCCAACTCCGCCATGTGGTTGTCTGGAATGCTGACCCAAACCAATATTGTTGAGTTGGAATTGAAACGCAGAATTCCAGATCTCACCCCCTTCCGATGTTATTGTGGGTTTCTGAGAAAAGAGAGTGTGGTCCGAAACAATTTATACTAGGCCCACTGAAATTCACCCTTGACATCTGGGCCATTTCTAATCCATTTGCTTTTTGGTGTATTCAACATTATATTTGTACCTTGTACCTGTTATAGACGTATTTTCAACACGTGCTTTGTTTTTAATTATGCATTTAACAAAATGAATTGTATGACAGATCTAATCACTTATAATATCTTACATTGACATCCATGCCTGTATATGCAGTTATACTGTATGTTACTTGTTTATTGCTTGAAATTTGATGTGCCTATTCCTGTCATGCTATTGTATTGTATTTTTAACCTTTGTGTTCCTTGTGGTGATGCTGTCAATCAGGCAACCTGCTGTCCACCTGATTGGGGTGTTTAGACAGGTGTACCAGTTTGCACTCACTATTTAAGGAGGGTCTTTTTAGCTGCCAGGTCACTCTTTGATAAAGGTCCCACGGACCGAAATGCATCAGAGGACCTGTCAGCACGATGTCTGATTAAAGTCTACTTTTAACTCAACCCAGCCTCTCTCCTTCTATTGCTGTGCTGCTGTCAACCTGTCCCATTGGGGGAAGATTTTCTCTGGGCCAAAACAAGACTGAAATATAATTTGTGTCCACCCACCTCCCAATTTATCCCCATATTTAATAATCCGAATTTTCCTCCCGGTTGTAACACAAACGATTTTGATCAATACAAAGATAATAGAGTAGTATTGAGAAAATAGGTGACCTCCTTCAGAAAAGGAAAATGTTGAAATTCCAAGAACTACAGGCCAAATTCAAGGCGCCAGATTTACATCTTTTAAAATACCTACAAATTAGGCATTTCCTTAAAAATATATCCAAGACCCTGGAATTCCAAAAGCTGACTAATTTGGAGAACCTACAGTGTGTAAAAAGAAATCTTATGAAAAAGGCCTAATAGCAAAGATTTACTTAACTCTAGAATCAGCAGGTAATTCACCTGAACATACTTATATAAAAGAATGGGCCGAAGATCTAAATATAGAAATAGACAGGGAGGACTGGGAAGAGATCTGGGATGACCTCCATTTGTTCAATATGTAATGCTTGAGCTCACCACGAACATGGCGGGATCCCGGTACTGAGGAAGAAAGTGTAACACTGTGCACCCACAGCAGCGGAGGCACACCTGGAAAGTGGATTGTCAACGTAACCGGGTCTGGGTTAGTCCAGATACTTGCCGTGGTCGTGGGGCAGAGCCAGCAGCGTAGTCGATGTCCGTTGTGCCGTGGTCAGGGGTTGGAACCGGTGGGGTAGTAGAGTGTCCAATAGCCGTGATCAGGGTTGTAGAAGTGCGTGTAATCAGTGGCAAGCCGGGGTCGTTATCCAGAGAGGGTCCAATAGTCAAGCCGGGTCGGTACACGTGAGATCAACTGGAAGCAAGAAAAGAAAAAGCACAGGGCAAGGCACAGAAAAGCAAGAACGCAGGAACACAAGGCTACAAGGGTTTATGCTCAGCATTGAGTGACTGAGCATGCAGAGTCTTTATAGCAAGGCTGGAGCAATCAGTGCGAGAGGCGGAGCGGAGGCACGGCCCCTGCAGGAGTTATGATTGGACAGAGGATGCAGGAGACAGGTGAGCAGAGTTAGCAGTATCAGGAATCTTGCCATGCAGCTGGGGAGCGGTGCACGATTGTCGCGTGAGTGACGCGTGATGCGAGCGGGGGGCGGGACCAAGCTCTGTGGTGTTTGCAGAAAGCCACTGTGTGCGCGCGCAGGCGTGTGGAGCAATAGGTAAGGAGGGAAAACGTCGCAGGGGACGTGTTCCCCGATTCCTTGCATTACCCCCCCCCTTGAGGAGCGGCCTCAGGGCGACTCCAAAAAGGCTTGTGCGGATACCTGGCATGGAACCGCCTCAACAAGCTAGGAGCATGTACCTGGTGATGGGGTATCCAGGACCTCTCTTCTAGTCCAAACCCTTTCCAGTGAACCGATCCTCTGGATCTTCTTGAATCGATTATAGAGTGAATCTCGTACTCTTCTTGTCGTTGTATGATTACTGGTGAAGATTTAGGAGAAACATCAGGGAATTGAGAGCTTTGAAACACCGGTTTCAAAAGAGAAACATGAAAAACAGATGGAATTTTCATCGAAGGAGGGAGCTGTAAGCGGTATGCCACTGGATTAACTCGTTCCAGGATAGTAAATGGGCTCAGGAATCTTGGGGCCAATTTGAGGGTTGGTGTCTTCAATCTGATGTTTTTAGACAAGAGCCACACCCTGTCTCCTGGTTTGAAGTTGGGCGCTGTTGCCGAGTACATGCAACTAAACACGCAGGTTCTTTGAATAAGTCTTATTTATTTTAGCCTTAAAACATACAGCACACCAAAAACAAATAACTTCTCATCAGCAAACAAAAGAAAAATAGCTTTTTTTTTTAGCAGGCAGAGCAAAATAGTTTCTCTTTAGCTGACAGAGCAAAAATAAGGTAGCTACTCTTTTGCATGCAGGAGCCAGACAGTCCATAAACCATGTACTTTGCAAACAGACCTTGTATCAGTAATCTCTTCAGTAACTTGTTCCTGTCTCCTGACCAGCTAGCTGCATGTGTGCACATCCTGGGGTTTTTAACACACCTTGATTAGGCAGCTGGGATTCAACTAATTGCCATGAGCTTCCCAGCTGAAGTTAACCTCATCACTGCTGCACTGCAGACTAAACATATGTCTGCCAGGCATATAGCTGGTGGCTTTTATTCACCCTGTCACAGGTGCATACGGCGATGACGGTCCGCCTGTGACTATTGTCTAAGAAGAGCCTCTTGGAGAGTTTTCTGGATCTTGCAAAGAATTTACCCTTAAGTCTGCTGCTGGGATTCCGGAGAAAAAGGAGAAATGGGAAGACGTGCCGGGTGAAACCCGTAATTCATAAAGAATGGGGACTCTTGGGTGGACTCATTTCGTAATGAATTGTGGGCGAATTCTGCCCATGGAAGGAGCTCTACCCAGTCGTCTTGTGCGTCAGAGACGAAGCATCTGAGATACTGTTCTATGGACCGGTTCGTCCTCACAGTTTGTCCATTGGATTGGGGATGATACCCTGAAGAAAAATGGAGTGTTAAACCTAGACCCCACCCCCTAGATCAGTGGTGGAGAGGAGGATCAATGAGGTTATGATTATGGAAAAACTTACGGCTTTCCTAAAACACACAACTAAAACTTTTTTTAGGACTTGGGACTCATGGTTGGCAGGACAAAACATTAGGACCTTAAGGGAAGGTTTATATTATATCTTATTTAGTTTTGTTATAAAAAATATAAAATGTTCGGTTCCTCTAAAGCCTTCAAGCCCAGGCGGAAACAGAGCTACAAGATACTGTATGCTGGTACTTCCCCCCACCCCCTTCCTTCCCTCCCTATTTTCCGTCATTTTGTAAGTTTATGATTTTGCCTCTAAATCCCCCCTCCTTCCCTCCCTATTTTTCGTATGTAAGTTTGATTTCGCAACTGGACCCCCCCCCCCCTCTGTAACCAAGTTATTTCCCCTCTCCACCTCCCCCTCCCATACTTGCATTGTTGGATATGTATTCACTTGATGTTTCAAATGTTCCATGTACTATATTCCGTATACTTGAAAATAAAAACTTCGGTTACAAAAAAATAAAAAAGTAAGACATTTGTCTAGAAGCCTTACACTCATCACTCAGCTGGGAACTCCAGGGGCAACAGTGTTAAGGCTTGGGGCTAGGTTTACTGAAAAGTATGAATATCTAGCACACCTTAATCCCAGTGCTATAGTGTATATTTATGATTTGGATTTTTGTTTTGCATGGGGGACACAGTGTACACATAATATGGGTTACATTAGTGTAATCACAATGTACTACATAACTAGGGGATTAATAGAAATGACAAAAGGCTTGTGGTAATGAGCCACAAAGTACAGTATGCTACAGTTTAGTAGGCCTAGTATTGTTTAAAAACTCAGCCTAATAAGTTGTTAAATGTGCACGGACCAGTATGGCTATGCTCCAAACGGAATTATATGCAACTCACTTGAAAATATCCATTGGAGATCTTTAATGGTTGTTTCAATGTTTGCTTTTGGCAGAATAACACAAAAAGAGAAATTATTTCTTACCTTCATACTAAGAACGCGTTCTTTTGCTCAGTGCCTCTGTAGCCTACCACCTCTCACCTGAACGCCATCCACTGCATGAAAAGACGTGTGGCTCTAAGAATTCTGGGGCGCAACTTTACAGTGCTCGGCAGTGATTGACAGGACACGATCACGGAAAAATCACACCCCCAATTCTTAGTGGTCCACCAGGGAGACAGAAGCAGCAGCAGTGAAAAATGCTGCCGCCTCATCCACTGCTTCTCCTGGGCTCAGGTGCATTTGCACTGGATGCACAGCTGGTAAATATTGGGGGTGTTTAAAGCACCCACAGCACCCATGGTGTTGCTGCGTTTGCTTCAAAGCTGAACCCCAGTATTTGTATCTCTAGAAAACCCCATTTACTAATATGCTGTTTTAGTTGCCAGTGAACCCCTAATTTTGGAAATCAAAATGGCTGCCAAATCCCGTAGGCCAATAGGAATCCTCAACTGATGATGATATTGAAACTTCCTATTGGATGACTGCTGGTTCCATCTCTGGGAATCTATGAAGTGAAATGGCAACAAAACTGGTAAGTATCTCAGGAACTGGTGGCTCACAGGAGCTAAAAATAGTACGGTTAATCCCCAAAGGACCTTTTGGTTTGAATTCTGTAAAAAAATAGCTATCAGTATATACCCAGTCTGGCAGCACCCAAGGGCCACCAGGCTGCCAAGATTACCACCAAGTTATCTGTAGATCTGTTTCAATCATGCTCACCGCTAGTGAGTGATCAGTCTTTATCAGCCCCTAGAACACAATCAATAACGATGACTTACCTGATGCTGCATGCCATATGGGGATTGTCATTAGGGCAGTAATCTGCTTAATATCTTAGTATAGCAAGCAAGTTGAAACCATAGAGCCCAACTGTGAAAAAGCCCTGAAATAAATATAATAGAATATTCATACATACAGTACTGTTTATCTTTCCAGATGAATAGAAGATCATATCTAAGTGAGAAAGGACATTGCAATGGCCAGCGCTGTGTTATTTAGCAGTTTTCAGCAGACCACAAAGGAAAACATCTCCAAGTTAATAGATACCAAAAAACAGCAGTACACATTGAGTCATTTTAAATCGGCATATTAATCTATTTTCATACTTAAAGATTTGTACATAAAAGTGCCTCTCAAATTTAAAATAATTGTTCTGCCGAATGAAGTACATTAGAAACGTTAAGAATTCAATCGTGGATTAAAATAAATTCTCTTAAGGATAGATTCAATTTCCTCAATCCCTCCCTCATAAAGGGATGGTAGTATACAACAAGGAAATGTCCATTGTGACTAGGAGGTCTTCTTCAGTGATATCATTAATATTCCTAAATGTATTTAAGAAGTCTGAGTTGTCCTTGATGTATGAATCGAGTGTGGTTGCCTGTGGCTGTAAGTAAGGGTCAATATATTGTGACAATGGTTAGTTAACAGAGTCTATGGCAGAGATAATGGTTCTTAAAGGTACGTGGAATACAGAGCGCTCACACCTAAGTGGGTACAAAATTTGGGAGAATTAGCAGCACCCCTAGCCCTCTGCAGGTGACTGATGGAATATCGAGCATGCACATCAGTTAATTGTAGACCATATACAGTATTCTACACCTTCCATGTCTCTTTCCCTGTGTTACTGTAATCCCAAACTATAGCCTTCGTAAGCATCTGTGGTCAAAACCTCTTTGACATTTTGCTTTTCATAAATTTCCACAACACAGAGAGATTGCACTAGTTATTGAGCTGAAACATCTCACATCTTTTTTCCATTCCAGACTGATATTAAATGAAGACAAAAATTCCATTTGAAAAAAATGGCTTGATCTTGCTCCAGAGTGAGGGTAAATATATAGAATTAACCACATATGCATCCAAGTTCTACTAATCTTTATTAACAATCAGTTTCATATATATATATTTTGTATATTCTCCAGACAATCAGGTTTAGTTGAATGCATTTTCTGAAAACCAACCCACACCTAATAACCACTTAAGTCTCACTAATAACCAAGTGCCTCCATATTGGATTCAATATACACCAGAATGTGTTATGCTGTTTTTTTTAAAGCCACTCTATCCAATAGGATATACTTCCAACATTGGTCTGCACAACATTAGATACTATTTTAGTATTATATATGGCCTGTTTTGGATTGTAGAGGTCATTGTTATGCTTAAAATATGTATGGAATGTACTCTGCATGTAATTCAGTTTATGTCTGTCTGAAGCACCAGAAATTTAGACCTTGCAAATTAAGGATCTCATTTTGAACTTACAGTATGCAGCTTCCATAGCTGCGGCCCAGTTTTTTCTACCGTTTTTTTGCGCCATTTCCCTTCTTGTCTCTCATTCGGGGGTGGGTTTATAAGGTGAATGGCGGCATGGTGATCCTCCCCCTGAGGAAGTTCCCAGAAGGACCGAAGCGTTGGAAGGTACTGGCAAGAAGTTGCTATATTGTTTGGCAACAATTTCACAATACACTTATATTCTGATTTACATTGACTCAAGGTGTACTGCTGTTTTTTGTATCTACTAATTATGCATGGTAATGACTCACATTTACACAGAAAAGGCTATAATATATATATATATATATATTTTGCATACTTCTGGAGAAAGGATTAAGGACTATTTTGTCTTGGATAAGAAAATCCCTCTTTTATGACTAACAGTATATCCAAATTAACAACAATAAAAAAAACAATAGCCAGGCAATTTCAGAATAGAGTACATGAAAGGGAAAATACAGACACTTTGGAAAAAATAAATACATCTAAATGTCTTGTGGATTGAGTATGTGGAATTACACATTTAACGGCTATATTTGAGAATTTCTCAACTATAACTCAGGTGTTTTTTGAAGTTTACATTATGTACAATGTTTGGAGAAAGCACATCTCATAGCAAAGGTTGGTCACATGATTCTAATCGAAAAACATTCTTGTAATTCTTTATCATTCATCCTCAATTCACAAAAAATATAATAAACAAAATACAAATATTGCTGTTGTTCTGTCTCCTGTCTATTCCAGCACTTCCTGGTTTCATGCTGTTGCCGTGGCACTTCCCTCCTCCTTTTCTCCTCTCTGACTTGGTCTGCTCCTCCTCCCATTGTCCCTTGGGTCAGTCCTACCCTGTATTTCCTCTCTGACTGTTATATCCTGTCCTTTCAGGGTTTGCCTCTGAGCAGCTCTGTTCTTCCACTGGTTCCTGTGAGAAGCCTTTGTTGTTTACCTATTCGTATTCAAATTCCCATTGCTATATATCTACCACATGTTCCCATTTCCTAGTATTGTAATTCCCCAGTGCGATTTCCCCATTTATTTCTGTTTTGTTCCCTGTTGGAGATGTGTGCAGAGGTACGCAATGGAGACCGTTTTAAGGTGAAACTAAAATGAGGCTTTATTTAACATGGCAAAAAAATTAAAAATAAACCAAATAAAGGCCTACTCCCCTTTGGAAAATGTCTACACCTTTACTCCATCCCTTTCTAATTAGGTGGGAAGTTATGCTAGTTACCACCCCCAAACATATATACATATATACAGCATAGCCTCCAGGCCGCTATGTCTTTTCCTGGGCCCTACTAATGTAAGCCCTGTTGGGTGCAGGCAGCGGATGGGATAATTCCTTCCTAAGGCCTGGTGTGCTTTGACAGACTTGGATAAGTATCCAAGGGTGGGCCGTAGCAACAGCCAGAGAATGCCAACCTGAGGGGTGGGTACTGATTGGACCACACACTGGATGTGAGGGCCTATCAGTATCCAGATCTGGCTTGTTATGAGTCAGAGTTTCAGCCACTCCCCAAAGGATATAAATATTGGCACTTTCCCAAATTGTGGGTGATCCTTGTCATTCTATCTCCTCCCTCTATGGAGTGAGCAACATCTGCCCGCCATCTCATAAGGAGATGTGAGGAGGGGTCCAACAGGCTTGACCTGGGCCTAAAGCCTGAGTCATGGCACAGCTTGAAGGGAAGTATGTAATGATTCTGTAATGAGATCTACATGCAATAAAGACCAAGAAAATATAAAGCAGTGTGATTTACTGTCTAGTAAGATGTGTCAGTATGGGTCATCCCCTGCCATCACAGAGGGTCCATGCTGACTGGAGGCGCTGCACCAAGCAAGAACAGAGGTAACCTGTGAACCTATCCTGTTTCTCCTCAAAACATTGCGGAGCACTCGGCCCTCCTGTTTACCAACAGGTACAGCCCAAACCCTAGTGAAGTAGCTGAAGAAGCATACCCACCCCAATCTCACTTAGGGGGGGGGTACAAGGGCTACATATAGATATACAACAGTCGAAGAAGAAAGTCTCTTATCTGTTTGTTGTAGCTGGATAAGTTCCCTGAATAAGTAGGCTTTAACTACGAAATGCGTAGGAATTAGAGTGCAAGCGCTGCACGATTTGGAACTCCAGATACACTGTTACTGCCTTATATGCTGGTGGCAATAGACTTTTGGACTGTCTACCGGTGAGTCGCTTATTCAGTGACATAGCAAGTGACGTCATCTGCTTCCGTCTGTGTCTGGCAAGTGTAATCGACTTGAGCCGTCAGTGTGGAAGGATCCCTATAGTAACGCTCGAGTTATCAGAAGCGAGGACAGATACTGGGAACATCAGGAACAGACTGACAATTGAGAAGACATACAGGACCTCCAATTCGGCTTTAGCCTGTGGGATTCGTTGCTCGGTGTGGGGATCAGCTGTCTTTGCCACGTTGGTAACGATGTCCATCACATGTCATGCTTACTTGATTTTACTGTGATGTATGTGCAATGCTTACCTGCTGCTTGAATACCACAATATAATTAATTTACTACACCATGACATTTTTTGCAGTGTTTTCTTCTTTTTTTCTCCGGATGTTGAGCATCATAATTAAACAGCACCAGAATCTAATTTGTTAACAACACAGGTTTTACACTATATATATTGTAAATCACTTATGTATGTGATAGACACTATATTGATTCACACCTGTTTTTGATTTATCACGGTTTTAAGTCTGTGTTATATTTATTTACCCAGTACTTATTTCTACAGTATATGTTATTATCATCACAAGTCACATTACTTTATGTTTTTTGTAATGATCACTAATTTGTCACTATCTGGTGCGTGGTATATTTCACTTTTTGTTTTTATTGCCTGTTTAGGGCCTAATTTTGCTGACTAAACGTGTTTTTTGACGGACTTGCGTTTTTATTTATTTATATAAAAATATATATATATATATAGGGTTGAAGCAGGAGGTCTTCGGTGCTGAAACCTGTTAATTTCAGCTTTGAGACTCCCTGCTTCCTCATACGGCACCGACACACTTTATTCGAGCAAATACCCAGTATGTACCTGGCAGATACCTGGAATGCGCCGCTCCTCACGTCTGACAAGCCCCGTTGCGTTTGCCTTCCCAGCCTGGGTTCATGCCTGGCTGACGGGCGGCTGATCTGTTAAATGATAATGATTAGGATTTAATAGGCTGCAATGCTTCGCGTGTCTACCAGATGGCATAAATTCATGAATTGTAATGCAGTATATATATATATACTGTGCAGTATTGCAGCCAGCGGGAATAAAATGCTTCAATCCCTGCCTGGAAAATAACGCAATGCACTCGGGCAGAAAACAGTCACAAACCTCAATACACCCGGGTATACCCGAATTCGTGGGACTAGCCGAGCTCGAATAAAGTGTGTCGCCAGTGTACCTGCGAATTAGGTGCCAGTAGCAGCTCACTTCGGCTACCAGGGTTCCCAATATGTCCTCTGTTCAGAGATCTCAGGAGACGTCATCGGTGTGGTTTCTTATTAGCCCATGTGATGTGGTAGCTTCCATGCAATAAGGAAGCAGACACATGGGCTTAAGCAGGAATTGATTTAATGTGCCATATAACCAACATTCGGCAGTGAAATGCTGCCTTTTTCAAGGTGAGGGCCCTCATCTTGAAAAGGCAACAATTCACTGCCGAAACGTCTGTTATATGGCACATTAAATTCAATCCTGCTTAAGCCCATGTGCCTGCTTCCTTATTGCATACTGGCTTTCTCTGGGACCTCCCAGATCTCTGGGACCTCCCAGATCTCTGGGATCTCCCGGGACACAGAGCACGGGCAGGTATGTACCCCTCGTTTACCTACTACTGAGTGCCTGCATTGCTTCTCTTTTATGCGTTAGCTTCAAACCTGAAAGCCCTGCTTGCTGATCCAGAGCACAGCTCCGGAGACACCCTGCTTAAATTCATTCTCTCTCTCTCTCCCTCTCTTCTTATAGAGGATGCTGCGCCAAAGCTTTCCCCTCTTCCCTTTTTAAGTAGGTCAGCTTAAATAATTAGGTTCACCCATGGATTGCCTAGCCAGTGGCGTTAACCTCCCACATACTGGAAAGCAGACATAATGCAACTTTCTACTAATATACACAGAATTTACAACTCTGTCACAATGTGTGTGTGTATGTGTGTGTGTATATATATATACAGTATATATATATATATATATAGCCATGCATAATAATGGTATACTACTTTCCTCTCTGTTGGCAGTAAGTCCTGGTAAGTACAGGTATGCCAGCAGTAGTTATGGAGGTTTTCCCTCACACCCTGGTGAGGTGCCCTATGTATGGAGGGGAGTATCTGTATGCTCTGAGTCCCTGGATAGTGACATCAGGGATGCGCCTGCCTCCTGAAGTATATAAGGCACAACACTGTCAGTTAGTTGGGTGTTCCAGCAGTTATGTGAAGTAGCTGGTAAATTGTATTCTCCTGCATAAGGGATTGTAGGAACACTTTGTGACCCTAGTGCAGTAACTACAGTAGCGGTGCAAGTTGACCAATCAAGTCTGTCATAAGCCACTCTGTGACCAGGGACCTGGCACAGGGGTGATCTCTCAAAGAGAAGAGGGAATCCCACTTCAATACGGGAGGGCGTACCTGGCAAAGGGACAGCACGAAGAGATGTGCGGCTAGAGCCGGCAGCTGCATGGGGCAGTCTGCTACATCCCAATCTACAATAAAGATGACCTTGTTAATGAAAACCCCACTGTGTGAGAGTGAGATTACTCAACAGTGGCAGTCACCACCAAGAAGGAGTTCCTCACCAGGACCATCTCCCTGCGGAAGCACAGATCCTGATGAGGTGGAGGCGCTGCACATGATGTAAGTTGAACTCGCACCCACTACCTCAGCTGCCTGTCTGGAAGACATCTCCTAATACCATCAAGCGGGAGACTCAGGAGCCCTGTTGCCTGCAGGTGCACCACCAGACACGAACACGTAATGGGGACTGCTTAGACCACCCGGGCCAATGTGAGATTGGGGGGGGGGAAACCCGTTACAATTGGAGGCGCTGCTGAGATACCTGTCAACAGGACAGGCTTTTGCTAGGCACACTAGGAAACAGGGAAAGTGTATGCTGCCACTTTGTGCTGTGTTGGGATGGAACCGCAGAGACGACCTTGGAACCTGAGAGGAGTTAGTGGGTCTGGAGAGGGGCTATAGCTGTCCGAGTCACCTTGAGGTAGCGCTAGGGGTAGGATGCCTGAAGGGATAATTTACACAGGGGGCACGTCGCATCACCATACAAACACAAAAGATATATTAAAGGTAAACTACCTGGTGCAAGGGAGAACGCAAGGCAACAACACATAAATAATCAGATGATTACATAAAGCTCCCTATAATTGCACTCTGGATAGGTGACATTGATGGTACAACGTCATCTGTCAAGGGGCCACTGAATGGCCTATTCCCTTATTAGGGTAAGCCGCAAAGGTCACACTCAAATGAAAATAAAAAACTTTTAATCCGTAATGTTTAAAAACGACGAGACACCATAAAAATGCATACACAATGCATATTAAAATCCCCAAATGTGTGTGGGCACAGAAGCAGGCAAAGGACTCTCAATGTCCAGAGCCTAAGGATAGGCTGACACAATACTGCATAGATCCACACAGTAGGTATGTGTGGTTGCGTAACCAAAGTTAAATAATGCAATGGTATGCTGCAGTAGGTAATGGAGTATCAAAAAACTCCTCGGTTAGGTGAAATACAACCTGATTGTAAGCGTGTCAGCGGCTGCAGTTCCAGGAAGTAATTGGGACTGATCGTGCCTTCTCCACAAGCCGCGTGGACGTCAGCGTGATGACGTCACGCGTACCCCGACGTACGTTTCGCGCGTCACAGCGCGCTTTCTCAAGGGGGAGGAGTAACAAACATGATATGGTTAGACCTTATAAAGACATGTACCAATTAGTAACTGATCTATGGCCTTTAGTCAGTGTAGAGGGATAGCCTCACCAATGTTTTGGAAACATTACGGATTAAAAGTTTTTTATTTTCATTTGAGTGTGACCTTTGCGGCTTACCCTAATAAGGGAATAGGCCATTCAGTGGCCCCTTGACAGATGACGTTGTACCATCAATGGTACGTTTCGCGCGTCACAGCGCGCTTTCTCAAGGGGGAGGAGTAACAAACATGATATGGTTAGACCTTATATACACCTCCCTGAAGGGGAGGGGCGGGCAGTGGATGCGAGACAAACGTATACGCGCATCATAGGGAACACATAGACCCTAACAAAACATAAAAGAATCAATGGGAAGGGCTAAAAGGGGGGGGGGGGTGGTTGGATGAAGAAAAACCGGAAGGGACGTGCAAACAATAACCACAGCAACTCTGAAAAAGACATGTACCAATTAGTAACTGATCTATGGCCTTTAGTCAGTGTAGAGGGATAGCCTCACCAATGTTTTGGAGACCAATGAAATATATCAAGTGGGTACATATAAGAAGCCTCAGTGGATGGAATCCTTAGTAACAAATAGAGTGATTCAAGGGGTAATTAGAGGCTCAGAGGGTACGGTGGCCAGTGTATGTGTGTAAGATGTAGAATTGTACTACTCTGGGCGAAACCGCCTGTAAAGTCAAAACGGTTCCTATTAGGCTGATGTTAATAAATACTGTATATCTGGATCCCTCTAACCCCTTATGATGCATCAGGTTGGGCACAATGATGGATGATAATAATAGTAGTAGACACTTGGTGGCACGTTGGCACGAAGGCAGATATGTGTGCTTATGTAGGAATGAACTACTCTAGGCGAAGCCGCCTAAAGAGTCAAAACGGCTCCTGCTAAGCTGATGTAAATATATCTATATACCTGGATCCCTCTAACCCCTTTTACAGAAACGAAGAGAAGATAAAACCTTCATTGAGGCCATGTGGTGCCAGTGTCTTTAATGCATGTATCCATCGACATTCGCATTGGCGTAGCTTCATGTCCCAGTTGCCCTTACGTGGGCCCCAGGGTACATGAGCTATACCAATGAACCCAAGATTGGAGGAGTCTCCCTGATGTTCTTCATTTATGTGCCTGGCAACAGGTGTGTCAAGTTTGTTCCTGATGGAGCCAAGGTGTTCTAAAATGCGTACCTTGAATGCTCTGTGAGTTTCGCCCACGTATTGTTTGCCACAGGAGCATTGGATGAGATATACAACTCCTGTGGTAAGGCAATTTATGAAGTCTTTGATGATGTAAGATTGGTGTAGTGTTGAGTCCATAAATGTTTTTGTAACTTTAATTGATGGACAGGCCTTACATCGCCCACAGGTGTATGTCCCCTTAGGTTTGTTACCTAACCATGTACGCGAGGGTCTGGTCTGAAAGTGACTTCTCACTAAGCGATCGCGAAGATTACGCGCTCTGCGGCTTGTCATATTTGGTGTTGTTTTTAATATTTTTGCCAAATCCTCATCCTGAAGCAAGATGTACCAATGTTTCGTTAGGATTTGGCGGATGATATGCCATTGGTTACAGTAAGTGCCAATGAAGCGTATGGTTTGTAATCTGTTGTCTGTTGGTTTGATACGATCAGTCAGTAGGCTAGGTCGGGGTGTATTGACTGCTCTATGGTAGGCCTTTTTCACAATTGTTTTGGAATACCCTCTATCTGTAAATCGCTTCATAAGATCTTTTGACTGAATCTTGAACTCACTCAGACTAGAGCAGTTGCGTTTAAGGCGTAGAAATTGTCCTGTAGGGATATTGTTAATAAGTGATTTTGGATGGTGACTATCTGCTTTTAAGAGACTATTTGTAGCCGTAGGTTTACGGTAAATGGTTGTCTCTAGTCACCCATCTTGTTGTTTCGAGATTTTAATATCCAGAAAATTGATACTAGCCTTTTGTATGTCATAAGTGAGTTTTAGATTATGTGTGTTGTGATTCAGTTTGTCTATGAACTCGACCAGGAGTTTCTCCGTGCCGTTCCACAGTACCAGCACGTCATCAATGTACCGCGACCAAAGCTCTATGTGGTCGGTATACATAGAATAATCCTCCATGAACACCACGGTTTCCTCCCACCAGCCAAGGTAGAGATTGGCGTAGGTGGGGGCACACGCGGTGCCCATGGCGGTACCTTGAATTTGATGGTAGATCTTAGAGTTAAACAGGAAGAAATTCCTGGTCAGGACAAAGTTCAACAACCGCATAACAAAATCATTGTGTGCCCGTGCATGGGTGTCTCTGGCCCGGAGAAAATGTTCCACAGCTTTAAGTCCAGATGAATGAGGTATACTTGTGTAAAGGCTTTCTACGTCAATCCCTACTAGTAGTGTGTCCTTGTCTACAGTGACATCCTCTAGTCGTAGCAGAGCTGCCTTAGTGTCCCTAAGGTGTGATGGAAGGGTTTCCACAAAGGGGCGTAGAAAGGTGTCAAGGTAAATACTCGCGTTGGAAGTGAGATTTCCAACGCCAGACACTATGGGTCTGCCCGGTGGGGGTAGGGAGCCCTTGTGTACCTTTGGAAGATGATAAATGTTGCTAGTGGAGGGTGTTTAATGTAAACAAATTCAGATTCTGATTTTGTTATCACCTTATTTTCCAAGCCAGATTGAAGAATTACTGATAATTCAGTGAGAAACATGTCAGTTGGATCTGAATTGAGTACTTTATAGCAGTGTTTATCAGAGAGTAGCCTGATACATTCCTTGACATAAGAGGAGGTATCCAAGATTACCACATTTCCACCTTTGTCTGATGGTTTTATTGTGATAGTATCATCATTCTCAAGATCCTTTAGAGCTTGGTACTCCTTATAGTTAAGATTGAATTTCTTGGAGTTGTTTGTCAAGTTCATGAAATCATTGGCTACTAACTGAGTAAAGACATCCACATTTGTGCATGTTTGTAAAGATGGTGTAAATCTTGATTTGTTATGCAGTTGTGTGAATGGTCCCTCGCCAGGGTTTCTAATGTTATCCTGTTCAAGTTCTTCCAATGCTTCTAGACAAGCAAGGTCTTGTGTGTCAAAGTTCTCTAACGGTGTGTTCATGCTTGCAAGTCTTTGTCTCCGTTTAAAGAAAACGTGAAGGGACAGTTTTCTAGCAAAAAGGTTGAGGTCCTTTATGTTCTCAAAAATGTCAACCTGATTGGAGGGGCAAAAGGTTAATCCTCTGGAGAGGACCCCAATGTGTTCAGCAGTGAGAGATTTGGCCGAAAGATTTATTACCTGTGACGGTGGTATCGGCTGCGTTTGTAAGGTCTCCTTATCCCCTGATCCTTGTAACCCCAGACTGTTCGGTCCCTTAGTTTTAGTGCCTGCCCCCCTCCTGGTCTTTCGTATCCTGGGGGGATATAGTCTGGTCCAGAAAGGCCTAAAAAAGTTTGGCTAACTGGAGCATTAGATGTAGATGGAGGGGGGGGTAGTAGGAGAGGGGTAAACCTTTGATGGGTATGTTCCCTATTTTGTGCAGAATCTGATTCAGCCTCACTAGCTGATGTCTCACAATCAGTGGTTGATTCAGTCCCTTTTTTGTCTTTTCTTAGTTTTTCACGTTTCTTTTTATAGGAGAAAATTGTGTTAGTTTCATAATCTGTGGTGTCCCTGGCAAACTTGCGTTGTTTTCTCGCTTTAATGTCAGAGGTCAGTTTGTCTATCTGGCCTTTTAGACGTTTTTCATAGTCTATGAAGTCAGAGTGCTCTCGCCATGTATCAACGTTTGTCAGTAGTGAATTAATCTCGGTGTTGATCTCGTCAAGTCGTTTGGTCTCATATGAAATGAGTAGAGAGATCAGTTCACTTGAGCATTTAAGGAGAGTGTTTTCCCACTCCTTAATGAATTGTGTGTCACTAATGAGATGTGAAGGGGAGAGATATACCCTTAAGCCTCTTGGAACAAGTCCTGCCAATGTATAATTATTGAGGCTAGTAACCTCCCACCAGATCCTTGCTTGAATACTCATGTGATGTTCTAAGTCAGTGAAATATTTTTTAATACCGTCTGGCTCAGTGGTAGGTATAGGTAAATCAACAGCTGTTCTAGAAAATAGGCTTGCCGCTTCATCTATCCATGCCCCAAAGTCTTGTTTTGTGGAGAGAAAGCCTGACATGTCTGTGTTGATATACTGTTAAGTCGTAGCAAGGATAAGGTGGAGGGGAAGGGGAGAGCAAGGGGGGGGAAACAAACAAAGGGTGAATTGATTCCCTGGGAGCTGACGTGTGAGAAGGGAGGTGACAAACACCTCCAAATAACACTAATTTACACAGGGGGCACGTCGCATCACCATACAAACACAAAAGATATATTAAAGGTAAACTACCTGGTGCAAGGGAGAACGCAAGGCAACAACACATAAATAATCAGATGATTACATAAAGCTCCCTATAATTGCACTCTGGATAGGTGACATTGATGGTACAACGTCATCTGTCAAGGGGCCACTGAATGGCCTATTCCCTTATTAGGGTAAGCCGCAAAGGTCACACTCAAATGAAAATAAAAAACTTTTAATCCGTAATGTTTAAAAACGACGAGACACCATAAAAATGCATACACAATGCATATTAAAATCCCCAAATGTGTGTGGGCACAGAAGCAGGCAAAGGACTCTCAATGTCCAGAGCCTAAGGATAGGCTGACACAATACTGCATAGATCCACACAGTAGGTATGTGTGGTTGCGTAACCAAAGTTAAATAATGCAATGGTATGCTGCAGTAGGTAATGGAGTATCAAAAAACTCCTCGGTTAGGTGAAATACAACCTGATTGTAAGCGTGTCAGCGGCTGCAGTTCCAGGAAGTAATTGGGACTGATCGTGCCTTCTCCACAAGCCGCGTGGACGTCAGCGTGATGACGTCACGCGTACCCCGACGTACGTTTCGCGCGTCACAGCGCGCTTTCTCAAGGGGGAGGAGTAACAAACATGATATGGTTAGACCTTATAAAGACATGTACCAATTAGTAACTGATCTATGGCCTTTAGTCAGTGTAGAGGGATAGCCTCACCAATGTTTTGGAAACATTACGGATTAAAAGTTTTTTATTTTCATTTGAGTGTGACCTTTGCGGCTTACCCTAATAAGGGAATAGGCCATTCAGTGGCCCCTTGACAGATGACGTTGTACCATCAATGTCACCTATCCAGAGTGCCTGAAGGGATAGCCTGTTAACAAGGTCAGGAATTCTGGAGAGGATCTGCACTAGGCTAGCCAACAGTAGGTAGACGCCCAAGTACTGCATGGAAGAAATAGAGTACTCTAGCCCATTCCAGATCACTTACCGAAGGGAGCACAGACTGGGAGGAAGGAGTTACAGTAGACACAGAAAGAGTGAGCGTAGCCTGAGGTAGTGCAAACACGAGTCAGATCTACGTTAGGTACACAAGGTGGTGCACAAGGCATGTTTATTGTACTGATGTGGTAGCTGCCCCGCAGAGCGGAGCTCCATGTACAATAATCCAGTATACAGAGATCGAGAAACAACCGTCAGAATGGAGGATCTGCAAAGAGCAGAAGGTCCAGGATGCCGGACTGAGGAAGAAGAACTAGCTACAGAAGAGACTTTTGTGAGCTTGTTATGGAATGGCGTGAAAGCCGTAGCTGCGCCGTGTTTGTCCTGTCTATGTTCTCGGGAAAGTACCCTCGAGACTAGTGAGGACGACAGTCTTGCGAGATGGGAGGAACGAAATGGACTTTGTTATACATCAGTACACGAACAGCCAGACGCTACCTCAAATATGAAGAAAGACAGTACTAACCCAAATGGCGGTTCCCGCGTTCCTGGGACACCGCATGGGCCAGCTGCAGACAGTCTTGCAACTTTGCAGTTTGCTAATTGTTGGCCAGGATTGGCGGCAACGAGAAAACCCCACCCTGCTGGGGAGGTTGGCGCAAAAGCTGGAGCCGCGCCCTCATGGACTATGACTCACTCTGCACCTGTGCTGGGTCAGCCTACAAGTCTACGAGACATCCCCCTAGTTTCAACCGGGGGGAGTGGTTTGCAGTTCCGCCGGATGCCGATGGAGAAAGTGGGAGGAGGGGTTGTCCAACCAGCCCTGCCCTTCAGTTGCGAAGAGCCATTGATCGATACAGACCTCTAAGACGAGTGCCTCCGTTGATGACTATGGCTGAACATTCTGAGAAAGTGGAACAGAGTCCCTTGATCTCTACCCATCCCTATTCGGTTCCAAGAGGCTTCTTGATTATCCGCATAGAGGGTGTGGAGACAGTGGTATGTCTTTGCCTGCAGTGCAGACTGCCGGGCGGAGCTGTGGGCAGCGAGGCTCGATGCCCTCACTGTGGACTGCAGTATATGTGGCCCATGACGACGTTTGTGCCAGTACAAGCCGTGGGAGTGAAAGATTCTACTCCGATGTCGGCAGCGGAGCTTCCGGGTGCACTATGGAGTGAGAGTGCAGGTCCCGCGGAGCAGAAATCGGGCCGGATTCTCAAGTCAGAGAAAACTAGCCATGGGAGGGGTGACCGGAAAGGAGCCCATCGGCGGTCCCCTACTGGAATGCCCCGCCCGAACTGTAAGTTGGAGTCCTCGGACGAGGAGTGTGCCAGGCTGGCAGATACACAGGACTTATTAACAGAGTACCATACCAGTGGTACACCTTGGCGAGATGCTATCCCTCGTGGTGTGGAGACACGGAGTCGAGTGTCTCCAATACCGCGACAACCCGATCGCCGGAGTCCCACTGCCGTGGTGACTAGCGGGTCGGAAGGAGGTCGATCCACCCCGACGCTGCGAAGCAGTAGGCTAGCCCAGTGCTCATCGCAGACCCAGGGGGTGGAGGTGAAAGAAGAGCGGATCCAGGGCCAGGCTGGACCGCGTAGCAGACGGGCATTGCCGGATGTCCTCGTGGAGGAAGAGGTCTCGATTGGGGACCCAACCCAAGATGGCGTCGCAGCACGTGCGTGTCCAGAGGCAGTTCCGGACGACCAGAGCGGCATCGAGTGGGAAATGATCGCGCCTCTGCGGTCGAGCAGCGGAAGTCGATCCCCTACTGACAGACGGAATGGGCGCTCGAGCCGGAGAGCGACAAGCCCAGCTGCCGGAGAAAAGAACGGACTTTGTGGCGGAAGCGAATCAGGTATTGCTGAGGAGCAGGTCATAACCGTGCCGATACCTACCGTCCGGCCCCGTCCCCCAACCCCGTCCACTCCCAAAGTTAGTCCCAAGGCCCTACAGTAGTTAAATCCCCTGTCCCTGTCACTTGTTCATTCGGGTCTACTTCTAGCCTGGGGATGTCAGGGGATTCCCGGGGTCCTACCGAGGAGCCGACTGAAAGCCTGGACTGGGGAACTTCGGATGATGGATCGGAGGGTGGAGGGAGGATTTCCCGACCAGGGTCGGTACCCAGTGATTGTACTAGTGTGTTGAGTATCACGGGTGGAAACAGATCACAGCCTCGGGGAAAGGTTACGCCATCTGAGGGTACTTCAGGGGTATCATCGGGCGGGCCTGAAGAGGAAGAGCCACTAGAATCCAACTCAGAGGAGGTACGGGAAACTAGATGGTGGGCACCACTATATGAGGGTTATGTCGCATGGATAGACCGCACCCGTTTCATTTTAGAAAGGGATGGGATAGTGGACCATTGGTGGGCTCCCGGGGATTTCAGTGATGAGGCATACCTCAAAGAGTTGAGAGTGAGGTGGAACCGAATTAAAGGGGGTTTTATTAAACCAAAAGGATCTGAAGGGTTTGATGATCCGGTGGAGTCAGATGAGCCCCTGTCATGGTGTTGCCGGGAAGAGCTGGGCAAACTAAATTAACCCGGGCCTGCCGAGCTGAACGAGCCATTATGGCGAAGTATAAGCGGTCTCATGGTCTTGAGTACCCTTATGTCCCCGAACCTCTGATGAGAGAGATAGAGGATAATCGAGAGAGGTGGCTCCGTACTGACATAGAGTACTACATTGTTAATAAGGGAGGGGCCATTAAGGGAGTTCAGGCTGAGCAGAGGGTTTCCCAACTGATGAGGGTTTGGAAAATCGGGCGCAGTGTTTACATGCACAAAGTGGTGTACTGTAATGAGCGAGGTCTGCCTCGAGAGTATAGTGTGACAGTTACCGATGCAGCGGGATGGGAGGTGAAGAAACCAGACCCTAGACACTATTATTAGGTCCCGGACAAGAGTGGTCTGATCTTTTCTTTAGCGCCCCTGCTGGTCAGTGAGTGTGATGTTCTGACATTATTATGTAAATGTGGTAATGTTTGACGCTTAATTTGTGTGTTCTTTTACAGTGTTTCCTGGCGCAAGGTACACCAAATTTATGCCCCAGCCGGGACGGTGGGGATTCACCAGGGGGAGTATATAGCCATGCATAATAATGGTATACTACTTTCCTCTCTGTTGGCAGTAAGTCCTGATAAGTACAGGTATGCCAGCAGTAGTTATGGAGGTTTTCCCTCACACCCTGGTGAGGTGCCCTATGTATGGAGGGGAGTATCTGTATGCTCTGAGTCCCTGGATAGTGACATCAGGGATGCGCCTGCCTCCTGAAGAATATAAGGCACAACACTGTCAGTTAGTTGGGTGTTGCAGCAGTTATGTGAAGTAGCTGGTAAATTGTTTCTCCTGCATAAGGGATTGTAGGAACACTTTGTGACCCTAGTGCAGTAACTAGCGGTGCAAGTTGACCAATCAAGTCTGTCATAAGCCACTCTGTGACCAGGGACCTGGCACAGGGGTGATCTCTCAAAGAGAAGAGGGAATCCCACTTCAATACGGGAGGGCGTACCTGGCAAAGGGACAGCACGAAGAGATGTGCGGCTAGAGCCGGCAGCTGCATGGGGCAGTCTGCTACATCCCAATCTACAATAGAGATGACCTTGTTAATGAAAACCCCACTGTGTGAGAGTGAGATTACTCAACAGTGGCAGTCACCACCAAGAAGGAGTTCCTCACCAGGACCATCTCCCTGCGGAAGCACAGATCCTGATGAGGTGGAGGCGCTGCACATGATGTAAGTTGAACTCGCACCCACTACCTCAGCTGCCTGCCTGGAAGACATCACCTAATACCATCAAGCGGGAGACTCAGGAGCCCTGTTGCTTGCAGGTGCACCACCAGACACGAACACGTAATGGGGACCGGTTAGACCACCCGGGCCAATGTGAGATTGGGGGGGGGGGGGGGAAACCCGTTACACATATATAAAAAGTTAGTAATTACCGCACCAAATACAGTAGCTATACACATATTGTAACAGGGGACTTATCCCTGTTCAAAAATGTGCCTCTAATCCAGCAGTGTGGTGGTTAACTGCTGGTAGTCAATTAACCAACACCACCTGGCTGATTAGAGGTTTGTTAGAAAAGTCTGCCTTTGAGACAGGAAGTGAGAGTCTTCCTGAGCTCACATTTGAGTTGAGCTGACCCAGGAAGCAGAACAAGCAGAGGATTCCTTAGTCCAAAACTGGGCTGACCTAGGAAACAGACAGAGGTTCCTGAGTTTCACAGGTGAGACTGATAGAGGGATCACAGGTGTCTGGAGCTCACAAGACTTCTACAGTACACCTGAATGCTGATATAGCCTGAGGAAAAGGCAGCAACCCAGGAAAGAGAGAAGCCTTATATATAATCAAAAAATAAATAGATGATACCGTTCTGTGGCTAACGAAATGCTTTTATTTGTGCGAGCTTTCGAGATACACTGATCTCTTCTTCCGGCGATGTTACAATGAATGAAGCAAGGATTACTTAAAAACAGTGTCTCTTGGAATGTTATCTGTGCTTCTCCTTCCCCCGGTGTGGATGAGATTTATGGCTGGAGGTGTCAAAGGGTAACTGAAAGCAAGTGAAGAAAGAGTGTGTATGTGTATCAGTGTGAATAAAAATAAATGGAGAGCCCACAGTATAAACAGTGCTCTACACAAGGTGTGTGTGGAGTGAAAGGGGATATAAATGGTGTGGGTGGGTGTGGAAATGTGAGAGTTTGTAGCACAACTAAAAGTGTGTGTGGATACTATGTGGTCCCTATTGGTGTATAGGGATGGAAAAATAAGGAGTATTAGTATGTGTGAGAGACAGCTGTGTGTGCATACATATAGCACAGTATGTACATACATGGCCTTTAGCGCTCATGGGAAGAGAGTTCGCTAGTGTCAGTAATGACTCATAAAATTTCGATCTCTGTTTAGGCCACTGCTAAGTGTCCCGAACAGTTGCATAAATTTGTATTCATGCAACCGTCTCTCTTTCGGGGTTTTAAGATTACCTTTGAGTATGGCATATATATATGCAAATACAACTGTATGCTCATCTGCATGTCTTAGGCATGTCTGCAACCCCGCCTTTCCCCATTATCACCCAGCATACAGCACTTCCACTGCAGCAAGGGATTCTGGGAAATGACATGCAAATGAGCACACAGTGTCACTTTTTGCCTCAAAAACCATTATTAATATATATATTATATATATATATATATATATATATATATATATATATATATATATACAGTGCTTGACAAATCACCCAAAAATCTACTCGCCGAACCAAAAAATCTACTCGCCACCTAACTGACTGGGTGGGGGGTGGGATAACTGACATATGACTGACTGGGTGGGGGGTGGGATGACTGACTGGGTGACTGCGTGGGGGGGTGGGAAGGGTGACTGCGTGGGGGGGTGGGATGGGTGACTGGGTGGGGGGGTGGGATGGGTGACTGGGTGGGGGGTGGGGTGACTGGGTGGTTACCTCTGGTGTCCTGCACACACACATTCTCTCTCTCATACACACACACACACACACACACTCAATCTCTCTCTCCCATATACACACAAACACTCAATCTCTCTCACACACACACACACACACACACACACACACACACACACACACACACACACACACACACACACACACACACACACACACACACACACACACACTCAATCTCTCTCTCCCATATACACACAAACACTCAATCTCTCTCTCACACACACACACACACACACAATCTCTCTCTCCCATATACACACACACAAACAAACACTCAATCTCTGTCTCATACACACACACACTCAATCTCTCTCTCCCATACACACACAAACACTCAATCTCACTCTCATACCCACCCACACACACACGGGAAGGGACGTGCGCGGAGGGGAGAGAGGAGAAACACCCTGCTACTTCCTGCAGACCCGCGCGGGCAGCGGTAGCACCGGAGTGAGGGGGGGGGGAGAGAGAAAAGCCCCGGCTACTGCAACATCTTCAGACCCACGCGGGCAGCGGTAGCACCGGAGGGAGGGGGGGGGGGGAAGAGAAAAGCCCCGGCTACTGCAACATCTTCAGTCCCGCGCGGGCAGCGGTAGCACCGGAGGGAGGGGGGGGAGAGAGAAAAGCCCCGGCTACTGCAACATCTTCAGACCCGCGCGGGCAGCGGTAACACCGGAGGGAGGGGGGGGGAGAGAAAAGCCCCGGCTACTGCAACATCTTCAGACCCGCGCAGGCAGCGGTAGCACCGGAGGGAGGGGGGGGAGAGAGAAAAGCCCCGGCTACTGCAACATCTTCAGTCCCGCGCGGGCAGCGGTAGCACCGGAGGGAGGGGGGGGAGAGAGAAAAGCCCCGGCTACTGCAACATCTTCAGACCCGCGCGGGCAGCGGTAGCACCGGAGGGAGGGGGGGGGAGAGAAGCACCCCGGCCTATTAGAGTATGTTAGGTCCCGTGCGGGCACCGGGAGCGCCGGAGAGAGGGGGAAAGATGTACCAGTGTATATATAAATATTTAAAGTGTATTAAATTCCCCCCACCTCAAGCATCTGTACAAACTCCTCCATGGCCGGATCAGTGCAGGTCTTGTAAGGAGCTGACACAATTATACAAGAGGATACTATGGAGGAGGAGACACGCACGAGGAGGCACGCACTCCCCCCCCGCCCATTACTTACTCATGCAGAAAGGGCGGTTTGAAGTCCTGGCAACTCCATCCCGCGTCACAGCCAATCAGCTCTGATTTTATTTTTTTCCGATTTTTTTTTTTTTTTTTTCTTCGAGCAGGGGATTTTTTTTTTAGAGAGCAGGGGAAAGGTTACTGGCCATGAGCCAATATCCGATCGCAGCTGGCGAGTTGGCGACCGTGTTTGTCGAGCACTGTATATATATATATATATATATATATATATATATAAAATATATATATATAAATATAAAAAAAATATATATATATATATATATATATATAAATGTCTCTATGATTTGGGCTGGTGAAACGCTGGGCTAACCACACAGTTATAAAGAGGGCTGGACTACAAGTGTAAATATACTCCAACGTGGAGTAGATTTTGTTTGTGGATTTTCACATGTTTGCTGTGTTTAAAGCAACAGGCGCAATAAAGCCTTATTTTAATTTCACCTTAAAACAGTCACCATTGCGTACCTCTGCACATGTCCTCTTACACATATAATATGTATATGGTCCCTAAGGACAATTGAAATGGATGATATAGTATGTATCAAAAAGTCTTTGGCCCAAATAATGGGAATAAAGGCAGTGTGAGGACTCCCTCAAAACTATATGAGTGGGTGGAATAAAAACATGTTCTGCCTATATCACGATTCCTATAGCATGATTCCATAAAATTAAGCAATTTCTTGACTCAAATAAAATCCAACTACTCACAAAAGTTGCTGGTAATTGCAAATTTGGACAAAACAGAAGATCATCTGTGGGGTATAGATGGAGACCGGCCTTGGGAAGGTCGTCTCCTGGCTTGACTGGTGACGCACTTCCTCTTCTGATCACGAGGTTTGGGATGCGCGTCTTCCTCCGGCACTTTGTAGCATAGGTAGGTTCCTCTGCTCCTTAGTTCCCCCATACAGATGGCGTAATGGCTCCTTGAAGTGTCCAACAACCACAAATAGCAAAGACCTTACGCGTTTTGTCAGAGTTCCAACTTCATCAGGTCAGCTTAATTAATTAGGTTCACCTATGGATTGCCTGGCCAGTGAAGTTAATCTCCCACATACTGAAAAGCAGGCCTAGTGCAACCTCCTACTAATATACACAGAATTTATGATTCTGTCACAGTGTGTGTGTGTATTTGTCACTGTGTGGACAGAAACACACAGCCGCCATGGAGGGATGCCGTTACAGACAACCACCTCACTCCCTCCCTGTTTTCTTTCCTTCACTTCAAATTATGGCTTCTAATAATTAAGACTGGTTCCTACATTTTATATATTTTTGTCCACCACTAGGCCTGTTAATATATTATTTTCCTTACACTTTATAAGACAAGGCATAGGCATAGTAATGCTTCATTATGATTCATAGTACTGTAATAATTGCAAAGACAACAAACAAAAATGCGCAGTTTGAAATAAAAGAAAACAACAAAGGTGCTAGGAATGACATCTAAGTGATGTTTTAGGATTAAAAGCTTGATAAATGCTTGATAATTTAACCCAGAAATATTGTTGTTTTTTTTAACCTTTAATCTCCTTTGTAATTGTCTATTTCATTGTAGATTCCTTCTTGTTTGCTTTGCAATACACTATTGATACGATTTTATTTAAGATATATTTGCCAGGATTCAAAGCTTGAAGTGTGGTAATTGCAATTGACTTTAAGGGGTCTTTGCTATAAGCAGTCATAAAAAAAATCGCCAGCAAATTTAAATCGCCATTTTTGACAGCGTTGCTATCACAGTATGCAGAAAGCCCGAATACCAGTGATAGCAACATTTCAACAAATGTCGAGTAGCCGGCGCCGAGATTATCTGCCCTCCGAAAAGGGCTCACCCGGCGAGTTGATTCTGCTGCAGACAAAGAGAGCCGCTTCTCTCTCTGCATAAATCTCGCCCGAAAAAAAATATTTTAATTTTATTACTAGTGTAGATGAGCAGGGGGTCTCCAGAGTAGAGACAACGTGCCGGATTCCTCCCCTTCCCCCCTCCCTTGATTGCAGGAAACTCTCCCAGCAATACTGCCAGGTAAGACACAGTGCTCAAATCCATCATGCCATGTCCCTCCCCCCAAACCACCCCAAAACTAAGATACTTTAAACCTCTAGTCCTACAGTATTGTAAAGTGCTGTAGCCCATGTCATGCATGCTTTGTCTCCTCCGGCCCCCTCCCCACCAAAAGCAGAAGATACAAGGCACAGTAGTCATAATGTACTGTTCCCCATGTCATGCCCTTTCTCCCCAAACACCCCAAACATCTGGATTGAATAATGTACAGTGTGATTGTAAATATATAATATTGTCTCTTTCTTTACAGGCCAAGATGACAAAGAAACACCATCCATAGAGAAGAAGAAAAAGACAAGATTGTAAATTTGGAAGAAGAGGTGACGTTGTATTTTTGTATTATGTATTTTTCCTTTGTTATCCAGAAAAATAAAATGTTTCATTCTTTACAAATAATTTTTTGGTGTGTTCATGTTTAACTCTTTACACACTTACGGTAGTACAGGTACAGTACTACACCGTACTGTACATAAAGTTGTAAAGGCATTTAAATATATATAAATATCTGACATACAGTATATACCGTATACAGTATATCAATCTTGAAATTAAGTTGCTTTTAGTGCTTAAAATAGTATTCTAAAAAATAAAGTACTGATACAGTAGTTTAAATATTGTTTACATCTAAAAACTGTTAATCTTTGAGATACAGTACACTATAAAAATCTTTAAAATCCAGTACACACTGTAATGTAAAGTTCTAAATGATTTAAATATTTACAAATGTCTCACTGAGACTCAGTATACTGTAGCACATAAACTGTGCTTTTACTATATACAGTACAGTACTGTACTGTACTGTAGATACACAAAGAGCAGTACTACTGTACAACAGATACAATTGACAATTTGACATACACGCATGTGCAGAAATGTGATGACACGCATATGCATTTCAACAAGGTTCCAATTTGACATTGTCAGGGTTACACCGAAGTCTCGCCCTCCCGGCGCGTCAAGCCGGCCATCGGGGGACGCACGCGAGCTCCCAGTGGTGCGCGTGCACCGCCACCCAAACAGATGCGCGAGCATGACGGTGTCACTTCGCCCGGTTCTGACAGCAGCGCAGCCGCCGCACATCACGCGCCTCCCGCGCATGCACGTCGTGCAACAAATAAAGTCAGGACTACCAGCAGCTGCGCTACCCCTGAGTGACAGGTAACCTCCTTCTATCGGCTCTCTGCCTATGTCTAGAACACTCCCCCCTGCCTCCTTTCCATTGGCTCCTCTCCCTTTTTATACCCACTCAGCCCTCTGTTTGTTCCTGAGCATAGACCCTTGTCTAAGCACCGTGCTCATTGCAGCCTGAGTTTGCCTGTGTCAGAACTTGTCTTGATCTCCGTTGTGACCCCTGCCTGTACCTGACCTGTCTCTTCTATATCCCTGGACTTCAGCGCGTTATCAGACTTCTGCTCTCTCCACTCCACGACCACGGCTTACGGATCATGACTATTCACTTCTCCCCAACCCCGGACCACGGCAAGTACTCTGACCTAACCTACACTTTCCTACCCTGACCTGGCAACACATCCCTGATTCTGCAATCCGGACCTGGCCCTGTGGTTGTAGTGCGGCGGTATAGATACATCCCCACCTCGGCACCGCGGTCTAGTCCAGGTTGTAGTGAGCATCCGTGACAGACATACAGTCATGCGCAGAAATGTGATGACACGCATATGCTTTTCAAAGTTCCAATTTAACTTAAACGCATGTGCGGATGATATATTTTACATACGGAAGAAGAGCGAAGTTGTATTTTTGTATTATTCGTTTTAACTTTATTATCCTGTACAAATAAAATATTTAATTCATTAAAAATACTTTTTGTTGTGTGTATTCATATTTTAAATCTTCTACAGTTCGAGAATTTTTGTATGGCTAAAAGCTAAGGAGCCTCAGAAAGAACTTCTTTCCTATGTAGTGTACTGTGTACAGTATGAACTCATATTTTTAATCTTCAAATTGCAATTATGCACACACTTGACGTACTGTACAGGAATAAAAGACAGGTTGAATTGCAATTAGATTTTTTTAAGACAACTCGCGATCGCCCACTTGTGTTTCTCGACGGTATTGCAGACAACGCTAAAATGCAATTTTCTGCACTCGATCAAAACACTAGTAAACTTGCGTCTTAACGCCGGAAAATGTAAAGAAATCTCGAACCAACATGGGATGTGCAAAGGAATACAACCCGTGAATTGATCGGATAACGGCTGCAGCATCTGTATGACTCATTCCTTTATTGTTGGTGGGGGAGGGGTGGGATGAGACAACAAACCCATTTACATGCAAAAGGTTACTTGGAAAGATCAGATCATTTGGCCACATTCTAGCTGAAAACAAAACGAATCCCTGGAACAAGGCAACATAACACACACACACACAAACAAACAAACACGCGCACACACAAACGCACACACATATACTGTATATATATATATATATATATATATACAGTGTTCGACAAATCACCCAAAAATCTACTCACCCAACCAAAAAATCTACTCGCCACCTAGTCCAGCCCCCAACCCCGCCCCTAGTCCTGCCCCCAACCCCACCCCTAGTCCCGCCCCAACCCTAGTCCCGCCCCCAACCTCGCTTTAAAATAAAATATATAAATAAAATACATTTCATAAATTCCTAGTCAGAACAACATTCGTTTTTGACATAAATGTATTTATTGTATTACATTATACTACAATTAGTCCTTGTTCCGTGTGTGTGTGTGTGTGTGTGTGTGTGTGTGTGTGTGTGTGTGTGTGTGTGATTGTGTGTGTGTATAAATGTCAGATCTAGAAATAAAAGCCAGATGTGAATGACTAGTTTCCTGAACCCCATAACCAGTGTCTGGACGTCCCCGCTTCACAATATCTAAAGCAGCAATCCCGCCTGGGATCTTACCTGATCCGCAGTCCCTCAATGTCCAGGTACCCTCATTTCCGCAATGTTATACATTGGAGGGGAGGTGTTTCCTACCTGTCTTCCGGGTTAGGGGGGGTTCCGATGTCTCCCGTGTGAAGCTTGAGTCAGATCTGGAAGAAAGCAGTATAGGTTATTTCAGTGTAGGTTTAGGGAAGTTAAGATATATAGGGTAAATAAGAGATCCAGACAGAGTGTGAGACAGACAGAGTGTGGCTGAGAGACACAGAGAGAGGGCGAGAGAGAGAGAGAGGGTGAGAGAGAGAGAGAGGGCGAGAGAGAGAGAGGGCAGATAGGCAGAAAGAGAGGCAGAGAGGCAGAAAGAGAGGGCAGAGAGGCAGAAAGAGAGGGCAGAGAGGCAGAAAGAGAGGGCAGAGAGGCAGAAAGAGAGGGCAGAGAGGCAGAGAGGCAGAGAGAGAGAGACAGAGGGTGAGAGAGACGGTGAGAGAGAGGGTGAGAGAGGGCAGAGAGGCAGAAAGAGAGGGCAGAGAGGCAGAGAGGCAGACAGGCAGAGAGAGAGGCAGAGACAGAGGGTGAGAGAGAGGGTGAGAGAGGGTGAGAGGCAGAGAGAGAGAGGGTAAGAGGCAGAGAGAGGGTGAGAGAGAGAGGGTGAGAGACAGAGGGTGAGAGACAGAGGGTGGGTGGGGTGACTGGGTGACTGGGTGACACTTCTGGTATCACACACACACACACACACACGCACGCACGCACGCACACACACACACACGCGCACACACACACACATGCACACACTCTCCCATGCCTTTGAGAGGAACGAAATGGGCATATTTGGAAAAACGATCCACGACAACTAAAATGGTGTTCATCACTTTAGAGGTGGGAAGTTCCACCACAAAGTCCATGGACAGATGACTCCATGGGCGTTCTGGTATAGGGAGGGGTTGTAGAAGGCCGTACGGCTTTTTACGCGCGGTCTTAACCTGGGCGCAGATTGGACAGGTTTTTACGTACTCCGAAATGTCCTGAAACATGGTTGACCACCAAAAGGTACGACCAATGAGGTCAGAAGTCCTGCTAATGCCTTGATGACCGGCTGACCTAGAAGAATGACCCCACTCAAGAATCTTCTTAAGGAAGCGTGGAGCTACATACAGACGGCCGACCGGCACCTTAAGGCGCCTCGGGAGGTTAGATTGTGCTGCCATGACCTGATCCAGGATATCGAAAGAGTTGGCCGAAATAATACATTTGGAGGGTAAGATTGTTTCGGAGATAACTTCGGAATTGTCCTCAAACAGGAATTGACGTGAAAGTGCGTCTGCCTTTTAATTCTTTGAGCCAGGAATGTAAAATATGAGATTATTAAATCTCGGGAAAAAAAGAGACCATCGAGCCTGATGTGCCCCAAGGCGACGTGCACTCTCAATGTAAAGTAAGTTTTTATGATCAGTAAAGATCGAAATGGGGGTCTCCGTTCCCTCCAGAAGATGTCTCCATTCCTGAAGGGCAAGTTTAATAGCCAGGAGCTCTCTGTTTCCGACGTCATAGTTCCGTTCTGCCGAAGAATTTTTTTTTTAAAAGAACCCACAGGGATGAAGTTTGGCCTGTGGGGACTGTCTCTGAGAGAGAATGGCGCCAGCACCGACGTCAAATGCATCTACCTCTAGTGTAAAGGGAAGCCCGGGGTCAGGATGACGCAAAATAGGAGCAGAAGCGAAAGATTTTTTGAGGGAGTCGAAAGCTTGGAGAGCTGCAGGAGTCCAAACTGCTGTGTTAGCTCCCTTTTTGGTAAGGGTAGTAATGGGGGCCACGGTAGAAGAAAAATTCTTGATGAATTTACGATAGTAATTGGCAAATCCCAAGAATCGCTGTATGGCTTTCAGGGAAGTGGTTTGTGGCCATTCTAAGACAGCCTTGAGTTTGACTGGGTCCATAGAGAAGCCAGTGCTAGAAATGATATATCAAAGAAAGGGAATGGAAGAAAGATGGAAAGAACATTTCTCTAGCTTAGTGTAGAGATTGTTCTCCCGAAGGCGGGACAGGACTAATTTGGTGTGCTGAATGTGGTCAGAGAGGGATTTAGAAAAAATAAGGATATCGTCAAGGTACAGTGGCGACAAAGTTTATTCGAGCAAAAGCCGCCGGTTGACCAGGACTTACTCCGGCTGGTGCTGAGAATAGTCAGCGCGCCAGCCGCATCTAGCCGCGTCCCCTCCGTTCGACCCCCCCCCTCCAATCCGCGCGCAATTTATACACCTTCCCGACCCCCTAGCTGCTCCTGCTGTGCCCCTCTGCTTCCCCGCTCCCCGCTTACCTCACTTCAAACCTTCAGGGGAGTCGGGGAAGCCGGGGAAGCCGGGGAAGCCGGGCGCGCACGTGACTGTGACGTCACCGACGTCACGCGAATGAGCCGCTTCTCAACACTTCTCCACGCTTCCGATGCCGTGCGGCTTTTGCTCGAATAAACTTTGTCGGAGCAGTATACGATAACGAAGCTGTCTAGGAGATCGCTGAAGATGACGTTTACAAACTCCTGGAAGACCGCCGGGGCATTGCACAGGCCGAAAGGCATGACTAGGTATTCATAATGCCCATCCCGGGTGTTAAAGGCGGTCTTCCACTCGTCGCCCTGACAGATGCGGACAAGGTTATAGGCTCTGCGGAGATCAAGTTTGGAAAAAATTGTTGCCACCTGTAGACGATCGAAGAGTTTGGAAATGAGTGGCAGGGGATAACGGTTCTTGATCGTAATTTTGTTAAGACCTCTGTAACCAATACAGGGGTGCAAGGAACCATCCTTTTTCTTAAAAAAAAAAATCCCGCTCCAGCTGGAGATGAAGAATTGCGGATGAAACCCTTCCTCAAATTATCCTGGATATACTTGGTCATGGCCTTGGTCTCGGGTATGGATAGAGGGTAAGAACGGCTCTTGGGTAGGGTAGCACCGGGAAGGAGGTCAATAGGACAGTCAAAGTCTCTATGGGGAGGTAACTCTTCAGACCGTACGTTATCAAAAACGTCCGCCAGGTCCTAGTAGACCGTTGGAAGGGAAGTTTTATACTCTGCGGGTAATTCCACTCCGGCTAACATCCATTTGGGGGGAAGACGGTCTTGAGGTACTGGGGTCTCCATCGTATGGGTTCTTTATTAACCCAATCTAATTGTGGGTTATGTAGTTGCAACCAGGGGAGTCCCAGAATCACATCTACCGATGGAGTGTGGATCACATCCAAGATAATCTTCTCTTGGTGACTGTCCTCCGTGGAGAGGGATAGAGAACAAGTCTCCAGGGAAATAAAAGCTGGTTGGAGTGGATGCCCGTCTATGGCCTCCAGACCAACTGGAACAGCCTTAGATCGGAAGGGAATCCCATTCCTATAGGCAAAACTCTGATCAATAAAGTTTCCCTGAGACCCAGAATCTATAAATGCAGAGGCGGGGATCAGGGAGTTATTCCAGGCCAGAGAGATAGGCAGCATTATACAATTGGGAAGTACTTTAGAAGAAGAAAGAGGAGAAGAGATTACACCCAACGAGACCCTCTCATACCTTATTGGGTCCTGGCATTTCCCGGCCGCAGAGGACAGCTTACCAGCAGATGACCGGGATGACCGCAGTAATGGCACAGTCCACCATCTCGTCGACGCTGTCTCTCAGACGTGGATAGCCGATGACTTCCGAGCTGCATAGGTTCAGGCTCATCCATGGGTTGGGGAACATAATGGACGAGACTGCGGCTGGTAGACCGAGAGGAGGTGATACGAGGAAGAGCGCGTTCAAGTCTTCTCTCTCGTAGCCGCTGGTCCACGCGGATGCAGACCGCAATGAGATCCTCCAATCTGGTGGGTCTCTTCATAGTGGCCAGCTGGTCTTTGATGGCGTCCGACAGACCCTGCCAAAAAGCTGCGGAGAGTGAGTCATCGTTCCAGGAGGTCTCCGCCGCGATGGTCCGGAAGTCCAGAGCATACTCGGCAACAGGACGAGTACCCTGGGAAATATGGAAAAGAGAAGAATCGGCCGTAATTTGGCGACCAGGCGTATCAAATACTTGCCTGAATTCTCGAAGAAAGCAAAATAGTCACGCGTCATGGCAAGGTCCCGCTCCCAGATGGGGGATGCCCTGGCTAGGGCCTTTCCGCTCAAGAGGTACATAATATAGGCCACCCTTGAGCGTGCAGTAGGAAAGCGCGAGGGAGATAATTCAAATTGAATCTCGCACTGATTAAGAAACCCTCGGCACTCGTGGGAGTCCCCTGCATAGCGGTTGGGAGCCGGGAGACGATGATCCACAGCCATGGGAAGACCTGGAGAGGGAAACGCCGCAGCTGCCATGAGAGAGGGGCCTGGGGAATGCTGCAATGAGGAGAGTCTAGAGAGCTCCTGCGTCATGGAGGCAAGCTGCGCCTCTAGCTTGAGAAGTCGCTGCATGGGGCTTGGTTGCTCAACCTCTTCGGGGTCCATGTCCATTGGGCTGAGCATAAAGTTATGCTGTGCTCACCACGGACAAGGAGGGACCCCGAAAATGAGGTGAGATGGGTAACAAATGCACCCACAGCTACGGGGACACGCCTGGAAAGTGGAAAATAGGCATCTGGAACCGTCTGGGAGTATAAGATAAAGTAAGATACTCACCAGACGAGAAGGGAGGTTCCAGAAGATAGGTGGTACCGAGAGCCTGGGGTCCACAGCCGGGAGGTAGGTCGGAATCCGCAAGCCGAGGTAAAGGGGTTCGGGGAGTTCAGGAAGTCAGGGTGCAAGCCAAGGGTCGAAGTCCAGAGCGGTCCACAGCCAAGCCGGTACGGTACACAAGGGATCACTAGGGAAGACAAAGAGACAGGAACTGAGGCAGGCATGACCGTGGGTAACACAGGTCACACAAAGCTATGCTCAGCCAAATAATGAATGGCTGAGCAAGGTATATATAGGGAGAGAGCCCAATGGGAAGAGGGGGAGGAACAGAGGAGCGGTCCCATGGGGAACAGGGATAGGTGGAAATAACGCCCCAGCTGATTTGCTTGACACGCGGCTTGTGAGCGGTGCACGCGCATCAGGCGCGTGCCCCGTGTGGGGGAGGTGCGCGCGGCCTGAGCTGGGGCCGGGAATCCCTCTCGCGGGAGGAGAGAAAAGTGCGCGAACGTGCAAGCGCATGCGTGCTTCTAGTAGCAGCTGCGGGAACCAGGAAAGAGGAAGGAGAGGCCCGCTCGCGGCGGAGATCCTGTGGAGCAGGAGCCGGAGGGCGCCGGGTGAGTTGTGGCCTAGGAGAAACCCTCTTGGGGAGAGGTGTTCCTCAGGGTCTTACAGATCCCTTATAACAGCACTCTAAATATGCCTAAAGTAAGATATAGAAATCAGAAACAAAAAACCGGGAACCAAAGTCAACTTGAAAAAATGTCTATGATTTTAATACAGTAACAGTAGAACACACTAACATTTAAAAACATACAAACATACAAACATTTACAAACTCCCCCTACCTGACAGCTGATTGGCGCGCGCTCCCAGGCTTTGTGGGCACGCGGCCAGGCTCTATATGAGCCCGCCCCCAACGAGCGGCCATTCTTTCTGGCCGGAGATCTGTTGGAGAGTAAGTACTCTCCAATCCTCCATCTTGCGGCCCCTCTGCTCCTTCCCTGCAAGCCCCCTTACTCCCCGCTTCCCGTGCGCGCAGGAGATGGTAGTGGGGGTGTTCCCCCCTTCTCTCCCTGTCCCGGCTTACCCCGACTTCCCGCCGATCCCCGCGCGGGGCAGGAGATGGTAGTGGGGGTGTTCCCCCCTTCTCTCCCTGTCCGGCTTACCCCGACTTCTCGCCGATCCCCGCCCTGGGCAGGAGATGGTAGTGGGGGTGTTCCCCCCTTCTCTCCCTGTCCTGGCTTTCCGCGCGGGGCAGGGGTTCCCCCCTTCTCTCCCTGGTTCCAGCTTGTAGTGGGGGTGTTCCCCCCTTCTCTCCCTGTCCCGGATTCCCGCGCGGGGCAGGAGATGTTAGTGGGGGTGTTTCCCCCTTCTCTCCCTTTCCCCGCTTACCCGGCTTCCCGGCGAACCCTGCACGGGGCTGGAGATGGTCACGGGGGGGCGAGCGGGGCGGTGGTTGTGCTCGGTCGCGCGGCGTTTCCTCTTCTTCCCCCTGTCGTGTGTGTGTGGTTGTGTGTGTGTGTGTATGCATGTGTGTGTATGCATGGGTGTGTGTGTGTATGCGTGTGTGTGTGTGTATGTATGTATGGATGTGTGTGTGTGTGTGTGTGTGTATGCGTGGGTGTGTGTGTGGGTGTGTGTATGCATGGGTGTGTGTGTGTGTATGCATGGGTGTGTGTGTGTATGCATGGGTGTGTGTGTGTGTGATTGTGTGTATGCATGGGTCAGTCACCCACCCCAGTCAGTCAGTCACCCCAGTCAGTCAGTCACCCACCCCAGTCAGTCAGTCACCCACCCCAGTCTGTCAGTCACCCACCCCAGTCAGCCAGTCAGCCACCCAGTCAGCCAGTCAGCCACCCAGTCAGCCAGTCAGCCACCCAGTCAGTCAGTCAGCCACGCACCCCAGTCAGTCAGTCAGTCAGCCACCCACCCCAGTCAGTCAGTCAGCCACCCACCCCAGTCAGTCAGTCAGTTAGTCAGCCACCCACCCCAGTCAGTCAGTCAGTCAGCCACCCACCCCAGTCAGTCAGTCAGTCAGCCACCTACCCCAGTCAGTCAGTCAGTCAGTCAGCCACCCACCCCAGTCAGTCAGTCAGCCACCCACCCACCCCAGTCAGTCAGTCAGCCACCCATCCCAGTCAGTCAGTCAGTCAGCCACCCATCCCAGTCAGTTAGTCAGTCAGCCACCCACCCCAGTCAGTCAGCCACCCACCCCAGTCAGCCAGCCACCCATCCCAGTCAGTCAGCCACCCACCCCAGTCAGTCAGCCAGCCACCCACCCCAGTCAGTCAGTCAGTCAGTCAGTCAGCCACCCACCCCAGTCAGTCAGTCAGTCAGCCACCCACCCCAGTCAGTCAGTCAGCCACCCACCCACCCCAGTCAGTCTGTCAGTCAGTCAGCCACCCAGTCAGTCCATCAGCCACCCACCCCAGTCAGTCCGTCAGCCACCCACCGCAGTCAGTCCGTCAGTCACACAGTAACCCAGTCAGTCAGTCAGTCAGCCACCCAGTAACCCAGTCAGTCGGCCAGTCACCCTGTAACCCAGTCAGTCACCCAGTAACCCAGTCAGTCAGTCACCCAGTAACCCAGTCAGTCAGTCACGCAGTAACCCAGTCAGTCAGTCACCCAGTAAGTCAGTCACCCAGTCAGTCAGTCACCCAGTCAGTCAGTCAGTCACCCAGTAACCCAGTCAGTCAGACACCCAGTAACCCAGTCAGTCAGTCACCCAGGAACCCAGTCAGTCAGTCACCCAGTAACCCAGTCAGTCAGTCACCCAGTAACCCAGTCAGTCAGTCACCCAGTAACCCAGTCAGTCAGTCACCCAGTAACCCAGTCAGTCAGTCACTCAGCCACCCAGTCACTCAGCCACCCAGTCAGTCAGTCACTCAGCCACCCAGTCAGTCAGTCACTCAGCCACCCAGTCAGTCAGTCACTCAGCCACCCAGTCAGTCAGTCACTCAGCCACCCAGTCAGTCACTCAGCCACCCAGTCACTCAGCCACCCCGTCAGTCAGCCACTCAACCACCCACCCAGTCAGCCATCCACCCAGTCAGCCACCCACCCAGTCAGCCACCCAGCCAGTCAGCCACCCACCCTCTCTCTCTCTGTGTGTATCACCCACCCTCTCTCCCCTCTGTGTCTCTCCCCTCTGTGTCTCTCCCCTCTGTGTCTCTCCCACACTCTCTCTCTCCCACACTCTCTCTCTCTCCCACACTCTCTCTCTCCCACACTCTCTCTCCCACACTCTCTCTCTCCCACACTCTCTCTCTCCCACACTCTCTCTCTCCCACACTCTCTCTCTCCCACACTCTTTCTCTCCCACACTCTCTCTCTCTCCCACACTCTCTCTCTCTCCCACACTCTCTCTCTCTCTCCCACACTCTCTCTCTCTCTCCCACACACTCTCTCTCTCCCACACTCTCTCTCTCCCACACTCTCTCTCTCCCCACACTCTCTCTCTCTCCCACTCTCTCCCACACTCTCTCTCTCCCACACTCTCTCTCTCCCACACACTCTCTCTCTCCCACACTCTCTCTCTCCCACACACTCTCTCTCTCCCACACACTCTCTCCCTCTCTCTCTCCCACACTCTCTCTCTCTCTCCCACACTCTCTCTCTCCCACACTCCCTCTCTCCCACACTCTCTCTCTCCCACACTCTCTCTCTCCCACACTCTCTCAATTTCTCTTTCTCTCTCTCTCTCTCCCACACTCTCTCTCCCACTCTCTCTCTCTCTCTCTCTCCCACACTCTCTCTCCCACACTCTCTCTCTCTCCCACACTCTCTCTCTCTCCCACACACTCTCTCTCCCACCACTCTCTCTCTCCCACACCCTCTCTCTCTCTCCCACACTCTCCCACTCTCTCTCTCTCTCCCACACTCTCCCACTCTCTCTCTCTCTCTCCCACACTCTCCCACTCTCTCTCTCCCACTCTCCCACTCTCTCTCTCTCCCACTCTCTCTCTCCCACTCTCTCTCTCTCTGTCTCTCTCTCTCTCTCTCTCTCCCACTCTCTCCCACTCTCTCCCACTCTCTCTCTCTCTCTCTCTCTGTCCCACTTTCACACTCTCTCTCTGGATATCTTATTTACCCTATATATCTTAACTGCCCTATACTACACCGAAATAACCTGTACTGCTCTCTTCCAGATCTGACTCAAGCTTCACACGGAAGACATCGGAATACCCCCTATCCCAGAAGACAGGTAGGGAACACCTCCCCTCCAATGTATAACATTGCGGGAATGAGGGTACCTGGACATTGAGGGACTGCGGATCAGGTAAGATCCCAGGCGGGATTGCTGCTTTAGATATTGTGAAGCGGGGACGTCCAGACACTGGTTAAGGGGCTCAGGAAACTAGTCATTCACACCTGGCTTTTATTTCTAGATCCGACATTTACACAACACACGTAACAAGGACTAATTGTAGTATAATGTAATACAATAAATACATTTATGTCAAAAACGAATGTTCTGACTAGGAATTTATTAAATGTATTTTATTAATATATTTTATTTTAAAGCGGGGTTGGGGGCGGGACAAGGGTTGGGGGCGGGACAAGGGGCGGGGTTGGGGGCGGGATTTTTTGGTTGGGCGAGTAGATTTTTGGGTGTTTTGTCGAACAATGTATATATGTATATATATATATATATATATATATATATATATATATATATAAACAGATGTATTATTGACAGGTAGGGGTAATGGCAGGCTTGACCTTTATTGAAAGCAGTCACATTTACCACTACCATCACACACAAACTACATCCTCTCTTCAGCCAAGTTCAGCCATGGGTTGGTTAGCTGCTCTTGCTACTTACAATTTTAGGTTTCAAATATCTCCCTGGGAGATAGAACATTGATGCTGATGCATTGTCCGGGATTCCTCGCGATTCCAGGTAAACCTATGGCAGGTGGGAGAAAATTACGGCACCAGAGTTGTGGGCTGTGTCACAGGACTAGACTCCCTCAGGGGGTGACTTCTTCCAATATTGAAAGGATGGGGAACTGGTTGGGAAAGTCTCTAAATGCTATACACACAGTATAAATTCACTCTGCTAATATGACTATTACTGGAGTAACCGGAAGTATTTAAGGGAAGCTCAATGACCTGACTTCTGGATGAAAGGGATATGGTTGGCTTTACGAAAACAATGAGCCCACCTCTTCTGTTATAAAAACACGTAAATAGGACAGGGGAATGGAGAGGTAGTCCGCATCTACCTAAAAAGAAAATGAATGTAAGAAACACTGAGGTGCAATGTAGGGCGAACAAGGATACAAGGAAAAAAGAGAAAGTACCCTACTGAATGCACTCACTGTGATGTAATATGCAATGTGAAATAGTGAAGTAAAAGCCTTTTATTTGCTTGTTAAAAATAGTTACACTTTTCACGCACTGTTGTGCTTTGTCAAAGGTAAGTCTGGTGAGTATATACAGAGTATTTATTGGACCGTGGTTACCATGGTAATCAATGCTAATTTGAGCAATGTACCTATTGGCTGGTCTGTTATATTACGTATATCCACATTAATGCTGCATTTCATTAAGGAGTAGACATAATTGTTACTCGATCATGAGCTCATTAATAACTGGCTGTGATACTAGTTTCTCACTCGGCTCGTAACATTGTATCAGTCCCCTGCTGGTAAAGGACACTTAGGCTAAGGCCCCGCTCCCTCAGTCAGCGTGCCCGCACTGCAGACAGGCGGGGCGCGGACAGACACAGACCGCTATCTGCGGTCTGTAAGGAACGGGAGCCGGAGCGGGAGGTGGGTGGGCGTGGCTTGAGCGGGAGGGGGCGTGGCTTGAGTGGGAGTGGGGCGTGGCTTGAGCGGAGGGAACCACTACTCTCCCCCCCTCCCTCACGGGCTCGGGCTGCTTCTGTAAGGTAAGCAAAAGCACACACACACACACCCCTCCTACCTTGCTTCCTGACAGCTCCCGCTCCTGCCCCCACCGCTGATTGGCTCATCAGCACACCACGTGACGCGTCGCCGCTCGGGATCACAATTTTCTTGAATCCCGTGGCGGCTGACGCGTCACAGTGCATAGTGAGCCGTCAGCGAGGGGTGACTGGGACCGGCTCGGGAGGATTCCCCTGCTGGTGGGGAATACTCACGTGGCCGCCCGCACCGCCGGGCGCAGTCACCCCTCGCTGATGGCTCACTACGCACTGTGACGCATCAGCCGACACGGGATTCAAGAAAATTGTGATCCTAAGCGGCGACGCGTCACGTGGTGCGCTGATGAGCCAATCAGTGGTGGGGGCGGGAGCGGGAGCTGTCAGGAAGCAAGGTAGGAGGGATGTGTGTGTGTGTGTGTGCTTTTGCCTACCTTACAGAAGCAGCCTGAGCCCGTGGAGGGAGGGGGGAGAGAGTAGTGGGTCCCTCTGCTCAAGCCACGCCCCATCCCGCTCAAGCCACGCCTCCCTCCCGCCCACTCCCGCTCCGGCTCCCGCTCCCTACAGACCGCAGATAGTGGTCTGTGCCTGTCAGCGCCCCACCTGTCTGCAGTGCGGGCGCGCTGACTGAGGGAGCGGAGCCTTAGCCTAATGGGCCAGTGTTATTAGTAACACCGGACCATATATACACAAACACTAGGAGGTGGAGAAGGAGAGATAATTAAAGTATCAACTCTAAGATTAGTAGAGAATTGCCACAGAGCATAATCCACAGATGGTTGAGGACTCTTAACTGAAAGATACTGATGCATACATTCTAAACCTCATATGCCAGGATAGAAACAGGTGACTACTGAATAGATGATATTGACAGTGGTGACCACCATATCTTAGGTATTCTCAGTAACCCCTTGATAGCACACAGATCACAAAAGAGAGGTAAATACATCATGAAAAGGATGTTAAGTAAACCCCTAATTCGGGCTATGACACATGAGGGAAAGTAAATTCTGATTAAATAAAGGGTAAGAACATGTATCTCTCATTGATACCCTGAGGGGACAATGTCCCCAAGTCAAAGATCCAGCGGGACCGCAGATAGTGACAAATGAAACCAAATGAAACCAACCAAATTATCAATTTATCTAGCTATATTTTGAACGACGGACATAAGAGGGCTTTAAATAAGGGACTTTATTTCTCACCCTTGGTGACGTTAAACTATTTGATTGGGTACGAGATGTACACCTATTTGGGAGAAAATTGTTATGGCAAAAAAAAGACTTTTTCTTGTTTACTTTGGTAGATTATGATACATCAGCAGTACTGGGCACACATTCTTCCTCATCAGTGATACTGGATGTGCACTCGCTAAGAAAAACCTGCATTTTTCTTCTGACCACAGTGCATTGTTTGCTGCTGCAGTTACTGGGATCATTGAAAAAAATATTCCTCTGGCTGCTGCCCTTTTCCCATCATCAGAATAAGTCCTGAAGGGACACTGCTCCGTGTGGACGGGGTCTTTACACCAGGAACACATTTCTTCTCCATTCTTGTAGAGTCTGTATTTAACTTGAGCTGGGCAGCTATTTTAAAACCCACAGGGTTTTTTTTCCACAAGTGGTGGGGTTGATTCTGGTCACAGCATCAGTACCTTGTGGGGGTCACCGTCTGTCGCAGTTGCCCAAGTCAAACTGTGGTGTTGTGGCTTTCTTCAGTGCAATGTGGATTTCCTGCCTGGATGTGTAGACCTTTAATTCTGGTCACTTCGGTTCTTTGTTTTGTTGCTCAGGCTGTTGCAGAAACTGTACGCAGGCAAAAGCACCAAAAAATTCCCAGACGATCTGTGGGGCCCCTTTAAAATTCAAGGGCCACCTCTCATCCCACTTCAACTATCATATGTAAGAGACATGTACTGTACAGAGGTACTACCAGGGAAAGAGATTTGGGGGAAATTAAACCATGGCTTTATTCAGCCCATCACTTCAAACAATGCAGAAAACACAAAATAATGAAAACAGCCTATCCCTTTGTAAGGGCTAACTCACTTCCCCAGTTCCTATCTGTAGGACTGGGAGGATACACCTCTTTCCAACCTATAACGCCCAAAGTTTCAAGAGGTACCTGTAAGCAGGGGCCCTTTGTGGCAATCTCTGTGTCTGAGTTGGTGTTTATTGATGGGCCAGCCCCTGGTGGGTTCCTGGGTTCGCTGCACCCAGGAATAGAGGTCTGGTCCCTGGTGTCTTGCTGGCACCACACAGTCCTTCTGTGTGCTCAAGAGCTTCTGTCAGTTCCCAGAAGGAGGCTTTTCTAGCTGTATCATTAGCCAGGTGGAGACTGGTTAATTGTCTAGCTGCAATTAACTAAGTCCCTGCTGGATTCCTCAGACCACTACAGGCTTATACGGAAGCCTCATTTAAAACCGGATTAAGTCCCTGTTACAGGCCCCATTTAGTATTGAAGAGTGGAGTCTTATTCATGGTCTCCAAAAAGTCCCAACATCTTATCTCCAAACAGTTGGAACTCATGGCCAAGTATCATCCAGTGGTATTGAGGTCTCCATGACGAGCATGGACACTTGGACTAGTGAGGGATTGGTTCTATTAGCCTCAAATGGGAAGAGATGTAGAAGACTACTGTAAAATCTGTGGCAGATGTGTGTCAAGGAAGACTCTGCCTCCTTTGATGAAGATCACCAGCAATGAAACCCTGGACCTGAAATGCATGGACTTCTTGTCCTTGGAGCTCAATCATAGTAACACCAGCAATATTCTAGTAGTCACTGACCATTTCAATCAATATGTCGAGGCTTTTCCAACTAATGATCAATGAGCTTCAACAGTTGCCAATGTGTTATGAGAAAAGTAATTTGTACCTTATGGGTTTCCTGCAAGACTTCATTCTGATCAAGGAAGAGATTTTGAAAGTCATCTCATAAAAGAATTGCTGTATTTATGTGGGATAAGAAAATCTCAGACAGTGTCATATCACCCACAAGGGGAACCTCAACCGTAAAGGTTCAACAGGACACTGCTAAATATGTTGTGGACTTTAGAAACTATACTGTAGATAAGGGAAAGTTGAGTCAGCATGTACCGATGCAGCCACTTGTATCTGTCTGCTGTCACAGAGCATGTACTAGTGCTAGCTTGTTAAGGCTTGGGTCCCACTGCATCTGGCGGACGCACGCCCCTCACTAGCTCCTTACTTCCTCCCTAGTCGGCCCCAGTACCTCCTCACTGCCAGGTTCACTTCGCACTGTGACGCGTCAGCCAGCAGGGATTACAATAGAATTGTGATCCCGAGAGGTGACGCGTCCCGTGGTGTGGCAGGAAGCCAATGAGGAGGGGAGATCGCCAGCAGAGGGGTGGATCCTTCCTCAATGCTGGACACACGGACACCCACACGAACACACACACGGACAGACACACACACACAGACCAGAAAATGTACATAATGGCCGTGCCCCCCATCATGGCCCCGCCCACCCGCCTTGTTTTGGCCACGTCCCGTGCCTAAAAACAGCTCCCTAAAGACTGCAGATCGCGGTGAAGTGCCGTGCACGCACCGCCAGGACACAAGGCAGGTGCGCCGGCGTGTGCAGCGGGGCCTTAGCTTAAGAGTTGACCATCTGCTGCACAGTGCTTGGAAAGGGGCTAATGGCTCATCAGGATTAATACAGAAAGCACCCCTGCTTCTGAATTGGACTCCCGCTGTGTGAATCCTACTCGGCTGCATCTGTAAATACTTGTCTTGTCTTTATTACTGAACGTTAAGGTCTTCTGCATATAGGGACAGGTAGCACAATGTCCGCATTTGTGGGAACCCTTAAGATGCGGAAAAAGTCCCCCGTGTTTGTTATATTTCTGACTAGAAAACAAACTGGGCGATACCTGATAGACAAATATTTAGGTAACGGGTATTCCCTGTGAATACAGACGCTACTACCTGCTGTGTGTAACGGGTATTCCCCCCCCCCAATCGCAGATCTGATGTGGGTGCAAGGAACATACGGTGTTACCATAGGTGTGGTGCATTACCTGTTGGCTCACAGGAGGGCTGAGCTTCCGCCACGGGGAACCTGGGGCAATTATACTAGGGGTAACCACTTACTCAATTCAGCGCCTCCACCTGCGATGGCTCCCACCAGAGGGGGAGTGGTTCCTCGCAGGACAATACAATAATCACATACACGGGAATATATATATTAACGAGTGACTTTACTAACAAGCAATATAACATATCACGCAATACCTTTATATAACCTGTGTCCCTCTCTAGAGGAGAAACCTACGGCGTCGCGCAGGACGCTTCCCCAACACCTGGTGATCCCACCCAGTGTCCCGAGAATCCCACCCAATGTCCCGCACTCTTGGAGAGAACGTGGGTGACTGCACAGTTACACTAAGGGCCCGTTGGTGCACTTATGACTGTATGGTACCTGCCGAGCACTCCGGTACTCGGATCAGCAACTGGCTTCGCAAAGGGTCAGACGTGTGATGAATCCGTCTGATCCTCCAACCGAACTCCTTTGTACGCAGACCGCCAGGGCGGTCTCCCTCTGGAATAGTCTCTGCGGACCCCAACGTGGGTCCGAACCGCTTTACAGGAACCGCAGCGTCCGCTGAGTCCCTAACTAACACTTGGTACTAACGTGACAGGAACCCTAACCTAGGGCCTGTCCCTGTGGTACCGCAACCTAAAGTGGCGTTGGGGAAAACTCCTAGAGGCCTACCGGGGTTAATAACCTGCCCCACTCCCCTAACTCTTCCCAGCCTTGACTGTACTTACTAAGACCTAACGAGTCCCAGCGCCTACAGCAGCAAGCTGTAGCTCACTGGATGCTGCAGCCAACGTGCTGCGCAACAAGGTGCCTGCCTGTCAGACCTCACAGCACTAACAGCCGTGACTCTGACAAGGCAGCACTCTACACTAAGGGCAGCATCCTTATCTTGGGCCTCCCTAAGCATTTACCCACTAAACTAGTGGGGAGTTGGGGCCTACCTGGGGTGTAGGTACCTATATGGGGCAGGAGCTGCACTCGCTCCCCGCACCCTTCCTTCCCTCACAGCTCCCTGACTCCAACTCTCTGTAACCTTTCTTTCCCAGCTCCCACTAATGTAAGTGGCAGGGTCCCTAACCTGAGGGCTGTCCCTGGCAACACTCACCTTACTGGGGAGCTGAGCTATCTCGGGCCCTGGGGGTGCTGGCCTAGTACAGGGAGTCCCTGACTCCTGTACCCTACCTCCTTCCCTGGGCTGCTCCGGTCTCTGACTCCCCAACGTGCTGCAACTGACAAAAACCCTGTCTGTCTGCACACAACATTGTTGCAACTCAGCAGCATGAGAATCTGCCAGCTCTATTGGCTTCAATGCTGCCTGTGACAAAGGTGAAAGTGCAGTCCCCAAAGGCTGCTGGGAATTGTAGTTCTTGGTACAGCTCTTTTCTATGGGGACCGCGTGCGCGATCTTTACTGCGCATGGGCGAAGCTCGCGCCATAACAAAGAGGCAGGTGCCCGCCGGGAGAAGTCGCCGTCCCCTTCCTCCACTGCCACAGGGGTAAGGCAGGGGGCAAAGGAAAATCAGGGGAACCAGGGGTGACTCCCTTACATGTGTATACCTTTGTGGCTCTCAGGAGTCTAAGCCTCTGCTCGGGGAGCATGGGGTACATACATATAACAATCTCGTGGTGCAACGCCTCCACCTGGGAGGGATTCCAACAGAGTGGGAGGAGGCCCTCACAGGAAATAATCACGGTAAGCAAACGGTTGTTAAACAGGACAGGCTTTACTACATATATGAGCATAACGTATGTAACGGGTATTCCACCCCACCCAATCTCATATATAGTGTGGGTGAGTTGAACATGTAGTGTTACCGGTGTGGTGCGTATACCTGCAGACTCACAGGAGGTCTGAGCCTCCGCTAATGAGAGCCTGGGGTGAATCCTCTGGAACGGATCTTCTTTCAGCGCCTCCACCTATGTAGGATTCTAGGGAAGTGTAGAATGACCCTACATAGGAACCCAATCAGAAACCACACACACAGTGATTATATAATAACTAAGGACTTTACTTATGAACATAGAACATACGTGCATACTACATTAGTAACCTGTGTCCCTCTCTAGAGGAAACACCTATTGCGTCGCGCAGGACGCTTCCCAAACATCAGTGAACCCACCCATTGTCCAAAACCCCACCCAATGTTCCGTACTCCTACGAGATAGTCAATGGGTGACTGCGCAGTCACAGTTAGCTAAGGGCCCGGTGGTGCACTTATATATTGATACCTTCCGAGCACTCCAGTACACGGGTCGGCAACGATCTTCTCAAAGGGTCAATCGACGAGGACTCCTCCAACCGAACTCCTGCACTTGTGGACCGCTAGGGCGGTCCCCTCGGGAACACAGTCTCTGTGGACCCCAACGTGGGTCCAACCGCTTTCCGGGAACAGCAACCGCCGCTCTTTCCCTATCTATTTAACGGGCAGTAGCATGACAGGAACCCTAACCTAGGGCCTGTCCCTGATTGACCGCAACCTGAGGTGACTTGGGGAAAACTCCTAGGGCCTGCGGGGGTTAATAACCTACCCCCCTCCCCTACTACCCCAAGTCCAGAAACCTCACTAACCACTAGCTAACTCACTAATCCTAACGCCTGCAGCAGACACACAGCTCTCACCGTCCGCCTGCAGACATTCACACGCTGCACATACGCTGCACTCATTACATGCAGCGTCACACACACAACAACCAATCCTACATACACAATACACTGGAACCCGCAGCAATTAATCCACTGCTCGCACGCTGTGCCTATTTGCCAGTGCGCACAGCACTACCCGCTGTGGCACTGCCAAACCTGCACCTTACACACACTAAGGGTGACCTCCCTATCTAGGGCCGTCCCTTATCAATTACCCACTAACCTGGTGGGGAGTTGGAGCCTACCTGGAGGGTGTGGGTACCTATCTGGATGCAGGAGCTGCACTCACTCCCTGCATCCTTCCTTCCCCTTCAGCTCCGCTGCTCCAACTGACTCATGCAAAGCCCGGGAAATGTATCTATTCCCCTCAGACTCTTGGCCCTCATTGGCCACACTGTCCCACCTGGTGTGCCTGGCCCTAAGCCTCATGGGAATTGTAGTCCCGAGGCCCCTACAATAACATTGGGGCCGCGTGCGCTCCTCCCCTCTGTCTACACTAACTCCTAATGGCCGCCGCAACCCTTCCTGAGCTGTCCCTACTCTCGCGCGACTCTCCTGCGCTTTCCCTGCCCTCACGCAACTGCTCCCTGGCGCTAGGGTTCTCCCTGCGCGACTATCTCGGGCCGCCGGGGACTCACTGCGCATGCGCGACCCGGCGCAACATGGCGGCGCCCTATTTGCCCGGCTCCGGGAGCGCCGGGAGCCCTGAGACGCGCGTGCGGCCTTGGCAACCGGCCGCACGCGTCCCCGGCAACCCCCGAGCCGGGACCTGACCTCCCTCACCCGCGCGATTGTCTTGCGGGGCCGCCTATTGGCTCCCTGGCATCACGTGGGGTCCCCTACGGCTCATGGGACCTGTAGTAACTGCTTAGAGCCCTTCTCTCATTGGTGGTGTGGTTCCGCGCTTTCTCTGGGCATGGGCGACCTACAGGGGCCTCCCGTTGGGTCGTCCTCCCTGCGCATGCACAAGGCAACGGACATGGTGGCGCCCTGCACCGGGAACCATCGGAGCGCCTCGCAACGCGACCGCGGCCCTAGCAACCAGCCGCACGCGTCCCCGGCATCCACCCACACATGTTCCCATCCGCCCCCACTCCTGCGACCGGCCAACGGGTCCGCCATGGGGCTCGGCGGCACCCGCGATCGCCAGCAAGGTGAGGGGGGGTGACAGGCAGAGGGGGACCTGGCGACATCTACAATATCAAAACTTTTATTACATGTCAAACTAGCTATGTGGTTTATTCACTAAGTTGTGGCTGTAACAAACAATAGGTGGGTCTTACCACAAGGCTGCTTAAAGTACGTGTCCTTGAACACGTGAGATTAATACGCCGTCAAGACACAAGACACCCTGTGTTGAAGCATTTCTCAGAATGTCCCTTAGGTTCTCTTCAAATGCTCAAATGTATACCATTGGAGCATATCCCCGCTCCATGGAGGGGGGGGGGGGGGTTGGGGGGGAGGATAGAGACAGGCTGCTGCATCAGAGAGAGGCGTTCTGGATCTTTACCTTGGGAACACTTCAACCCAATAGTCTCAATATAGAATGGGATCTAAGATGCTTTCTCTGATGTGGCTGCCTGTCTCTGAATGGATCCAGTATAGAACCATACTGTATGTAAAGGATAGGACTATTTCTCTCTGTTTGGTTCATATGTCTATGTATTACACATTATGATCACTTATGGTGTTTTTACATCTGTGATCTAAATATTTAAAATACCTTCAGTGGCTAAAATTTTGCATGACAAGTATAATGCTGCAATATATATTTAAACTATCTGTACCTGTCTTTTTGTCATCATTAGGCGGTGTCATATTAAAACAAAAGTTCATAATACAGGAGGGCCCCGGGGTATACGGTGGGTTCCATTCCAGGGGCCCGCCGTATAGTGAAAATCGCCGGAGAGCGGATCCGGCGATTTTCAGGTGTTTGCATGCGCAAATCGGCCCTTTTGCCGTTCTGGCATGCGCGACCTATGGTCTGCGCGCGCAAACTACAGTATGCGCGCGCAACCGCCCGTTCGGCGCATGCGCGCCGGGCACAACCGCCCGTTCTGCGCATGCGCGATTTAAGATCCAAGATGGCGGCCCCCTTCTCGGTGCCGCCGTATCACCAAAAAGCGGGGCACCAAGAAGCGGGGCCCTGCTGTAATTACATTTACTGCATTTCTACTAATTACCTTACTGACAGTTGATATTTGTATAGACATCTGTCTCTTGGTTTTTTCAAATACACGCTTTTATTACATTTATTGCTTGTATATATTTATGTTGCAGTAAAGCTCTTTATACTCTGCTCTCTACATATTACAAATGTATCTAATTACAAGTGTAGCAGTGACATATCTAATACTATGTAGTGTAGTTTTATGGAGTCAAATGCATTGATAACTAGACACAGACATTTAGAGATTAAATAAATATATACAGATTATAGTATATGCAGTGTCTGATACTTCAGGTTATTATGCACTTTTCTCCTTTTTGGTCTCATCATGTGGTAATAACAACATTATTTTACCAGTTATTATGTTTTAAATAAGTTCTGTATGCTTGATTACAATGTAATTGTTTCTCACATGCACCTCAAACAGCTGTGTCTGATGAGGGTTTCTAATTAGTCAGTCTATTTAAATGTACGTACTTCCGGTAATTTACTGCTCCTTGAGAAAGCACAACACTTGCGTGAAACGCGTGGGAGGTCCTTTTTTTCTTGTTTGTGCACCTCAATGATCCAATAATGCCTTCTTGTCCTGTGCTGAATCATACCTGGTTACCCCTTTTTTGATTTTTGGATTTTTTGGATTACGAGTGAGTGCCCTGTCTTTTTCTCACTGTCTATTGAAATCCCTCTCCTGGCTTCCAATCAAATCCCGCATCTCACACTCCATTCTTCTCCTCACTTTTAAAGCTTTACACTCTTCTGCCCCTCCTTACATCTCAGCCCTAATTTCTCGTTATGCACCATCCCCACTCTTGCGTTCTGCTCAAGGATGTCTTCTTTCTACCCCCTTTGTATCTAAAGCCCTCTCCCGCCTTAAACCTTTTTCACTGACTGCCCCACACCTCTGGAACGCCCTTCCCCTCATTACCCGACAGGCACCCTCTCTATACACCTTTAAGACTCACCTTAAGACACACTTGCTTAAAGAAGCATATGAATAGCACTGTGGATATTCTGAACACATGATACATAAAGCTTGGCCCCCTGCAGACGCACTTACCAAAACTCCCTCCTACTGTCTCTATACGTTCTCCCTACCTACCAATTAGAATGTAAGCTCCTCAGGGCAGGGACTCCTCTTCCTTAATGTTACTTTTAAGTCTAAAGCACTTATTCCCATGATCTGTTATTTATATTATCTGTTATTTATTTCATTACCACGTGTATTACTACTGTGAAGCTGTCACGCCTGTATGCCCGCAGACCTGGCTAGACCCCAGTACCGAGGTGGGAACGGTATGATACCACACACCCACAGCAGTGGGAGCAAGCCCGGAGTGTGGTATAGCGTTGCTGGGCCTGTTGAAAGAGTTGTTAGAGTATACTTGCAATGCTTGGGAATGTCTGAGAGAATAGTCGTGTCCGTGTGCCAGATTCAGGAGTCCAGAGGTTAACGTAGTAGAAGGCGTAGCAGTGTTCACAGGGATACCAGACAGCAGAGTAGTCCAGGACGAGCAGGGGTCAAAACAGGGGCGGATCAAAGCAGGGGCTCAGGGAACGCATGGGTATACGGGACCTGCGAGGGACGCGCTGCGGCAAGGGGAGAGAGGTAGAAGGTAAGGGAGCTGAGTGGGAAGGAGTAACAGGAGATGGGAGAGAGGGACAAGGAATCCCCTGAGTCATCACAGTATCCCCCCCTTGAGGATCAATCTCCGAGTGATCCAACCACGGCTTAAGGGGAAATTTCTGGTGAAACTGGGAAAGCAGCCTTGGGGCGTGGACGTGATGTGCAGGTACCCAGGAACGTTCCTCAGGACCGTACCCCTTCCAATGTACCAAAAACTGAAGTTCCTTTTTGGACAAACTCGAGTCGATGAGAGACTGTATTTCATACTCCTGTTGGCCCAGGGTGGACACTGGCTTGGGTCTCTGAGAGGAAACCGGAAAATGAGGACTGGACACGAATTCCTTAAGGAGGGAAACATGGAACACGGACGGAATTTTCATAGAGTGAGGAAGATCAAGGCGATAGGCTACTGGATTAACCTTCTCTAAGATTTTGAATGGTCCCAAGAATTTAGGGGACAGTTTAGGTGAAGGAGTTTTGAGTCTAATATTTTTGGACGACAGCCAGACCAGATCACCTGGTTTGAAAGAAGGACCTTTTTGGCGGTGACGATCAGCCCTAACCTTCTGTTTGGCAACCGCAGACTGTAAGGACTTGAGAATCTTTTTCCAGGATTCTTGTAAGTTGGTGATATGGGAGTCGGCTGCAGGAACACCTGAAGGAGAAGGGGAGAGAGGAAGACTACTGGGGTGAAAGCCACAGTTGATAAAGAAAGGAGACTCCTGAGTAGACTCGTTCCTCAAGGAATTAATGGCAAATTCGGCCCATGGTAGTAGATCCACCCATTTATCCTGTGAGTCAGAAATGAAGCATCTTAGATACTGTTCAAGAGTTTGGTTCATCCTCTCCATTTGACCGTTGGTTTGTGGATGGTATCCCGATGAGAACAAGAGAGAAATACCCAATCTTTGAGAGAAGGCACGCCAGAATTTTGAGATGAACTGGGACCCACGGTCTGAGACGATAGAAGTGGGAACGCCATGCAACCTGAAGATCTCTTTAGAGAAGACGTCTGCCAGGGTGGCAGAGTTGGGAAGACCCTTGAGGGGGATAAAGTGAGCCTCCTTTGAAAACCTATCAACCACGACAAAATAATGTTCATCCCCTTGGAAATAGGTAGTTCAACGATAAAGTCCATCGAGATGTGTTTCCAGGGTTGTTCAGGGATGGGAAGAGGTAGAAGCAGTCCAGAAGGTTTATGATGGAGGGTTTTACTCTGGGCACATACAGGACAGGCGGAAGTAAATTTGAGAATGTCTTGATTCATCTTGGGCCACCAAAAGTCCGTTTAATGAGATCTGCGGTTCTCTTGAAGCCTGGATGACCAACTGCTCTAGAGGAATGACCCCAAGGAAGGAATTTATGGCGGAAACGTGGAGCTGCATAGAGACGTCCTTCTGGTACCCTGAACCTGCTGGGAATGTGTGCTTGTGCCTTGTGAATCTCATCCAATACATCAAAATTGTTGGCTGCGATTATGCACTTTTCCGGAAGAATAGGTTCTGAGATTTCTTTAGCTTCGGTCTCAGAGGCAAACTGACGGGAAAGAGAGTCCGCTTTAAAATTCTTGGTCCCTGGAATGTAGGATATTCTGTAGTTGAAGCGGGAAAAGAAAAGTGACCAGCGAGCCTGGCGGGAGCCCAGGCGGGCGAGCCCCCTCAATATATAACAAGTTTTTATGGTCGGTGAGAATAGCGATTGGTTCCTTAGAACCTTCTAAAAGATGTCTCCACTCCTGGAGCGCCATTTTAATGGCCAAAAGTTCACGATTACCGACATCATAATTTTGTTCTGCTGCTGAGAATTTCCGTGAAAAAAACCCACAAGGATGGAGTTTCTCTTGAGGAGAAGTCCTCTGTGAAAGGACTGCACCAGCTCCTACGTCTGAGACGTCTACCTCTAAGGTAAAGGGGAGGGAGGTATTCGGATGACGAAGGATGGGGGCCGACACGAACGCCTTCTTGAGAGTCTCAAAGGCTGCAATGGCCTCAGGTGACCAGGATGAGATGTCGGCGCCCTTTTTGGTCAAGGCGGTGATGGGAAGCGCAATAGAAGATTTTTTATATAAACTTCCTATAGTAATTGGCAAAGCCAAGAAAACGTTGCACAGCCTTGAGCGAATTAGGGAGTGGCCAGTCGAGAACCGCCTTCAGCTTCTCCGGGTCCATGGAAAAACCTTGGATGGAGATAATATATGGAAACACAGAGCAGGTGAGCGCTAACTAGATAATAGGTACACTCTATGTAAATACAGAGTAAAAACCTTGCAAAGTAGATTGGACTCTTTGCAGGGGCTGCCTAAATACTAAAACTGACCCCCTGGTCAGAATAAGATACAAAGTGAAACAGGTGTATTACAGGCGCCAAAATGATAAAGGATATATCACACCAAATGCAGGGCCAAGGTGAGGCTCAGGATAGATGAGTTGTACTTGAAAAAGAAGAAGACAAAAATACAAAACATAGTGTAATACTGTGGATATATAAGACGAACAACATACAAGACTAAAAACTAACAGCTGAGATCCAGGTGAAAATTATTAAAAAACATTTAATGAAACATGTAATCAATTACTATGACAGTGGACATAAGAAAAATAAAAAAATGCACAGAATAATAAAATGACCAATTGGTTAATGGTTAATGGTTAGGACCAGGGTGAAATGCCCACTCACCGGACGAATGATGGTAACAAGCGGTGGATAATTTAGAGAGTATCCCCTCTCTGCTGCTCAAACAGCTACTGCACCGGAACGGGTCTGCAGAGGAGGCGCTGCACACGCCAGCCGGCGTGTGTGTGTGTGCTCTCAGTGTCTGCTCGTGGAAAGGATGCCGTGCAGATGATGACGATTTCCCAGCAGCAGATTCGGCTGTCGAGGTTACCAGCTGATTCGCCTCCTGATCGGCTCACGGGAGCAGCGGCAGGCTCGGCGTCACTTTGGGGGTCCTTACAAGCCACCCTACGCGTTTCGAAAGCGTGCTGCTTTCTTCCTCAGGGGTTCTGCAGAAGTGTCCATTAATGTCCCTTAAATAGGAGTCTCAATCAATCCTTTTTCACCTGTAGCTCGCCCGCACATGCGCAGTGGATATTTCATAAGAGTCAATCAAGTTCGGATTGCACATGCGCGGTGCTGATATCTATTGAAAGTTAATACTAGTCATAATATACACAACATATGTTTACAAACTGATCTCAGCTGGACAAATAATTATGGAATAAAAAATTTATATATGGCCATTCTTAAACAAAGAGATTAATAACTAATGTGAAGTGGATAATTGTGATATATATAAAGAAATAATGAAATAATATAAATATAATAATAAATAAAAAATATATATGTAATATATCAATTGTCTTTTATTTAAATATATAACTGTGATGGTGTGAATAATATGTATTAAATATCATAAACTATTAAGTAGATGTGTTTTATAATGTGTATAGTACATTAATAAAACTTTTAAAAATCCATCCACGTTTTTCCCCAAATTTGTTAGCGGGCATTTTGTGGACACCTTTGCACACATGGTCACGGACGACCTGGAGACTCAAAGCCGTAATTATAAGATCAAACATGATAACCTCAGTATAGATGATAAAAACACTCTGCGCGCACTTGGAGAAAATGATGATATTATCATCAAACCAGCTGATAAGGGGGGGTTGGTAATTATGGACAAGTCCTATTACATTAAAGAATCCTTGAGAATTCTGGGAGATTTGTCCACTTATCAACCCCTCCCCTCTGACCCCACTATACAATATCAGCAGTTACTTTATAATTTCTTATCAATAGGTTTAAATCAGAATATCATTACACAACACAAATTTGATTTTCTTTATAACTCACCCCCCCGTATACCCTTGTTTTATATAATACCAAAAATACACAAAAATCTAGAATTTCCCCCCAGCCGTCCAATAATATCGGGTATACAATCCCTAACATCTCATTTATCCCAATACATAGACAATAAATTACAACCATACAGTACGTTGTGCAGTTGCCCTCTTATGTAAGAGACACTACCCACATATTGCAGACCCTTCAAGACATTCAGTGGCATTCACATTACTATTTTGTAACGGCTGATGTCAATTCGCTATATACCGTCATCAATCATGACAAGGGTTGGCTGCCATTTTAGAAACACTAAATGATGATCCGTCTGTATCTGCAGAATTAAATTCATTTATTATTTCAGGTATAAAATTCATACTTACTCATAATTTTTTTCATTTCAATAAGGATTATTTTTTACAGATATGTGGCACCGCCATGGGTACCAAATTTGCTCAAAGTTACGCAAATTTATTTATGGGCAGCTGGGAAAAACATCATATCTGGTCCAGCTGTCCTTATGGAGCAAATTTGGTCCTATGGCGGCGCTACATAGATGACATTATTTTTATTTGGTCCGGTACTTTGTTAGAACTAGAAGAGTTTAAAACCTACATGAATAGTAATAACTACAATCTTGGATTCACTTTCAATTCCAGCCCTTCCTCAATAGAATATTTAGATCTAAATATTTCAATTAAAAATAATAACATAGAAACCAGCACATACTTCAAACCGGTACAAGCAAACAATTATTTACATGCACGTAGTCACCATAACCCTAGTTGGGTTAAAAATATACCCAAGGGTCAATTTATCAGATTAAAAAGAAATAGCTCTAGTGTTGAAACTTTTCATATTCAAGCAGAAGTTTTGAAGAAAAAATTTGTAGAAAGGGAATATTCCTCTAAAGATCTACACAACACAATCATGGAAGTTGCAAAAAATGGAGAGGTCTAGTCTATTGAAATATAAAAACAAACATAAGACCAATTCTGCTAACTTAGCCTTTGTTACTCAATACAACCAAATGGCACCAAATATACGTAAAATCTTTAAAAAATATTCGCCAATTCTAAAAAAAGACAAGGAGTTAGAGGGCATTTTGCCTGAACACCCTCAGATTATATTCACTAGAGCCCCCAACATTGGACGCAAATTGGCTCCAAGTTGTCCAACTTTACAGGCTACTCCACGCAATGAAGTCATATATAAGGGATATTTCCCGTGCAATAGGTGTACTGTGTACAAATATAGTACTAAATCTTCCAATTTCACATCCAACAACACTTTAAAAAATTATTCCATTAAACATCACATCACTTGTAAAAGTTATTTTGCAGTTTATTTGCTTGAATGTCCTTGTGGTCTGCAATATGTGGGTATGACTAGTAGATCTGTCCAAAGACGTCTATATGAACATATATATAACATTAAGAGAGGGTTAACTACGCACAACGTATCGCATCATTTTCTCCAAGTGCACACACAAAACCCTGTAGGTTTAAAATGCAAGGCTATTGAGACCATCACTCCAAATTGGAGAGGAGGAAACGCTATGAGCCTATTGGGGAGGAGGGAATCCTATTGGATATATGAACTCCGTACCCTATCCCCATTGGGCCTTAACGTTGACTTCGATTTGAAACCTTTTTTGGTTACTTGACTCTCCGTGAAGTTTATCCAGGTTGTTTCCTAATTTTCTGTGTACAATGTTTGGGCTACATCAGATTATATATAGAATTTACTGTATATGGTATATGGGTTATAATGCTTTTATGTAACATGTTTAATTGTATATACATATTGCCAAATTACGCCAATACCCATTTATGATATAGGGGATACTTTATTATTATCAGTTTTTATTACACATACACATCACTTTGATAGTTTTTTGTATATTAATATTTTATTTCATTATCTTTAATCACATCACTAGAATATATTATTACACTTAATGTACTAAACACATTATAAAACACATCTACTTAATAGTTTATGATATTTAATACATATTATTCACACCATCACAGTTATATATTTAAATAAAAGACAATTGATATATTACATATATATTTTTTATTTATTATTATATTTATATTATTTCATTATTTCTTTATATATATCACAATTATCCACTTCACATTAGTTATTAATCTCTTTGTTTACGAATGGCCATATATACATTTTTTATTCCATAATTATTTGTCCAGCTGAGATCAGTTTGTAAACATATGTTGTGTATATTATGAATAGTATTAACTTTCAATAGATATAAGCACCGCGCATGTGCAATCCGAACTTGATTGACTCTTATGAAATATCCACTGCGCATGTGCGGGCGTGCTACAGGTGAAAAAGGATTGATTGAGACTCCTATTTAAGGGACATTAATGGACACTTCTGCAGAACCCCTGAGGAAGAAAGCAGCACGCTTTCGAAACGCGTAGGGTGGCTTGTAAGGACCCCCAAAGTGACGCCTCGCCTGCCGCTGCTCCCGTGAGCCGATCAGGAGGCGAATCAGCTGGTAACCTCGACAGCCGAATCTGCTGCTAGGAAATCGTCATTATCTGCACGGCATCCTTTCCACGAGCAGACACTGAGAGCACACACACACACGCCGGCTGGCGTGTGCAGCGCCTGCTCTGCAGACCCGTTCCGGTGCATTAGCTGTTTGAGCAGCAGAGAGGGGATACTCTCTAAATTATCCACCGCTTGTTACCATCTTTCGTCCGGTGAGTGGGCATTTCACCCGGTGTCGCAGTAAGGTGGTCGTAACCATTAACCAATTGGTCATTTTATTATTCTGTGCATTTTTTTATTTTTCTTATGTCCACTGTCATAGTAATTGATTACATGTTTCATTAAATGTTTTTTAATAATTTTCACCTTGATCTCAGCTGTTAGTTTTTAGTCTTGTATGTTGTTCGTCTTATATATCCACAGTATTACGCTATGTTTTGTATTTTTGTCTTCTTCTTTTTCAAGTACAACTCATCTATCCTGAGCCTCACATTGGCCCTGCATTTGGTGTGATATATCCTTTATCATTTTGGCGCCTGTAATACACCTGTTTCACTTTGGAGATAATATAGCCTAAGAAGGACGTGGAGGCCTGGTGAAACAAACATTTCTCCATCTTGGCGTAAAGACGGTTAGAACGAAGCCTGGAGAGCACAAGTTTGGTATGTTGTATATGTTCCTCCAAATTTTTAGAAAAAATCAGAATGTCGTCTAGATAGACAATGACAAAAGTTCCCAAAACATCACGGAAGATGTCGTTCATAAATTCCTGAAACACGGCTGGGGCATTGCACAGCCCAAAAGGCATAACAAGATATTCATAGTGTCCAGAACGGGTGTTAAATGCTGTTTTCCACTCGTCTCCTTCCTTTATACAAATGAGGTTATACTGCTGCGGCACAGTTTATTCGAGCATTTGCCCGTTCTGTGCCGCAGCAGTAGCCTGGCGCGCGCCCGAGTGTGACGGGCGCGCGCCGAAGCAGCGGAAGAGCGCCCTCCGATCGGGGCGCTCTCCCTACCGCTGCCGGGTCCGCCGGGTCCCCCGGAACCCCCTGCCGCTGTCCCGCGATCGCGGGACACCAGGGCTCCCTCGGGGAGCCCTGGACGCGCGTGCAGGGGGCGCAGGCTCCCGAAGACGCGTGACCGCGCGTCTATGACGCGCGGCACGCCGAGGGGCGGCCACTAGCAAGCCGGGAAATCTCCCGGCTTGCGGATCTGGCCGCACTGCGATAAAGTGTGTCGCCAGTGTAGGTACCCCTTAAGTCAAGTTTTGAGAAGATAGAGGCTCCTTGGAGACGATCGAATAGTTCAGAAATTAGCGGAAGCGGATACCGTTTTTTCACCGTGATCTTATTGAGACCGCGGAAGTCGATGCATGGCCTCAGTGATCCAACCTTCTTCACAAAGAAAAAGCCAGCCCCGGCAGGAGAGGTGGAGTTGCGGATGAATCCTTTTTCCAGATTTTCCTGAATATAAGCAGTCATGGCCTCTGTCTCCGGAATGGAGAGTGGGTAAGACTTAGACTTTGGCAGAACAGTCCCTGTGATGAGGTTGACCTGGCAATCGTACGGGCAGTGGGGAGGGAGGACTTCTGCTTGTACCTTGTTGAATACGTCCAAGTACTTGTGGTACATGACGGGCAAGGACAAACGATCGGCGGGTACCGCGTTGAGTCCAGCAAGCACAACCACGGGAGGATCCGCTGCCGTAGTATCTGTTGGCGAGGACCACTGGATAGGTAGAGTACCGGACCAATCAATGTGCGGATTGTGGAATTGAAGTCAAGGCAATCCTAATAGAATCTGTACGGAAGGGGATTGGAAAACGTCAAAGACAATTACCTCCTTGTGACCATCAGCCAGGGTCAAGGTAAGAGGGATAGACTCCCAAATGATGAAAGCCGGTTGAAGTGGTCGTCCGTCGATGGCCTCAAGGCCAACTGGGCTCTTCCTTCTGACCATGGGGATTTGATTCTCCAATGCTAACTGCTGCTCCAGGAAATTACCGCCCGATCCGGAATCGATGAACGCTTCGACCTTTACGACAAGGTTGGGACCCTCTAGCGTGGCTGGTAGTACAAATCTCTTAGCAAGAGTTTGGGGAGGAGAGGGGTTAGGAGAGACAGTACCCAGTACAAGCCCCTCTACCTTTACTTGGTGTGCCCGTTTCCCGGCTTCAGGGGACAATTCTGGAGACTATGTTCCTAGGAAGCACAGTAGAAACACAGCCTGTTCTGGTGCCGACGCATTCTCTCAATTGCCTGGAGTTGTTGACTGCCAACCTGCATAGGTTCTGATGCCTCCAGGGCCATGAGAGGAGTAGCGGCTGACCTATGAGAAAGAACAAGGGAAGAAGAACGGGAACATTGTCTCTCATGTCATCGTTCCTGTGTACGCTGGTCCATGCGTACGCTCAGATTGATGAGTTCCTCCAGGGACGTAGGTCGGACATGAGTAGCCAGATCATCTTTAAGCATATCGGAGAGTCCGTGCCAGTACGCAGCGGTTAGGGCTTCATCATTCCATTGTACTTCGGCGGCCAGTGTACGGAATCCGATAGCGTATTTGGCAGCAGACTTACGACCCTGAGAAATATGAAAGAGAGAGAAGGCGGCTGTCTCGCGCCGTGCAGGGGTATCAAACACAAGTTGGAATTCACGTCTGAATAAAGTATAGTCTTGCGTTATTTTGCATCTACGTTCCCAAAGGGGGGAAGCCCAGGCAAGAGCGTCTCCGGTGAGCAGGGCATAGATATAAGGAATTTTGGCACGGCCAGTAGGAAACAGAGAAGGAGTCATTTCGAACTGCACTTCACATTGGTTTAGGAAACCGCGGCAGTTAAGGGGGTTCCCATCATAGCGATTCGGAGAAGGAATTCATGGGCCAGGGCTAGCGTAGGTAGTGGCCATTGTTGGCGCGAGGGCCGTGGAACCCTCCTGATGGGCAAAGGTGGCCAATTGCTGGGAGACAGTGGACAGCTGATTGCTAACGAAGCGTAAGGCCTCTATGGTAATACTTGTACCCACCTCGGGGAGGTCTGCGTTTATTGGACTCTGCATAATGTCACGCCTGTATGCCCGCAGACCTGGCTAGACCCCAGTACCGAGGTGGGAACGGTATGATACCACACTCCCACAGCAGTGGGAGCAAGCCCAGAGTGTGGTATAGCGTTGATGGGCCTGTAGAAAGAGTTGTTAGAGTATACTTGCAATGCTTGGGAATGTCCGAGAGAATAGTCGTGTCCGTGTGCCAGATTCAGGAGTCCAGAGGTTAACATAGTATAAGGTGTAGCAGTGTTCACAGGGATACCAGAGAGCAGAGTAGTCCAGGACGAGCAGGGGTCAAAACCAGGGAGATCCAAGATAACACAGGAGCAGGATACAGGGAGTACACGGAGATTGCAAAGCATAAGTCAGGTACACACATGGAAACAGGAACTATGCAGAGCGGGGAAGAAGTGGACAGACAGGGATTATAAAGGAGGAGTTACCAATGGGAGACAGAGGAGGAGTAGAGAGAGAAGTGGGAGACGACAGGGATTGGACAGGGAGAGAAGAGGAGGAGACAGCAGGGGCAGACAGGGGAAAGGCCTGTAAGGGTTGGGAAGTGGAGACTTGGGAAACAGGACAAGAGGAACCTGTGCGCGTGCCCTCTGTAAGGAGGGAGTGCGCCTGCACCGGTTGCAAGGGAAGACCGCAGGGGGAGGATGGAGTTCAGAGAAGGGGATCTTGCGCGCGACCTGAGACCGGGAGATGGCATGCAGCGGCAGAGCGGAGGAGGCAGGTGAGTCAGGGAGAGCCGTGGCAGAGCGTGTGCGCGTGCCCTCCGAGGATTGGGGGAGTGCACGCACCGGACGCGTCACCAGGCGCGCGGAGCGCCGCACCACGGGCACCACGCCAGGAGGAGCCAACGAATCGGGTGGCACCACAGGGGCAGGTAATGCTGTGACCGCGGGAGAAAGGGAACGGGGAGGATCAAAGCAGGGACTCAGGCAACGCATGGGTATACTGTACGGGATCTGCGGGGGACGCGCTGCGGCAAGGGGAGAGAGGTAGAAGGTAAGGGAGCTGAGTGGGAAGGAGTAACAGGAGATGGGAGAGAGGGACAAGGAATCTCCTGAGTCATCACAGAAGCGCTATGTACATTAATGGCGCTATATAAATAAAGACATACAATACAATACAATACTATCTACTCGCTGACGGAGGCACATGAAAGAGGGGTGTGGGAGAAGACTTCCGCAGACTATGGAGGTCGGCGTGGAATAAGCACTGCCAGCAGCGGGATCGTAGGTGGACCTGAATATACACATAGGAGGTAAGAAGACTTCTCCTGCCTCCTTCTTCTCACCGCTGGTCCCACTAATATTGCTGCATGAATAGGCAGTCTCCTGCTTCAGTCTCTACCCAGATTTCAACTGCAGTGCTGCTACTCTTCTAGACTGATTAATTCCCCCTGCCCCCACCCTCCCCCCGCGATCCATTACAGCTCATGGGCTACTAGATACACATTCCGGAGCGCAGGACAGTACTATTTTTCAAGAAATTTATTATATGTTGTTATTATAAATATTCTGCCACATAAGGATTGATGGGGACATCAACGGTTTTAGTAGGGGGAGAATGTGACCCATGCTACAAAAGTATACATGATGTGGACAGTGCAAAGGATCAGAGCGTCAGTGCACACACAGTATGGCAGCGGGACTACAACTCCCAGAAGCCCCTGCTGGGATAGGATCACATGACAGGAGAGATGGGATTGGATGGAATGTTGGAGCAGGCTGTTATTTTTCAAAGACACAGAAAGGGTGCAACTGCCTTCAAAGTCACAGAGACAGCTAGAGACAGCCTGAGAGAGTGTGGGAGACAGCTAGTGACAGTCTGAGACAAAACACAGATATAGGGAGTGCCTATACAACCGGATAACAGACATCTGAGATGCCTTTCCGTCAACTATTGGGTATCTTTTTTATACTATACACACACACCTCAAATGTGTCACCCTATGGCATTTGCCTGTGCCTGCCGCCCTGCTTTTCCTTCAGAATTGAGCATCAAATGAGGCCGCGGATGTCACCAATGTGACGTAGCACGGCGTCGTGTTACCATGGTAACGGAACGGCATGATGTTACAGTTGCCATGGCAACAAGACGCCGTGTGACTTTTTTGTGATGTCCGCGGCGTAATTTGTCGCTCAATTTTGAAGGAGATGCAGGGCGGCAGAACGGAGGCGGCAGCACAGGTAAATAAGTCCCTTCCCATTAAGTCTGATAGGCCCGAGAGCGAGTCAAATGCAAAGGGGGGCGGCCATTTTTACCACCCCCAAATTTTGTCGCCATAGGCCTGGGCCTAACAGCCTAATGGGAACTCTGACATTGTGTGTCTCGCTGAACAGGCCTTCAACGCAACAACACGCCTAGTGTCAGATTTCCCATTAGGCCGAGCCTAGGTCGGTAACATTTTGGGCCGGCAAAAATGTCCACCCTCATATACATCTGCCGCGTTCTCGGGCGTATCGGACCTAATGGGAAGGCAGTTACTCACCTGTCAAAGAAAAAACGAGGACTGGCTCCTATGTGTAGATAGTGTCACAGTCACACAGAAGAAAACAGTGGGATGGTAACACCCACTGGTAACTAAAAAAACTGAATAAAGTACCCACAAATAGCAGATGACAGGATAAATATACGAAATATACCCACTCAACCTAGGCAAAAAGGAAAGTCTTCGTTTCCCTTGGAACGGGATGTGGTAAAGGAGCGGGAAACCATATATATGAAAAGAAGAAAAAATGGAAGAATAGTACAGCACTGTACGGCACAATCTGCAGTTTATGAGCAGTGATCCGCACACATTTTGCTCACATGTACTCACATGTAAAAAAACATAAAAAGCACCTCACGAGTGCACACTTACAATAAAGCAGTGAATATCAGGCAATGGTAAACAGAGAGGTTCAGGCAAGATACAATCTCATCCTGATTAATGACGAAGGTAGTTCTCTAGTGAAACGCGTCGAATTAAGGCAGACACGGAGCAACAACGTGGAGGAAAGACGCCCAGCTGTTTGGTGTTTCTTGCGGCCGCAATTAGGAGCACCCGTGGCGAAGTGTCCCTTCTCCCTCCAAGCGCAACTCACGGAGAAGAAGGAGCGGTGAGATTGTATCTTGCCTGAACCTCTCTGTTTACCATTGCCTGATATTCACTGCTTTATTGTAAGCGTGCACTTGTGAAGTGCTTTTTATTATAATTAAATTGTCATACAGTCTGCGCTATGGTGTTTCTTTGTTTCCTGCTATAGTGCACCCTATCCTCCCATCCTGGTCCTTAGAGGTTCCTCTATGTGGGACCCCAGTTCCTGTGCACTTTAAGTGTGACACGCTCTAACTCACTCACTTCTATATGTGAGTATAATGTGTGCGGATCACTGCTCATAAACTGCAGATTGTGCCATACAGTGCTGTACTATTTTTCCATTTTTTTATTCTTTTCATATATATGGTTACATCCAGTTACTCACCTGTGTCTGCCACCTCCTTGCCTCAGCCCTCCTTCTCCTTCAAAGCTGAGCATCAAATGATTCTGCGGACGTCACAAATGACATCACATGGCGTCTCGTTGCCATGGCAATGTGACATCATGAAGTCAAGTTACGTCATGACGTTGCATTACCTTGGTAACACGAAGCCGTGCGACATCACATTGGTAAAGACGCTTGATTGTTAAGGAGCAGGAGGGCAATGGCAAGGATGCGGCAGACACAGACAAGTGCCTGGGGGTGCCGAATTTTGAAATCCGCTACTGAGTACGTCATTTTGATAAGAGCTCCAACATAATGATGGCAATAAAATTAGCTTAAGGGGCTTCTACATTGGACTCTGGGACTAGTATTAAGGACACTAGCACAACTTCCTAATTTATTGTTAATGTACATACAGTATACTGTATATGTATTATTGTGGAAATAGAGGGGTTACATAAATGTTTGTAATCTATATTTTTTTAGATTTTAATAATTTGTCACCACATAAATCCATGCAACATACTGTATTTATAAGTAACTTTATCATAGTGTACATGGCACTAAAATATTTGTCTCAAAATGTTTATTCATTATCCACATAACCATGCACTGTCTTGAATGTTGTTTATTTAAGGGGCTCTGCTATGATGCTGTTTTTGTGTGATCATATGTAAGTACTGTTTTATCAAAATTGGGTATGTACATTTTGGTATCATTTCTTTTGCCCTAACAGGTATGATATTAGTAATGATCTTGTTCCTTTTACTATGGTTGCTGTTTAAAGAAGGAGCTGTTGTTCATACAGCATTGTGATAATGGGTGAGTACCAGGTCCGCCAACACAAATATTTTGGTCCAGGGCAAATTAAGAAAGCAAATATTAGTCTGAGGTGGGGGGGAGAGTAGGTATGGGCCCGGGGTAGGGGGGGGGGAATAGGTAAGAGCCTTTGGGGAAAAGCGAGTAGGCAAGGGCCATGAAGTGGGAGAGGAGTAGGTAAGAGCCTTGGAAGGTGGGAGAGAGTAGGTATGGGCCCTGTTGGGGGAAAGTAGGTGTGGACCTGGGTGGGGTGGAGAGTATGTATGGGCCTTGGCTGGGGGGAGAGTAGGTATGGGCCTGGGCGGGTGGAGATTAGGTATAGGCCTGGGGAGTGAGAGTAAGTATGGGCATAATGGGTATAGGCTTGTGGGAGTTGAGCGCAGAGGAGAGCATGGGACCACGTGGGCCCACCTGCAGCCCAAAGAGGGACCTGCTGAAGGCAGAGTTGGAGGGAGAGGGCTCATGTGCTGAAGGCCCAGCCAGGCTCGGGTCATATGTTACGGCTGTCCTCCCCTGTCGGCAGCCTTGGTGAATACTGATTATTGTCACATAAATCATATGAAAACAGTAACTATCAAACTGTTAACCATATAAAATGTGAAAATATGAATATCAATTATTCAAAGAACACACTTACTCCGTCTCACTGTTGCTTGGACATGTTGGTCAATCAGCTGTACCTCAATAGTACCTCACTAATTTCTTGCTGACCTTTTAGGGGCGTGGCCTACACTGCTATAGCTTGATTACCAACACGTTTGCACACAGAGCGAGTAGTACTATCCGCATGGATTTCTCCACAGAATTATAAACTGCTCCATGAACAATGCATACAGTATAGCATTAACATGTACCTTGTACATGTATTTATTTTTTCTTTCAACTTTTTCTTTATTTGTTTTTCAAGATTAACATAAAAAATGTGCCTGGGGGCTCCTAAGGTGTAGTTAAGCCACTGATTGTATACTTTGTATTTTGAGTGAGGAATTTATTTGGTGATTATAAAACATTGGTGTGTGTGTTTGAGGTGGTACGAGACATATACATATTGTACTGTGAATACTGTATTTATATGTATATATATATATATATATATGCAAATACAACTGTATGCATATTTGCTTTCCTGTGGAGGGATTTTGTCACTTTTTTTACTCACCATAACTTAACTCAGTATTATGGTATATATATATATATATATATATATATATATACTGTATATATATATATATATATATATATATATATATATATATGTAGCCCTGGTAAAAAATAGGGCTATATATCTATCCTCCTACTGGTGTAAGTCCTGCTAAGGGCAGGCCGCCAGTAGTTATCATGGGTTTCCCCCGCTTCAAGCCCTGCCTTGATTGGTGGAGGTAGGCCCCCAGACGCTGTGTGGAAGGCAAGAGACACAGGGGAGAGGTCTGCTGACATCATGATGGGTGGGGCTGTCTAAATTTAGTTGCCTGATCCTGTCAGTGGCACTAGAGTTAGAGTCAGTTCTGTCTTGGGAGTGAGGGGAGTGAAGTCTGTCCTGGGATCAGAGACAGGAGAATGCAGTGTTACAGTTGTAGGAGAGGCTCAGGTCAGACTGAGTAGAGCTTATAGAACTCTAGTGTGGTGGACCAATGCCCCTCACCCTGCTCAGGGGGTGAGGGGGGAAGCTAGCCTCACCTTGAGTGTCTGCACTTTGGGGTGGAGGCCGGGAGCAGTGTGAGCCCCGGACAGCCCATCCTGAAGGGGTACACTCTGGAGGCGAGGGAGGAGGAGGAAAAGTCCCTGTGTATGCTGCTGCTGCTACTGCTGTGAGCTGTTGTATAATAAAGAGACTTGCTGCTTTTACAAGAGACTGAGACTGAAATCTCTCGCACTGAGACCAGGGCTCTCTGGGAGGATTTCACCCTACCCCTGTAGGGCTCGCCAGAGATGGAGGCGCTGCACCGTTGCTAAAAGATGAAGGCACTAACCCCAGAAGCCTGTCCCTGTTGTCCCCCATACCATCGCGGGAGACTCAGGCCCTCCTGTTACCAGCAGGTATGCACCACCCACAGACATGTAACCAGCCCTCATTACACCCTAGGGGTCCAGTCTGCGACCGGGGGGGGTGGGGAGGGGGGGAACATGGGTTACATATATATATATATATATATATATATATATATACACATATTGAACAATGAATATATATATTGTGACAGAAACCAGGGGATGGTAATAAATTCCATATATAGGGCTCCCAGGATACTGAACAGTTTCTATCCTGTCTGGCCTGGGAGTGCAGCCTTATAATACATGCACTCCATCCCACAGTTTGGCAAGCGCTGGAACTGAGGGATGAGAGATCCAGACCAGAGTTTGTCTGGCTGCCTGATTTCTGTCACCTGTCATGCTAATTAGAAATCAGGTATGTAAGACTGATTTCCTGGTTGCTCTTGTCTCTTCTCCAGAGCCTGGAAGGCTGCTGAACACAGTGGGGAGAAGCCTCTTCCCCACACAGGTTCAATCGTTCTGTTCATTTGGCTAAGTCTGCAAAAGTACCTTGTTTTGTTGTTGGAAAGTGGAAAAGCCACTTCCACCCTGAGTTAGGGAAATCTAAGTTAAGTTATCGCTCAGGTGAGTAGCTTTTGTTTTGATGTGTTTTGTTGTATGCACTGTGGCAGTCTCAGTGCCTGGGACTGAATAAACCAGGCCCAGCCTGTTTAAAGGAACAGTACGTGACGCCTCCTCATTTTAACCTACCCTAAAAGACCGTGTTCTAACCGTCCCGGACAAGCGGCGGAGCCCCGGAGTAAGCTGTTTGTCACATATGGTGGAGAATGCGGGCAGAGCACTAAAAGGTCTGGGGGTTAAAGAACTTTAAAGAAAAAAAAAAAAGTTTTTTTTTCTCTCTCTCCAAACAAGATGGAAGACGTGGTGAGTGCGCTGGTACGCAATGTCGCTGTCCAGAAAGACGCGAATGAAGCTCAGCAACAGGCGAGTGAAACCCAGCGACAGCTGTTAATAGCCGAGCAAGAGACTAATACAAACCAGCAAGAGACAAACCGCTTGCTGAGAGAGGAGCAACAGCGGTTCGCTCAGGGCTTACAGCAGGAACTCGAGATCCTGAGGGAGACTATCAGTAACCTTCCACTGGCAGCGGCAGCCCCAGTTCCAAAAATGACCAGGGCAAGCCACTACCTTCAGAAGATGGGACCCTCGGATGATGTGGAAGCCTATCTTCTCACGTTTGAACGCACGGCACAGAGAGAGGGATGGCCAGAAGCTGAGTGGGCTGGTCTAATCGCACCCTTCCTAAGCGGCGAACCCCAGAAGGCTTACTTTGATCTAGAGCCAGCCGAAGCTAACGTCTATGCAAAATTGAAGTTCGAGATCCTCGCCCGCCTCGGCGTAACCACGGCTGTTCGCGCCCAAAGGTTTCACGCATGGTCCTTCACGATGGATAAAGCCACCCGAAGCCAGATGTATGACCTCATCCACCTCGCCCGGAAGTGGCTACAACCCGAGATCAACTCAGCAAGCCACATCGTGGAACGGTTGGTCATGGACCAGTTCTTGAGGAAACTTCCCTCTGCCTTACGCCGTTGGGTCAGTCGGAGTGACCCCCACAATGCGGATGAGCTTGTGGCCCTCGTAGAAAGGTACAATGCAGCAGAAGAGCACCCGCAACCCACAGTCGTGGAGCAACCCCACTACCCGAGGTTCCAGGACTCTTCCAGAGACGGTAAAAGGGTACCGGGGTTAAGGGGAGCTGAGGAGCGGCGACCACCTTCACGCAGCACCAGCAACAGTGGTTTGCACACTAAGGGCAATAGCCAACATGGGGAGCCGGGAAAAGGCTCTAAGTGGGACACAGACTATGTACCTAAATGTGTAAATTGTCATGAGAGGGGCCACACAGCAAAAATCTGCCCACTAAATGATGAGCCCATGCAATGCAACAGCGTGGAACCTTATTTGCTGTTGTCCCAATGTATGCGCCCTAGCCCAGAGGACCCCTTGAATAACCATCTGTGGGCATTTGTAAAGGTTAATGGTAAGAGGGTTCGGGCACTTCTGGACTCTGGGAGCATGGTCACACTAGTGTCCGAATACCTCTTGCCCATTAAGAAGAAACAGGGAAACAGTTCACAAAGAATGACAATTTGTTGTATACATGGGGATAATCATGAATATTCCACTGTTGATGTTTTTTTTGAAACAGAGTTTGGTTCTTTAGATTTCAAGGTGGGTATTGTACCCAAACTGGCACATGATGTGTTAATAGGGACCGACTTTCCCCATTTTCTAAAAATGTGGTCCCCCGCTCAGAATAGCGCCCAGAGTTCAATAGCGGACCATAACGAAGTATTAGAAGAAATAAATCCTTTCCCGTTTTCAGAAATGGAGGTTGACGAGGGCCCAAATAAGAAGGGGGAAAAGGAGGAGTGCTGTAAAATTCCCTTCCCCATCACTACTTTGGTAGGGAATACCCCAAATCAAGATGTTGATCAGACACTTACCACCCCAGAACCGGATAAGACCCTCGCTGACCTAGAGGTCAGTCCTGGGAGTTTTAAGAAGGCCCAGTGGGAGGACCCCACGTTAGCGGTAGCAAGGGGAAATATACGGGACCTGAATAGTACTCCTGGCCAACCAGATAGGTCACTTGCTTACCCCTACTTCGAGGTAGAGAACGACCTAGTATATCGGGTTGATAAAAGGAAATCAGTTACAACTAAACAATTGTTGGTACCACGGACATTCCGTAACGTAGTATTACACCTCGCACATAGTCATCCATTGGGGGGACACCTAGGGGTGGAAAAGACAAAGGAAAAGGTTCTCCGAAGCTTCTATTGGCCTGGGGTTCTGGCAGAAATTACGAATTATTGTTCCTCATGCCCAGCATGTCAGATCACCGCCCCGTTCAAGGCGTACCGCAGCCCATTGGTACCCCTTCCCATAATAGAGGTACCATTTGACCGGATTGCTATGGATCTTGTAGGACCCCTAATAAAGTCTGCTAGGGGACATCAGCATATATTGGTAATATTAGATTATGCTACCCGATATCCGGAGGCAGTTCCCCTACGTAGCACCTCTGCCAAAAACATAGCAAAAGAGTTGGTAGTTCTGTTTTCCCGGGTTGGAATTCCTAAAGAGATTCTATCTGACCAGGGAACACCATTTATGTCCCAAGTAACAAAAGAGTTATGTAAACTCCTAAAAATCAAGCATCTCAGAACCTCAGTCTATCATCCACAAACAGATGGTTTAGTGGAAAGGTTCAATAAAACCTTAAAGAGCATGTTACGCCGGGCGGTCGATAAAGATGGGAAAAACTGGGATTGTTTGTTACCGTACCTGTTATTTGCCATTAGGGAAGTTCCCCAATCATCCACAGGCTTCTCCCCGTTTCAACTATTGTATGGCCGACACCCAAGGGGCTTACTGGATATAGCCAAAGAGACTTGGGAACACGAGGTTACCCCTTACAGAAGTGTAATAGAGCATGTTGCCCAGATGCAGGACCGCATTGCTGCAGTCCTACCCATAGTGAGGGAACACATGGAGAAAGCTCAAGAAGCACAGAGGAATACGTATAATAAGGGTGCTAGGGTCAGAATTTTTTTTCCAGGTGATAGGGTACTAGTTCTGGTTCCCACCGTGGAAAGTAAATTCCTTGCTAAATGGCATGGGCCATATGAGGTCTTGGAAAGAGTGGGAGAAGTAAATTATAAGGTAAGACAGCCAGGTAGGAGGAAACCTGAGCAAATTTACCATATAAACCTACTCAAGCCCTGGAAAGATAGAGAAGTCTTGTCAACCCTAGTAACCCCAGGTCCGTCAGAGAGTCAAGAAACTGACCCAGAGGTTAGCATAGCTGAAACCCTGTCCGTTCATCAGAAACAAGAGGTTCAGAATTTAGTGAGAAGAAACAAAGAAATCTTCTCTACACAGCCAGGTAGAACTAGCGTAATTGAACATGACCTAGTCTCTGAACCGGGGGTCCGAGTTAACCTTAAACCGTACCGAATCCCAGAGGCCAAAAGAGAGGCTATAAGTTTAGAGGTTAAAAAAATGCTAAAACTAGGCGTAATTGAGGAATCCCAAAGTGGGTGGAACAGCCCTATAGTCTTAGTCCCAAAGCCAGCTGGTACAACAAGGTTTTGTAATGACTACCGGAAACTAAACGCGGTGTCAAAATTTGATACTTATCCTATGCCCAGGGTAGATGAACTTGTAGAGAGACTGGGCAAAGCCCGATATCTCACAACCCTAGACCTAACAAAAGGTTACTGGCAGGTTCCCCTCACAGAAAGGGCAAAAGAAAAGACAGCCTTCTCAACCCCAGATGGCCTCTTTCAGTATAGGGTGCTGCCTTTTGGCTTACATGGAGCTCCCGCCACATTCCAAAGAATGATGGATAAAATTTTAAAACCACATGCTCGGTATGCTGCTGCCTACCTGGATGATGTGGTAATCCATAGTGAAGATTGGCAATCCCACCTTCCAAAGGTCCAAGCTGTGCTCGACGCAGTTCGGTCTGCTGGACTAACTGCTAACCCCGCTAAATGCACCATTGGTCTGGAGGAGGCCAAGTATCTGGGGTATTCTATTGGCAGAGGTTTACTCAAACCCCAAACACTCAAAGTGGAGGCGATACAAGGTTGGCCAAGGCCAGTTACAAAAAAACAAGTAAGGACCTTTTTGGGGTTAATTGGGTACTATAGAAGGTTTATTCCCAATTTTGCAACTAAGGCAACCCCACTAACCGACCTCACAAAAGCAAGAGGGTCGCTTATGGTAAAGTGGTCCCCCAAAACCGAACAGGCCTTTAGAAGCCTGAAAGAAGCTCTCTGTGCCCAACCAGTGTTGGTCACACCTGACTTCTCCAAAGAGTTCGTAGTCCAAACCGACGCATCTGAGGTAGGGCTGGGGGCGGTACTCTCCCAGGAGTCTCAAGGTGAGGAACACCCCATCCTTTATTTAAGTAGGAAACTAAATCCCCAGGAGAAGAATTACTCCATAGTAGAGAAAGAGTGTCTCGCAATAAAGTGGGCTGTAGAGACGCTCAAATACTACCTGTTGGGGAGAAAATTCCGGTTGGTCACAGATCATGCACCCCTTACCTGGATGTGTCAAAACAGGGAGAAGAATGCTAGAGTGACCAGGTGGTTCCTAAGCCTACAACCCTTTAAATTTTCTGTGGAACACAGGTCAGGGCACAAACATGGCAATGCTGACGGGTTGTCAAGGATGCACTCCCTAATATCCATGGTCGCTCATCCCTCGGGGTCTGAGCTGGGGGGGAGGATATGTGACAGAAACCAGGGGATGGTAATAAATTCCATATATAGGGCTCCCAGGATACTGAACAGTTTCTATCCTGTCTGGCCTGGGAGTGCAGCCTTATAATACATGCACTCCATCCCACAGTTTGGCAAGCGCTGGAACTGAGGGATGAGAGATCCAGACCAGAGTTTGTCTGGCTGCCTGATTTCTGTCACCTGTCATGCTAATTAGAAATCAGGTATGTAAGACTGATTTCCTGGTTGCTCTTGTCTCTTCTCCAGAGCCTGGAAGGCTGCTGAACACAGTGGGGAGAAGCCTCTTCCCCACACAGGTTCAATCGTTCTGTTCATTTGGCTAAGTCTGCAAAAGTACCTTGTTTTGTTGTTGGAAAGTGGAAAAATCCACTTCCACCCTGAGTTAGGGAAATCTAAGTTAAGTTATCGCTCAGGTGAGCAGCTTTTGTTTTGATGTGTTTTGTTGTATGCACTGTGGCAGTCTCAGTGCCTGGGACTGAATAAACCAGGCCCAGCCTGTTTAAAGGAACAGTACGTGACGCCTCCTCATTTTAACCTACCCTAAAAGACCGTGTTCTAACCGTCCCGGACAAGCGGCGGAGCCCCGGAGTAAGCTGTTTGTCACAATATATATATATATATATATATATATAAATTGTGACAGAGTCACTGTTCTTATGGACTAAAGAGCTAGTAGAGTGGATAGGTTCCAGTGTGCAGGAGGTTACATTTCTCTCTGTGAGCTTGCTGCAGCTGGTACCAATTTAGACAGCACTCCTAAGTGAAGGTGAAAAAAGGCAGGAAGTACCTTGACATGAGAGAGACTGGCTGCTTTCCCTCAGAGAAGGGGATAGCGATGAGTTCTCCCCAGCTGCGGAAGCTGGCACAGACCCCCAGGCCCGCTAGACGGTGGTCATGGAGTCTGCTGGGACTGCCTGGGTTGCTAATCTCAGGAAGAAGACGGAAGGATGAGTGACCATGCTGAGCGGGGATGTCCTGTCCTTAGCATTTACAGAGGAGAGTTTTTCTGAGCTCACGTGGACCCGAGTACCCCTAGGAAGGAAGGACGTGAGGTTGTGCTGAAGCAGTGACGTCTGCTCCAATGGACTAACATATAAGCAAAACTCTTTATTGCTGTGTGCTTAAGACTGTTCATGTGGGGTGCATATGCCAGGGCATGTTTTAATCTGGGAACCAGTATAGTTGGCCAGCTGTCGTTAGAGAGGGCTGAAGCAAAGTTGAGTTCTTTTCCCTAACGGGAATAGGTATTTATTTTTTGTTTTCTTTTTGACTTAAAGGGACAGTGGGTCTGTTCTTGTATGGTTTATACCTGCAAATAAACCCCATGTATAGAGAAATACAATGTTTTCGGCCTTAATCTGAGACTGAAAGAGACTGCAATGTGGTAAGGTATCACTGTGTGTGTACGTGACTAGGTCTCCCTCTGGGCTACTCTTGCCCCCTTACCTGGTGCGGGTGCCGCCGGAGACAAAGGTGGACCCGCTGTCAGTTAGAGGCAGGGAGTGTGCGGTTTTGGAGCGGTGATCGTGTCGCTGGAACCCGCGGAGGTTCTAAGTGCAGGGCGACGCCATCTTATACAGGTCGCGCATGCCCAGTGAACTGTACGCATGCGCGGTAGCCAAGGACAGCGGCGGCCATAACATAGTAGCCCCTGCAGGGGAACTACAGTTCCCAGCAGCCTCCGGGGCTGTTGATCACATGCTGCGCATCAGCCAATAGGACTGCAAGGATTCTCTGCAACTTAGTGGATACATGGGGTATGCTGCGAGCCATGCCAGTAGGAGATAGGACAAGGAGAGAGTATGGTGTTTGTGCAGGGGCCTGTGGCAAGGACCAGTAGGTAATGAAGAAACAGGCACACGGTCTTAATCAGCAACAAGAAGGTTTAATGTGCCATGAAAACCCATGTTTCAGCGGTACAATACTGCCTTTCTCAAGGTGAGGGCCTTCACCTTTTAGAAAGGCAGTATTGTACTGCTGAAATGTTGGTTTTCATGGTACATTAAACCTTCTTGTTGCTGATTAAGACTGTGTGCCTGTTTCTTCATTACCTACTGGACTACTTTGGGATGTCAGGAGCTCCCTAGAGCCAGTGCACCGGCAGCTAAGTACTGTACCCCACATCTACCAGTGTGACTGAGTGCGTACACTACCCTCTATCTATCTAGGCCAAAAAAACCCATAGGCCCCAGCTAGGCCCCGACTCCCCCTTTGAGCTTGTGGCTGCTGCAAGGACAGGCCCAGTAGATAGGGACACTGCCCCTGTAGTACCAGGCATCAGGGACACAGCCAGGACATGGCGGCAACCTGGCATCTGGTGGCATACAGAGACTGTTATGGTGGGACCCTCCAGCTGGATACCACCCACGTGGAGGCGGACTAATCGCTGATGATGATGGCGTGGGACCAGGTGGCCCCTCTTGTCTTCAGTCGGCAGGTATCACCACATCTCCAAATGCATCAACAAATCACACTTTAGTTGTAGGCAGCGCTGTCGCACAAATTGGGTGGGTTGACTCTTGTGGACACTAGGGTGGTTGGGTTCCATGGGGCACCCCAGTACTTTGGGGGGATATCCCATCAGGGTGTGGACATTGTGTTGGAGGGCACTGTGGGGTTATGCCTGTGCATGGCCTAATTGGTGTGGGTGTTACATTGTTATTGCTATTATTATCTGCATGTAGTAAACTGCTATCTATACCAGCGGTGTGCAAAGTGGGGGCCCCGCGCTCTTCCCCCAAGGCATTTAAATTAAGTGCCGGGGGATCGCGTGAGGCCCCTGCAACTCTACACTTACCTTGTCTCTGCCAGCGTCAGGACTAGTGTCCATGACAACACAGCATCAAATGATGCGGGGTGGTCATTTGACGTGATGTCACAAACATCAAATGACGTCGCAGGTCACGTGACGTGCCGAGCGAGGTAAGGGTGGGGGCGCACCATCGGAGGTAGAAAGGAGGAGGGGTGCAGCAAAAAAAGTTTGCACGCCCCTGATCTATACCATTGTGTGTATTCTTGTATTGGGTCCTGTGACGGGATTATCCAACATAGTTAGGATCCTATCGCAAGACGGATCAGGTACACCCCGGGCTCCCAGCAGCGAAGCTCAGGCCTCCTGTGAGCCACAAGTAAAAGCACCACACACCCACACGTAGTAGCCGACTCATCTCCCATAGGGTGGGGGAAGCAGTGCTACATATATATAAAGAAGTGTTTCTGAATTTTATATCTATGATTTTATATAAATATCTATCTTTATAATTGTACATGAATTTTTTTTTTTTGCTTTTTCCCCCCCCAGATTCTAATGTGGACATGCACAGATATGCGTCATCAACTATACTATACCATTGTTTATCGCATCACGTCATGTACATGGAATCATTTAAATAAACAATACAGATGAGCATGTTAATATTTCTTTTAGTTGTATGTAGGACAAAGCCTTTGGATGTTATAATGATAAAACATGAATAATTATATTTCAAGATGTACAGTATATCACTTGGATACCCATTATACAGTCCTTAGTGTCAAAATTATTTATATATGGTGTTATTAGTGTAATTGTCATATATTTTGTGATGAATAATATTCATTATTACCAGTCTCTGTGTTTTCCTGTATGTATAGTATAGCCATACCTCATACAATGTTCATATATGAATGCAACACATGTCATTAGGGTTATATGAATTCCACCTGACCTTTCACAGGCAAAGTATGAATGCTAGAAACAGGGGCCCTGGCAGGCAGATTTTAGCCCGTACAATTACAAACACAATAAACAAACATAACATATACATATATACACACATCAGAAGCACATACCACACACAATAAGACACCAAATACACACACCAAATGCATGCAGCAGGCACGAACAAACACACTATTTAACCACACGTACACCACATACACACATAGTACATGCTATACATACAGATGTAGCAAGTCTTACTGTTGCTCTTTGTCGCAGCCCCCTGTAATCCCATGACCGCGAAGATCGCGGCCCATATCTATAGAAGTATATTTTTTACACATGGTTAAATGGAGTTTGCAGTTGTGGCCTCCGTCAGTCTCCATGTTTTGTCTTTTTCTGGTCTCTGCTTTGTTTCTTAGGTCTCTGATTTATATCATACATATTTTCTCATTCTCCTAATCAAGTTTTTGGGGGGTTACCCAAATTAGGGTTTATCTATGTTCTCTACGATTACATTATGTAAGTAATCAGTCATTAGTGTTCACTTCTAATGTATATATATATTTTCACATGATAATACACTATGTGTTATATATGTAACAGTAGCCTTGTTACACATATCCTCATTTATGATAATTGTTATCTTCATGTTTGCTCCAATGGTTCTATCTCTTATATATGTAGCCATGTATAAAAATGGTATACAGTTCTTTCTCATGCTGGAATTAAACCTGGTAAGTGTGCAGGATTGCCAGCATCAATCATGGAGGTTTGCCCTCACACCCTGGTGAAGTGTCATATGTATACAAGGGGAGTGGTAACATGCTCTGTGTCCACTATTAGTGACATAAGAGGTGTGGCTGTTTTCTGAGTCTATATAAGACACAGCACTCACAAAGGTTAGTGTGTTCAAGTTGGTTAATCAAGTGTGCTTTGTAGTGGATGGAGATCAAGTTCAAGGGATCAGTGATGGTCCAGTTCTGGAGGTCTGCAGCAGTTAAGGCTGTCAGATATAATCAATAGTATCTGCACTGTGATCAGGGACCTGACACAGGTGGTGACCTCCCTGACCAGGTGGTGACCTCCCTGAGGGGAGAGGTGACCCAACTCCATTGGGAGGGAAGAACTTTCTGAAGGGATGTGCAGCAAGGGAATGAGCGGCTGAGTACGACCGCTGTGAGGGGCAGTCTGCCTATGATGATAATAAAGATGCCCTTATTCACCAAAACCCTCATGTGTGAGTGTGGAGTTACTCAGCAGAGGAAGGCACCAAGAAGGAGTTCCTCATCAGATACATCCCCCTGCAGCCGCAGAGATCCTGATGAGGTGGAGGCGCTGCATCAGATGGAGACTCAGGAGTCCTGTACGCCAGCAGGTACACCACAACATACAGACATGTAATGGGGACCAGTTAGACCACAGGGGCCAATGTGAGATTGGGTGGGTCCAGAAAAACCGTTACATTAATGGAGGCGCTGCTGAGACACCTATCAACAGGACAGGCTTTTGCTGGGCACACTAGGAAACAGGGAGAGTGTATGCTGCCCGTCAGTGCTGTGTATGGGATGGAGCCTAGGGGTAGTCAGGGGCCTGATGGATTTGTCAGCTTGCAAAGGACAACCTCGGATCCTGAGTGGGGTTAAGTGGGTCTGGAGACAGGGCTATAGCTGTTCTAGTCACCTTGAGGCAGCTAGTTGGTAGGATGCCTAAAGGAATAGCCTGTTAACGTGGTCAGGAATTCTGGAGAGGGTCTGCGCTAGGCTGGCCAACAGTAGGTAGACGCCCTAGTACTGCATGGGAGAAGCCAGAGTACTCTAGCCATGAGCCAGGACACTTACCGCAAAGAACAGACTGGAGGAAGGTGGACACAGCATACACAGAGAGAGTGAGCCTAGCCTGAGGTAGTGCAACATGAGTCAGACATACATAGATACATGTAGATGGTGCATCGTGGCATTCTTTATTGCATCAGAATGGCAGCTGCCCCGCAGAGAGGAGCTCCATGTGCGATATGAGAAAATACAGAGTGGAAATGGCGACCGCAAGTAGGGAAGATCCGTGCGGTGCGGAGAATCCAAGATGGCGGACCGCGGCTGATGGAGGGAGCGCACGTGGTGTGCGTACTACTGAGGAACAAGCTGCGGAAGGAACTTTTGCCAGCATGTTGGGGAATGGCGCTAAGGCGGTTGTCGCGCCGTTTTGGTCCTGTCTAGGATCAAGGGGTGCTACCCTGGAGGACAGTGTTGAGGACATTGTGGCTGTGTGCGGTGAAAATGGAGAATCTGCTTGCCAGACGGTGAGCTACAACCAAAAATCTACCTCAGTTGCTTATGTGAATGGCCGTGTAAACCAAGATGGCGGCTCCTGCTTCACTGGGAGACCGCGTGGGCCGAGTGCAGAAAATTCTGCAAATGCAAAAGTTGCAAGAAGTTGGCCGGGATTGGCGCCAAGCAAAGAACCCCACCCTGCTGGGGGGTATGGCGTGAAAGCTGTGGCTGTGCCCTCATGGACTGTGACAGGCTCAGAGCCAGTACTGGGTTACCCAGTGAATCTGTGGGACCCTCCCCTAATATCTACCAGGGGGAGAGGTTTCCAATTGTGCCAAATGAGAGTGGAGCTGGCTGAGGGAGGAGTTATCACACCGACCCTGCCCTTCAGTTGCGAAGAACTGGTGAATAGGAAAGACCAATACAGAAAGTGTCCCCTGTACCCATCATGGCCAGCAAACAAGAGAAAGAGATGGACATCTCCGCTCACCCCTATTCATTACCAGGAGGCTTCCTGGTGCTCAAGGCGGGTGACAAAGAAATAATAAAATGCCTCTGTATGCAGTGCCGACTACCAGGTGGCGTAGCCAGCACAACAATGTGGCATCCACTACCTATGGGCCATGCAGCCCTTCTTACCAGGGCAGACCGTGGAGGCGGGAGCGGACACAGCTAAACTGACAGCTGAAGCCTTGCCTTGCTCTCAGTCAAGCATACAAACGGGTGAATCATCCGATTAACCCTCCAGGCGCTCAGAATATAGCATAGTCCTGCTGGTGCAAGATAAAGTAAATCTTCTAGACCCAGGCGATACACAACCTTAGTGTAATATGAAGACACATATAATCATTCCCCCCAACCGGCTCACCGCGAGCACTATGAGGTTGGGATATGGGACACTCACGTGTAAGTCTTTGTAGTGGTTAGTGAAGCCTGTGCGGGTCTTCTCAGTATAATATATCTGCTTCTCCTGGCTGAAGTCAGGGTGTCTCTGCTTGTGATCTTTGCTCTTCACCGCCAACCCAATACCCGCAGACGCGGAGGGCGGTCACCTGACCGGCGGCCTGAACGATACTTGCTGATAACGTCACGGCAGACTCAGTGAAGGAAACCGCAAGCCAGCAGGAACTCAGCGTGCAGACGCTTGATGCAGCAATGTAAAGGAACTTCTCAAGGAGAGAAAGATGCGTCGCACAGCACAAAAATAGATGAAGGCTGATGTGGGATAAAAATAAGCTTTATTTGCACAAGGTGCAAGCGAGTCCTCTTTACGCGTTTCGGCCTGGAAGGCCAAAGGCCTTCCAGGCCGAAACGCGTAAAGAGGACTCGCTTGCACCTTGTGCAAATAAAGCTTATTTTTATCCCACATCAGCCTTCATCTATTTTTGTGCTGTGCGACGCATCTTGCCCTCAGTCAAAGCAGAACCTGTTGATCCCGGAGAATGGGGATCACTCCTGATGATAAAGACGGAGCCTGGAGAGAAAGGGGCCTACAACCGTGGTGAGAACATGGAACCTCACCATTGGTCCCCTGCGGGAGTGCCACTCCCCGAGACGGAGTTCGGATCCTCAGATGAGGAGCAAGCGACTCCGACGTCGGTGGTGATGCGCCTACCGGCGGACCACTACAGCGGTGCTGCAAAGGAAACGGGTCTTACCTGTGTTGCAGCGGAGCGGAGTTCCGAGGTGCCGAGGTCGCCTGTGTGGAGGCAACCAGGGCGGAGAAGTCCCACGGCCGTTGTGACTGGCGGAGCAGACGGCAGAGAAGATCCCATCCCGAGCCGACGGAGCTGTGAGACACACCATTACCCTCCACAGGCGCCGGTGGTGGCAACGGCGGAGACAGGCCTAGCCCAGGCCCGAGCGGAACGGAGAGCTGAACCTTCACTTCCAGCGGTGGATGTAATTGTGGAGGAAGAGGTTCCGGTGGGGAGCCCAACCCAAGATGGCGGCGGTGAGTCCCGCGAGATCGACGATGTCACATCCGGCGGACACAGCGGAGCCGGGTGGAAGATGGCCGCGTCCTTGCATCCACAGTGCTGCTCCAGGTCGCCTGGGTCCGGGAAGAGCTGGCAGGCCCTGCAGAAGCCTGGGAATCGTGAGACGGGTGAACCGGAAGGCCAGTCCGATGGTACCGGTCAAGGTAGCAAGAAGCTGCGGGTCTTAGCCCCGCGTCTGCCGACAGCGTTTCCCTATGCCCAACCCCCGGCCATAGTTAAGACACCTGCCCCTCATCTGGGTCCCAGTCGAGCCAAGGGTTGTCTGGGGAGTCACGGGCTAATTCGGATGAACGGACTAGGGAGAACTTGGAGTGGGGAGAGTGCTTTACCTCTAATGATGGGTCGGGTAGGGAAGTGTCGCTAAGGAGGGTGTCGTCATGTCCCAGTGAATGTACCAGTCTGATGAGTGTCACAATTAGGCCTAAACGCTTAGGATCGAATTCTAGGTCGACGGGTACGTCAGGAATATCATCTGGGGGAGAGCCAGAGGACAGTGAGGGTACGGTGGCTGTACCAGAAAGCATTAGGGAGAGATAGACCCGTGGTGGGCCCCGAAGTCTGAGGGGTATGAGGCTTGGTTGGACCGCACAAGATTTATCTTGAGGAGAGAAGGGATCGTAGATTATTGGTGGGGAGTAGGGGAGTTCACGAAAGAGGAGCGGTTGGAGGAGCTTAGGTTGAGATGGCATGATATACACTCAGGAGTAGTGGATTCCAAGGGGACAGCCATATTTAGGGACCCCGTTGAGCCAGATGAGCCATTGTCATGGGTGCTGCCAAGCAGGGCAGGTAATAAAATGCTTATTAGGACCAGCAGGGCTGAGAGGTCCATTGTTACTAAATACAAAAAGTCTCATGGGTTGGAGTACCCTTATGTACCAGAGCCCTTGATGCAGGAGATCGAGGATGGGAGAAGTGTGTGGCTGAGGGAAACCATCGAGGATTACATTATGAATAAATCTGGTGGGTACGCTGGTTTCAAAACAGAGGAAAGGATCACTCAGTTGATGAGGGTATGGAGTGTTGGGCGCAACATCTATATGCACCGGGTAGAGTATAGTCCAGAATGTGGGCTGCCTAGGGAGCACAGTGTAACCATTAAGGACATCACCGGTAGGGAAGTGCAGAAGCCAGACCCTAGGCACTACTATTAGGTAGTAGATGGGGATTCTCCTTAGGAGCAGTGCGGTCTGCTGGTCAGCAGGCACTGTTTGAGACATGTTATTATGCGATGCAACTGTATAATGTATTTTTATATAATGTGTGTTGGTTATGTTTTGCAGTGCTGCCTGGAGGAAGGTTCTGCAAATTTAGATCCCAGCCGGGCCGTTGGGGTTCACCAGGGGGAGAATGTAGTCATGTATAAAAATGGTATACAGTTCTTTCTCATGCTGGCAGTAAAACCTGGTAAGTGTGCAGAATTGCCAGCATCAATCATGGAGGTTTGCCCTCACACCCTGGTTAAGTGTCATATGTATACAAGGGGAGTGGTAACATGCTCTGTGTCCACTATTAGTGACAAAAGAGGTGTGGCTGTTTTCTGAGTCTGTATAAGACACAGCACTCACAAAAGTTAGTGTGTTCGAGTTGGTTAATCAAGTGTGCTTTGCAGTGGATGGAGATCAAGTTCAAGGGATCAGTGATGGTCCAGTTCTGGAGGTCTGCAGCAGTTAAGGATGTCAGATATAATCAATAGTATCTGCACTGTGATCAGGGACCTGACACAGGTGGTGACCTCCCTGAGGGGAGAGGTGACCCAACCCCATTGGGAGGGAAGAACTTTCTGAAGGGATGTGCAGCAAGGGAATGAGCGGCTGAGTACAACCGCTGTGAGGGGCAGTCTGTCTATGATGATAATAAAGATGCCCTTTTTAACCGAAACCCTCATGTGTGAGTGTGGAGTTACTCAGCAGAGGAAGGCACCAAGAAGGAGTTCCTCATCAGATACATCCCCTGCGGCCGCAGAGATCCTGATGAGGTGGAGGCGCTGCATCAGATGTGAGTAGGACTCAATCCCCACTACCTCAGATGCCTGTCTTGCTGATATTCCCATACCAACACAGGGGGAGACTCAGGAGTCCTGTAAGCCAGCAGGTACACCACAACATACAGACATGTAATGGGGACCAGTTAGACCACAGGGGCCAATGTGAGATTGGGTTGGTCCAGAAAAACCGTTACATATAACTATAGAACATGTCTGTATGGGTTATAAGTTCATCTTTGTTGTTAATATGTTTGCCTATTTTCATTGATGTCTGTTTAGTTTTGTGTAATAGGATCGTTTTTTGCATTGTTATATACTACTGTCCAGCAGTTAATAGGGTTAAGTACAAATTGTATTTTGATTATATTGTCCGTTCTTAATTAGTAGTGGGTGTGCAAACATATGGATTTGGTATAAAGGGGAAGCTAGCTGACCAATGGGATCAACCCCTGACAAAGTCATCCGTGATGAAACGCGTAGGGCGTTTCCTGGAGCGGCGAGTGAGCTGTTGTTTTTACTGCACGCAAACAGAAAGGCAGACTATCATATTTCCAGGCTGCAGAGGGCAAGTGTGATGCCCTTGATCCACACTGCGTGGTGTTGAACGAACTGGAACCAACCCAAGGAGGTGTATGTGCAGCCGGAGGAAGAATCTCTGTGGGACACAAGGTGGTTACTCTATCTGGTACACAGAGTATCAAGGCACCCTTTGGACTACTGTGTGCAGTGAAAGAGGCACTTTCCATTTGAGAACGTTTTCATTTGGATCCATGATGCAGTTTGGCGATTGAGTATATCTCATACATGCTTATATTCTAGCTCTGTTTGTGAGTGCGCATTTTATATTTGTTCCAGTCAGATAAAATTATTTTTATACTTTAACACACTAGGAAAGCACCTGTTTCTTTTTGTCTTTTGCAGATATATAGGGAAAACAATTCTGTGCACAACAGGTAGAAGAGAATAAAAGGTTTTTTGAAGTCCAGTCAATAATAGGATTATGAAAGACAAACCACAGTAAACTGAGAATAAAAGTAAAACTAGGGGCCAGGATTACGTCCAAAGAAATGTGCTCCTTTTTATCATGATAAACCAGGAGGAGTGGAGTCGTTTTGCATAGAAATGGTTCCAGGATTGAATTGGTATCCATCAATTGACTCCACCACCTCCACTTGGCTCTTCTTTAATAACAGACCAAATAACGCACCCGGTAAAGTATTACCACAATATTGTCAAATACCAATTTAAAATTGCGGTAATACCACTTGTAATTTTTTCACCTGGTGTGATAATACTGTAACTCAACTTTAATGGAATTTTATGTATGTGGGCCAAGGTGTCTTACGGAGTAGCCCTGTACAGTATGTTATGGAAAACATTGCTACAGTATTCTTCATCCAGGAATTCCAGAACAAGATTATATGACTGCTGAAGGCCAGAGTTGGACTTCCAAATTCTAATCATAAGTGAAAGGGACATAACAGGAATTAAAATTATTATCGGAATGCAATAGAATGCCCTTTGTTTCGTTTACTGAGGAAGTTGCAATATATTCTGCCCATTTAGATGAACAAGAAATTAACAGGTCTGTCTATTTAAAGGAAATTAAAAAGTATGAAGCCCAATAATTATGGAGACAATAGAAAAAAACTAATTTTTCTGCTGAAAGGGCCTGCAATTATCAAGCATGCAAATTTCAATGTGGAGTCAGTCAATTTGGCAGGGAAGTGTTTATAAAGGTTAGCTTCTCCAAGTACTGTAGATCCTTGCAAAATGTATAAATACCCCAAAATGCAGATAAAAAAATCCCTTCATCTCTGTCACCTTAGGAATGTTTTCCCTATCAGATCTGGCAACCATTTGCAGTTTCCAAATTTCTGTTTTTCTTCTCTTTCACTAATTTGATTATTTAACATCTTTCTGCCAAAAAGAAAAATAGAATTGAGCAAGCAGGAATTTACAAGATCACATATTGACCTCATTAGACCTTTTCAGTTAAAAATATTCAGAGTTTAATTTTCCTTAATAAAGTCTGTTAAATCTTACCCTTTTTGTGTTAAACAGGCTCTTTGACTCAAGTCAATTTCATTTGTTCATAGCTTGTCAGAAACAGCATTAACCTCACACACTTAATAATTTTTATTAAAAGGTGAATTAAAAATATCGGTCTATATACAATAGTTGATAGGAGATATAAGGAGCAGTCACATATGTGTAATATTCTGTCACGTGCTAACTGGGGCACGGAAAGATCCATGCGGTACATGCAGAATGAAAAAAAGAAAGCACTCTGGTGGTCTTGTGAAGGCGGGGTTTTGGTAGAAGTGGTCGACGTATACAACACGTTTGTTGTTTACCATTATGCTGCTTTTACATGCTTGTTACTGTTTTTTTCAAGCTGTTTTTACATGCTTGTTACTGTTTTTTTCAAGAGTTGCCATAGTGATGGTGCCCCATGAAAGTGCCCTAGGCAGTATCGTTACCTATTGATATACTTCCTTCTCTGAATTGCCACATTGTGTTTTCGCACTTTCTGTATAGTACTTTTGATACATCGCTAAGCCCACATAAGAACTATACTTGTTCTAGTTTTGCCTATACAAGTCAATATCTTTTTAAATGCAACTTTGCTGATCGCATTGATACTGTTTCCATATTCGGGACTCCTTACACTTTTGATAACATGGCGAGCAGGGCTGGCTGGGAGTTTGTCAGGGCCCAGTACATTGGGTGTATAGCGTGGCCTCTTATATTCTCTGGCATCTCCTCCTGAAACGTCATGGTGACGTGGTGTCTTGTGACTTCCAGGTATACACTTCTCAAGCAGTGAGTGTATGCTAACTGGGGGCTCCTTTCATCGCCCACTCTCCACCTCTGGAATGACGTCTTGGGCTTTGAATTTATCATTTGTGTTTTGCATACTACCTCCCCTCCCCTGCACCCTGTTGTTCCACTAGTGGCTGAGCGGGTGTCCCTCTCTCTGTTATAGAGCATTACAATCATGTATACACTTCATCACAAATGAGGTACAGTATAGCTTAAACAAATGTTTAACAGATATTAGGTACTTTATGGAACCACAGTAGTATAGGCTGTGAGACTCAAGTAACAGGTAAGAGTGTTCAGATTATACAGAATACCAGAAAGCACAATAGTAAAAGTCTGGTGATGGCACTGAATGCACCAAAACACATCACAAAAACCTAGACACATTAGCCAAAGAAGCCCGCTGCCAACGCCATAACTAAATTAAGAGATGCAGGGGGCTACATCCACTAATGGGCACTCATTTTGCTTATAATCAACCATGGCAAGAAGAATTTGCACCTTATTCACCAAAATTACTACAGATGTAGTAAGATTTACTGCTGGCGTGAGCACTGTGAAGTGCATCTAAGTGCGCTGCAATTATTTACATTTTGTGGGGTGAGTGCAACTCACTTGCGAGTGCAAAGTGGCCCTAAAAAAAAGAATCAGTTTTAGCATCAGTCATAGTACTCTGCAGTAATGATAGACAGCGCTCGTGTGCTAGTGTGTCTTTAATCCAAATGTAAATGCAACGTAACCCATCCCTTAATCCAGTTTTTTTCATATTATATCCCATTTTTCTAAATGTAACCCACCACTTATTCCCCTAAAACCTTCAGATGATTAAAGAGTATTTTTTAAGTGTTGCATTTTTTTTATTAGTGTAGCCCCGGTAAGAAATGGGGGCTATATATCTTTCTCCTACTGGTGTAAGTCCTGTTAAGGACAGGCCGTCAATAGTTATCATGGGTTTTCCCCCCGCTTCAAGCCCTGCCTTGAGTGATGGAGGCAGGCCCCTGACTCTGTGTGCAGGCCTGAGACAGAGGGGAGGGCCTGATGACATCATGAGGGGTGGGGCTGTCTAAACTTAGTTCTGCCTGTTCCTGTAAGTGACAAGCAGTTATGTCCTGGGAGCTGAGGAGTGAAGTTCTGGTCTGAGTTGGAGTAAGACCAAGTAGTTCTGTTCTGTCCTGGGAGCAGAGAGTGCTGAGAGGTCATGATTAGAGTGACACCTGTGCTTGGAGAGGAGGCAGAAGACCAGCCTGTTTAGAGCTGATAAAACTATAGCTGGTGAACCAATGCCCCTCACCCTGCTCAGGGGGTGAGGGGGGGAATCTTACCTCACCCAGAGGGTATACCCTTGGGGTGGGTGTCGGGGGTATTGAAGCCCCATACAGCCCATCCTGCAGGGGTACAGCTGGAGAAGGAGAGGAGGACAAGACCCTGTACACGCTGTGCATGAACTGCTGCTGTGTGCTGCTACTAATCTGCTGTACAGAATAAAGAGACATTGCTGCTTTTATCAAAGAACTGACTGAGACTGGAATCTCTCCTCCCTAAGTGGGAATTCTCTATAAGGGTTCCACCCCATATCCCTGGGGCTTATAGAGATGGAGGCGCTGCACCGTTGCTAGAGAAGATGGAGGCATATACCCCAGAAGACTGTCCCTGTTATCCCCAATACCAACGCGGGAGACTCAGGTCCTCCTGTTCCTCACAGGTATGCACCACCAACATGCATGTAGCCCGCCCTCACTACACCCTAGGGGTCCAATCTGCGACCGGGGGGGGGGGGGGGGAGGAACATGGGTTACATTTGGAGGCAAGCTGCTGAGATCCAGAACAGGACAGGCTTTCAGCAAAAGCAGAGCTGGAAGAGATAAGTGCATCTTCCGTGCAAGTACTGGAGAGAGTAGGGCATGTAATACCAGGGGTAGTCAGGGGAGCGTGGATTCCCGCACAGTACGCCCTGGGTGCCCTAAGAGGGTGTTGTAAGATGGGTGTGAGGCTATAGCTGTCCTAGTTCCTTGAGGCAGGTAGTGTGATGCAACTGGGGGGGTTAGCCTGTTAACTTGTCCAGGGACCATGGCCCAGGGCCTGCACTATGAGTGGCCAAAAGTAGGAGACGCCCGTACCTTAGGGAGATGCCCAGGTACACTAGCCAGCACCCACATAAAACACACCACAGAGTACTTGTAGGAACCATCAGCGAGTGCGGTGCACAGAGAAAGAGTTCTGCCTAGCCTGGTGTATGCCACATCATATCAGTGGGTGAAAGCAATCACAGGAAGCATGCAGAGAGCGTTCAGTAAGCAGTATGAGAGCAGTCAGTGTCTAGGAACGAGTTATACACTAGACACTGAGAATAGTGACATTTTACATTTGGAGGGCTCATCAAAGATGGCGCCGTCACTACATGTGCTCCGCGGACATGAAAGAGTTAAAAATGGCGAACGCAGCGCCATCCACAGCCAAGCAGTTAGCAGCCGAACTAAAATGGTGACTCCCACCAATCATGGATCGCGCACATGAAGCGTGCAAAGAGACTGTTAGGGAAATGTGGCGGGAGATGTGCAGGGGTTTGGCGACAAACCCAGATCCCCTGCAAAAGGAGCGTCGCGAAAGCCGAAAGCCCACCCACCTGTGCTGTGACTGGCCAACAGACAAGGCCACGTCACACTGAGAGAAGGAGTGCCCCTCCTCTTGTTTCCACCAGAGGGAGGGGGCACAAGGAGAGCCAATCAGGAGCATCCTCCCCAGCGAAGGGAGGGACCAGAAGTGAGAGCGAGGAACTTCACTTCCATCTGGCATTCAAAGAGCAAGGAGCTGAAACACTGAACTGTTCCACCCCTGAACTAACTATGTCAGAACTAAGCACGACGGTCTTCCAACTCCCAGGAGGCTTCCTGGTCATGGAGATCGAGGGCCGAGAGTACCTCCGGTGCCTGTGCGTCCACTGCAGGACACCCGGAACGGCCGCAAGCAGAAAAGCACGATGCCCTCAATGTGGCACGTACTACCTATGACCTAACGAACCATGGCCTATGCTAAAGACCCCTCGAGGTGCCTCTCCGAGAACCCTAACGGAGGTGGCGGAGACAGCAGACGAGGCTGCCCTAGTTCCCTGCATCACTGCTGAGGTGGGAACCCAGGCCCAGCCAACTACCGAGCCGAGAGAAACTCCGGCGGAGAAGAGCGTGACCGCAGTGGAGGTACCGGAGCGGGTCCGTTTTGTACCACTACCCACTGGCGGGGCCGAAAAAGACCCAGGTGACTCCCTAGCGGAGGATCCGATCAAGTCATCTTCGGAGGGAGAAGATGGCGTTTCATCGGTGGCGATGTGCCTACCGGCAAACCACCACAGCTGTAAGAAAGATGGCGGTCCACTTACCGGAGAGAGGGAGCAGACGAGTCCGGACACCCACCGACAGTGAGCACTGGTGGCCTGAGGCCCGTAGAAGTCCCACGGCCGTGGTGACTCCCAGTGCGGCGGAGACGGGATCCGAGACGGCTCCGGAGGAACCAGAGGTTATCAACCGGCAGCAAAGCAGTAAGGAGACTCCACCACCCCCTTACTCCCACCAGGCAAAGAAGGAACCTGTAGAGGGCGAGAGAGAAAGGCTTGCGGCCTACTTACCCGTCCGCGGACCGGATGATCCACCACCGCCCCTTCCGGTCTTCGACGCACTTCCGGTGTGTGACCACGGAGCGGATGGAGATTCCGCGGGCGGCAACGATGACGAAACTTCCAGTTCCGGTTGGCACGGAGGGCCGGCGGCCATCTTTGCGGCCCGAGGAGCCGTCATGACAGCTGCACTTGCCAACCTTGACCGCCACGGCGTTCACAGAGGAGCACGAAGCACGCCGGAGAGGGCAAGCAAGAAAGTGCCCAGTGGCCGCGGCATTACCCGCTTGCTGGACATTGTTTCGGACATTGCCCCAGCCCCTAGCGCCATCACCCCGGCTACTGCCCCTGCCCCGTCACGAGTCATTACACCGGGACCTAGCGGGGATAAATTAAGTTAGAACCCCAAGTACTCCAATGATTTGAGGGATTGGAAACTAAGTGACGAGGGATCTGATGGGGAAGTACCATATGATAATGTGATACGTGTGCCTAATCCAATGACATTTTCGCCTGTGTTTAGAGGGAGGGCCCGAGGGTCCCACACTACTGTGGAGGAAGGGCCTGTAAGCAAAGTGGTTTCCAAAATGAACCCCACCATCTACATTAATGCAAAAGGTAGAGGCAGCTGCTCGTGCTCTACAGAGGCGGTCACGTCCGGTGTATCATCCCAAACTGAGTCAGAGACAGGTACTTCTAGTGCCGTATCCGAGTATGAGCACCGTGACAAGTGGTGGGCACCCCTGTTCACTGGGTACCACAAGGGTATGGACCGTACCAGGTTACTGTTATTTAGGAGCAACATAGTAGATCATTGGTGGACGGTAGGTGCCTATACTCCCCAGGAGGTGGCGGATGAGCTAGAGCATAGATTTCAAGAGATAGAACAAAAGATCATCCTTCCTAAGGGGCCTAGTATTTTGTATGATGACATTGCTCCTGCAGAACCGGAGTTTTGGGTACTGCCAAGCAGGCCGGGCCACAGGAAGCTGCCCAGGTTGAGCCGAGCAGACAGAGCTATAGTGGCTAGGTATAAGCAGTCACACGGATATGATTTTCCTTATGTGCCTGAGCCGATAATGAGTGAGATAGAGGAGCAAAGAGATAGCTGGCTCAGAGAGGCAGTGCAAGAATACTTGCGTACCAAGTTCGGGAAAGCCGGGTACCAGAACGAGGATAAAATCAGTGAGGTAGCCCGAGCTTGGAGTGTGGGGAGGTGCATATACATGCACAGTGTGGTTTATAGGCCAGAATCTGGATCAGTACAGCAATATTCTGTCACTATAACAGACCATAATGGGAGGCAGGTACGGAAGCCTGACCCAAAACACTATAATTAGTTAGGTTCTCCATGTTGGGAGGTACCCTTTTCGTTATTACACCATCTGCGTGGATGGTCTGAGTTATGCACACTAATCATATGAACTGTGTTTTGTTTCCCAGATTTGTTCACCGCAGGATGGAGCTGCTAAAGTTAGGTCCAAGTGGGGACCATTGGATTCCACCTGAGGGAGAGTGTAGCCCTGGTAAGAAATGGGGGCTATACTGTATATCTTTCTCCTACTGGTGTAAGTCCTGTTAAGGGCAGGCCGCCAGTAGTTATCATGGGTTTTCCCCCTGCCTCAAGCCCTGCCTTTAGTGATTGAGGCAGGCCCCTGACTCTGTGTGCAGGCCTGAGACAGAGGGGAGGGCCTGATGACATCATGAGGGGTGGGGCTGTCTAAACTTAGTTCTGCCTGTTCCTGTAAGTGACAAGCAGTTATGTCGTGGGAGCTGAGGTGTGAAGTTCTGGTCTGAGTTGGAGTAAGACCAAGTAGTTCTGTTCTGTCCTGGGAGCAGAGAGTGCTGAGAGGACATGATTAGAGTGACACCTTTGCTTGGAAAGGAGGCAGAAGACCAGCCTGTTTAGAGCTGATAAAACTATAGCTGGTGAACCAATGCCCCTCACCCTGCTCAGGGGGTGAGGGGGGGAATCTTACCTCACCCAGAGGGTATACCCTTGGGGTGGGTGTCGGGGGTATTGAAGCCCCATACAGCCCATCCTGCAGGGGTACAGCTGGAGAAGGAGAGGAGGACAAGACCCTGTACACGCTGTGCATGAACTGCTGCTGTGTGCTGCTACTAATCTGCTGTACAGAATAAAGAGACATTGCTGCTTTTATCAAAGAACTGACTGAGACTGGAATCTCTCCTCCCTGAGTGGGAATTCTCTGTAAGGGTTCCACCCCATATCCCTGGGGCTTATAGAGATGGAGGCGCTGCACCGTTGCTAGAGAAGATGGCAGCATATACCCCAGAAGCCTGTCCCTGTTATCCCCAATACCAACGCGGGAGACTCAGATCCTCCTGTTCCTCACAGGTATGCACCACCAACATGAATGTAGCCCGCCCTCACTACACCCTAGGGGTCCAATCTGCGACCGGGGGGGGGGGGGGGGGGAGACATGGGTTACATTAGATTACAGTAAATGACAGTTTAGAAATAAATTTAAAAAAGACTTTATTATTTCACAGTCCTCTTCCAAATATATACAGTATCTTCAACCCACATCTTCTTTGGGCTCTTGTGCACTTACACTTACAGTATAAAATAATTGTGAGAATGTTATTTATTAATCATTGAAAAGAAATAGATGCACAAATTACACTGTGTGGACTGCATACTTTAGATAAACTTGTATTCATATGCATGTCATTGAATTTCTGAGTATGCGTGTACTATAGAGCTTGTATAGAAATGCATATGCATGTCTCATTTCTGTACATGCATCTACTATAGAACTTGTATGCATGGCATTGCATTTCTGCACATGCACAGTACAGGTATAGTATTGACAATTGTATGGAACGCATACAGTACATTACAAGAAACAGATGCATAAATTACATTACATTACAGTATCGCTGGAATTGTTCCTAAATGATCATGGTGTTGCTGCTCATCAGCCTGTCAAAGTCTTCAAAACAAGGATGAAAACAAGAATTAAACAATGACTACAGTCAATTGCTGAATTTAAATCTTTTTACAAAACTGTGTTTATTGAATTCAAAATTAAAAAAAAATTGAATTTATATATACATTGTAACATCGCCGGAAGAAGAGATCAGTGTATCTCGAAAGCTTGCACAAATAAAAGCATTTCGTTAGCCACAGAACGGTATCATCTATTTATTTTTTGATTATATATATATATTAATATATATATATATATATATATATATATATATTCAGTCCTTGAATTCTTCAATTCTTCTTCACTTGGATGACTCCAGCCCACAGTCCTCTGATACCGTAAATGTGCATTGATTGTGTCTTTCATAGTCTTGAATTGTGCAGCAGTGAGTTTAAACTGCTTTGTTCAGTTCAGCTAAAATGGCTCTCCTCATTTTTGGGAATCACCTTCTTAACCCTGGAGTCATTGTTTACTTCATTGCACCACTGGGAATATAGCTCATAACTCACACAGTGAAGATTAGCAAGGCATATCTGTCATGGGAGACCTGAACTTTTAACACCGAAACCACCGGGATCATTATCACCAGACAGGACCCAATAGTTGAATAAATTAAAGTTTATTCTGGCAAGCCAGCAAACACACAAACTACACAATCACAATGTACTACACTCACCAACTGGGGGCCTTGGGGAGAAGAATCTAGCATCAACTAGGTGCAGGGGCCTGCTTCAGTAGGCTTGCCCTGTGTAGCTCTATACTTTTCAAGGAGCAGAGGAAAATCCTTGCTAGATCAATCAGAGCCGACCAATGAGAGCCCGGATCATGACGGTGCAGCCAATCAGAAGACGAGGACTCGTCCGGCTGCACCAATCAAAGGAGGGGGCTGGCTTAAGCACTCGGTATTGCCCCTTGAGGAGGGAGCTGCTGGCAAGTGAGAAATTTAAACTTGTCAATGGAAATCGTGACCCTCTGCACTGGGCCAGATTCCCCCTAGGCCCCAGCTATGCCCTGACTCCCCTAAGCATGTGGTTGCTGCAGGGACCGGCCCATAATATAGGGACACGGCCCCCTGTAGTACCATAGTGAGTGAGGGACACAGACAGGACACGGTGGTCTCATGCTCAACGGTGGTCTGGGACCAGACACCATATAAGGACACTACTAAGGTGGTATCATCCCCGCGGGACGCACCCAACTAGAGGCGGCGAGGCGGAGGCTTTGCGGGTTGCAGTACTGGATCCGTGGATCCCATCATCCACAAGACCAATCCAGCGTGCCCGGGTGTGGACACATCCGGCAGGTACCATCTCCAAAAGTGCACCAACTCACACAGTATAGTGGCAGCACTGACCACATAGAGGGTGGGGCTATAAACTTGGGGACACTTAGGTGGTAGAGTTACCGAGGGCCTCATGAGGTACTGTGGGGACTGTGTACAGAGTGTACAGAGTGGGACCATTGGTGGGGGTGGGTTAAAATTTGTTTTAAGCCTGTTTTAAGCCTGATTTGGGGTGCTGTCTCAGTCCAGCACATATCCAGGGACTGGATCCTGTGTATCCTGTTGTACAAATAAACCCCAGTTATACCAACTCTGGTGTGTTACTTGAAATATGACCAACCACAGAAGAAGTGCCCCTGAGGTCCATCTTGGTCAAGCCAGGATCCTCTGGGGCTGGAGGCGCTGCCACTGATTAAGTATCACCCATAAGCCTATCCTTATGTCCTACCCACACCATCGCGGAGATCTCCTGCCGCCTGTTTACCAACCAGATATGCACCAGCACCCCAGAATACAGAGGTAGCGACCCAATCTCAGACAGGAAGGGGGAAAAGGTGCTACACTTGCAATAAGTCTGGCTACATCTATATACATGAACTCAAGGGAGGGGAATGGGACTGGGGAAGGGGAAACCCTCGCTACTGCTAAATGGATGTTGAGGTGATGGTGCTACAATCAGGGGTGAAGGTACAATAGGAACATGGAGAAACAGAACCCCAAAGGAGAGCACTCAGTCACTACAGTATGTGATCACAGGTACAGCAAGTGGACAATAATGTAATGTAATAGTATGATGGGTGAGGACTGGCTAATTTAAAACACTTTATTGGGAGTATTACTCAAATAAAATAGAACGCTAGAGAGTCCAAATAGATGAGACTCAAATTGAGCCAAAATCACAGCGGAATATTAAAATCCATCGGATACAGAACATGAATCGTACCAATATGCTACCCTCATGGGAGAGATAGCTGTACCAGTAAAATACTGTATTGGTAATTACAGTTATATGTGTCCTACCTCAAGCCTGAGGTCATGTGTGGAAAGGCCACTAAGTCAGTTGTGGATACTCAGCTAGTGCTCATAGTTGCTACCTCACGCATCTCGATCAGTGGTAGCTTTCCAGGCCCTGAGAGTTAGATGTGTGATACAGAAATATGTGCGCAACCCAAAATTCACCTTACAACAAAATCCACACACTATGGTGTTAGAGTGCAATAATTAATGTGCATAGGGTGTGATACTATTGTATAAAAATGTATACAAAACCATATAGGAAGGCGTATGCTGCTAAACTGAAAGAGTGGCTCAGCACTCAAACACTAGGAGAAAAAGACAAAAAGAACAGCGCAAAACGCAATAGTGAAGTATATAAGTACAAATTATATTTGTAAAAAAATGGTGAGTATTAAGCGTACATTTAGGCAGAAAAGTAAAACAATATCTGTGCAATCATCAGCACAATGTTACCACAATGGAAAGCCTCTGGATGGAATGGTGTAGCCCTCTGGTGCAGCAGCTGTCTTCTGGAAAGTCACAGTGATATCTTTCACTTATCCTGGACCCCTGCAAGTAGCAGCTGCAGCCCTTGAGCTGTTCAGAGTTCCCCCACTGGTAGTTGATGAAGAAGCTCTTTGGGTAGCTTCGAAACGCGTTGGATAAAGATTGGCAGGGTCTGGTTCCCCATCCTAGCCTCCCTAACCTATTTTTAGCGATTTCTATACTGTGCTTCTGTTTTTGGACTGTCTCCATTGAAATCAACACCGCGCGTCATCCGTGACATCACGGGAGTGCGCGAGCGCCGGAAGAAGATCCCACGTGGGCCGCGCGGTGTGTGCAGTGAGAGGAGAGCCCTTAGGCATCACTGTGCCCTAAGGACAGCAAACCAAGCCTGTTCGAACAGACATTTTTATGCCACGAGCCCAGAAGATGTCACTACCAGTGGGGGAACTCTGAACAGCTCAAGGGCTGCAGCTGCCGCATGCAGGGGTCCAGGATAAGTGAAAGATATCACTGTGACTTTCCAGAAGACAGCTGCTGCACCAGAGGGCTACACCATTCCATCCAGAGGCTTTCCATTGTGGTAACATTGTGCTGATGATTGCACAGATATGCTTTTACTTTTCTGCCTAAATGTACGCTTAATACTCACCATTTTTTCACAAATATAATTTGTACTTATATACTTCACTATTGCGTTTTGCGCTGTTCTTTTTGTCTTTTTCTCCTGAGAGTTAGATGGCTGGGTATGTACAGTAATATATTGGGCCAGTCAGTTTACTTGGACATAGCACCGTGTCTGTAGATGTGTACGTAATAGTCTGGATTAAGGTTCAGTCTTAGTTTGACTGGTCCGAAATCTCAGTCTGACCAATGGCGGATAGCCTCTGCATAGTCGTGTAGCACATATGGTATTTGTGCTGCAACAAAAAGTCCACTGTGAGAGGAGTAAGCTAGTGGGTCTGCCGGCCAGCAAGTCCAAGTGCATAGAGTACACAAATTGGATAGAGTGCTAGCCTAGACACGGTTAGCCCAGAATCACATATAGCCAGTGAGAGCAGGTAGGTAGGAACAGAGCTGATATAACAGTGCACAAGTAGTGCCTGTTTAAACGTAGTGTCCTGAGATACAGACAGTATAAAATATATCCGTCGGTGTGCAGTAGCCTCGGAAGTTGCGCTTAATAGCGGTGCACCAGCTATTCAAAAAGCCTACAGCAATTCAGTAAGCCCAGATAAGAGCAAAAATCGCCGAGTTTTTTTGCCGGAAAAAAAACGTCAAATGTGCGACGATAAGCCACTTATCGCACTTATCGACAGCTTCTTAAACTCGCTCAATTCTAGTAGCTCTGATCAGTTTATCGAGGCTGATTGCCACTCTAGGATGGAGATTTCCTCTCCCAATCGTCCTGTCTCAAAAAGTTGTCAAGGAGGTGGGGAGAAGCTGCCGAGAAGCGGTGAGATGGCACTTAGAAAAAATGCATTTTTCCTGCATTGGATTGATGCTGGGAGACTGATATCCATTAATTTCGGCACCGGAGACCCCCGGCAGGAATCAGAAGCATGAAAAATTAATTTACAGGCAACTTCATTACCTTAGCGGCTGACCGCTAAGGCAATGAAGGGGTTAACCACCAGTGCCATGCTTATTGTGGGTAGCGGGGGTGGGTGAAGGTGGTATTTGTCCCCTTCATTACCTTAGCGGTTAATACGGTAAATAAGGTAATGAAGGGATTAAACCCACACGCTACCCACCCAGTGGGCCTAAACACCCATCCTTGGGGCTAATACCCCCTTTACCCACCACCGCTACCCACAATACAAATAAATACACATGACAGCCCTACTAGCCACCTCCTAGGCCACCAAAAACCATTACAATATTTAATAAACAACAATACACAACCCACCCACCCCCTGTGCAGGGAGGAGTTAACCCCTTCATTACCTTATCGGTTACAACCACTAAGGTAATGAAGGTGTTAACCTCTCCAGCTACCTCCCTGGTAGGCATACACCCACCATGGGCCAAATACCACCTTCTCCCACCCTCGCTACTAACAATAAACATTAAAGCACACTACTAGCCAATACACCCATTCATTGCCATTGTGGTTACCTATGCCCTCAATGGGAGCATAGATAACCCCAATGGGAATGAATGGGCACCCCCTCTACCCCCAACAACTATAACATTACAGTACAGTAATGGGCCAGATCTGGATAATAGCTCATTTGTACAATGTGATGAGAGTACTGTGTTCCCCTTGTATATATGTTTAATAAAAGATTTTAGTTTATTATATTAGTGAGTTGCTATATAGGGATCAAACCCTAGGATTGAATCTTTCCAAGCCCTCAATTGGTTGTAGCGAGTGCACAAAGGGTCTTTGGTTGTCCTTCAACCCCCACCTGTTCCTAATAGCTAATTTGCCCATTTAAAATAAAACATTGTCCAGCCAGCATAAAGTACATAAAACTTCTACTTACCCCTGACAGGATGGAGGCCATCCTCATCCCAATCATCCCTGTCCATGTCCTCTGTGGGCAGATGTTAGTGGGCGGGTTTGCTTGTGGCCTCCGGCGGGCCCTTGGCCAATCAGGGGGACGGGCGTCTCGGCGGGTGTTCGCATTGGCTGATGCTGCATTTGTGGTCCAATTAGCTGTCAGTAGGTGTGCCCGGGGGAGCAGGGGCTCACATAGAACCAACAGCCTACACATTAGGTTTGAGCCAGACCAGCCCTGCCACAGTGCGCGCGCTGACGGGGAGGAGGCGCGACTCCAACTCACGCAAACCTGTCTAGTACGGACGAGCGAAGGGGCGTCCCTCATGACGTCATGCACGTGCGCAGGGGTTTGGCGTGAAAATCATAGATTATTACTTTGGGCTGATGTGGATATATATAGAGGGTCCCTGTCACCCTATACCCCATACTCCTTGATAAAGGACACTCGTGTCTGAAACGCGTAGGAGGACTTTTTCCACCTCTAGGGGTGATGTTTTATTTTGTACCTGTGCTGAATAAATATAATTTTATTTTATACCACCTGACTCCCTGGCAGTGCGCTGTATTATCTTTTTTCTCTACCTCTGGATTACTGCTTCTACGGCTGGCACGTCACCATGGACTCCCTCAGACTGTAGGAGTGGGTAAGATATTTCCAAGTCATTTGTTTAATTATGATCATATATGGATGAGTTTGTTTGTTATTTTCCTCCAATGAGGCTACATCAAGCATTTTTGATTGTTCCCTTCAGGAGAAGTGATTGTGTTATTTAATTGATCACTCACAGGTCATATTTACGTATATACCCACTCCGTAGCACAGTTATATATAGGAGTGCTTTTTGAAAGGATTTATTGCATGAAAGTTTTGCCATCTTTGGAGCACCCATCTACCACATATTTTGAACAATAAAAAATACAAACTAATGGCCCCTAAAACCTTAATCACCTTAGCTATTAGTAACCGCTATAGTAATTAAGGGGTTAACCCCCTCCCCCGGTACCCACCCGGGCAGCCTAACCACCCTTCCCAGGGCAAGTACCCCCACCCTCTACCCATTGGTTGGAACAGTGGACATCATGCCCATATAATATGGGCATGATTAGCCACTATGGCAGTCAATGGGCAACCTAAAAAAAATCAATCACCAAAAATAAACCATAATAAAAAAATCAATCACCAAAAATAAAACAAGAATTAGACAAACCAAAAAAACAAGAATTAACTAAAGCAATTAACTAAAATAAAACAGTTTTAAACTAAGCAAAAAAAAAACTAGAATTAAACTAAGCAAACACCACAAAAACAAGAATTAAACAAAGCAAACAACAAAAATAAGTCAGAATTAAAAAAAATCACACAAAATAAACAAAAATAAAACTAACAATCAACAAAAAATACACAAGAATTAAACAAAACAATCAACAGAAAATACATATCAATGAAATAAAAACAAGCATTTGCCAAAAAATGTATTGCTTGTCACTGTATTTATCATAGCCTTAAAGGGGCATAAATACATTGGCAGTCAATGGGTACGCAAAAAAATAACAATTAAAAAATATGATCAAAATACCCTATGAACAAAAATTACATACATTCAATGTTTTTCTTACCTTTAGATGTCTTCACCCTCCGATTCCCGATGTATCTGGAAGCTCTCGATCTCGCTGCAATGATCCTCAGCTTCAGGTAACTTCTTTTCTTCTTTCTTCAATATTCTGTACTTGAAATCCATTAAATCCATTGGGGGATGTTGTCTCGTTGTCTTCTTAAGATCAAATGAGATGGGACAGGCCTTATATAAAGCCTGTGACGTCACGTTTCAGTGTCAGATGGTACAGCTTCAGTCCAATTGAATGCTATACCATGTGACATGCTTTTTTTTTTAAAGGATGTGATGTCATCTTCAAGGGAGGTATGTCACATCCTTATGTAACATGGTACCCCCCCCAATCTCACTTAGGGATCAGTTCTGGGGGATACGCATATTACCAGGTGTGTGTGGTGCTATACCTATAGGCTGCAGGAGTACTGAGTGGTCTGCTAGTTGGTAATGGAACAGGACAGGCTCGGACAGATCTCCTGGTTCTTCCTCCTGGTTGGTTTCAGCGCCTCTAGCTGTGATGGAACCCATGTGGTGTGGGTGTTAGCCCCCATCACAGTACTCCTATACCCCTCTTGCCCAGGAACTGACACCAGAGGCCGAGGTATCGTTGAACTGTATTTATTGTGGTGCTTGCTGCCACAGCTCTTCATTGCAGCATATCATGTTCTCCAAAAGTCCCAGGAACTCTGGATGGTGCAAACCCGGTAGTAGGGGCTCAATATTGGTGGTCTCTAGGCCAGCTGGCCTAGAGTGAGCATGCTTTCCCTGCAATGGGGAAGACTGACAGCTCCATCCTCACTCCTTGAAAAGCTGAGTAAAAAGCCTCCTAACTTTTAGCTACTCCCCTAGAAAAACTCTGGAAGGGACGGGCTCATGGACTGTACCCACCTACAAGGGGCTGTACACAGGGAAGGACAGGGAAGGCTGTACACTTTCAAGGGAAGCAGAAGGGGGGGTCACTGGCCAATAGATTAACCTGCAAATGCCTGGAACTTAACAGGACTTACATAGCAGATACACTATGTGGGGAGAAACAGGTACTATGGGACATACCATGTTATACGTAAAACAAAATGTCTGCCATCACATGGTACTACAACCAATCGGATTGTCCCCAATGTACAATGTGACATGTTCCATTTTTTTTAAAGGATGTGACATCATCTTTAAGGGATGATGTCATATCCTTTAACAAAAAATGGCTGCCATCACTTAGTACTGGAACTAATTGGATTGTGAGATATACCACGTGGTACACAGTATCGTGTGATGGCAACCATTTTTTTTAAAGTATAGTTCGAGAAAGCAGTAAAGTTATCAAAGCTACTAGACTAGGCCCCCATAGTATTACATGTCCTCCACTAACATCCCTAGAACTATTCCCAAAGCAGCGGTGCGCTGGGGGGCGCAAGACTTTATTGGGGGGGTGCGCAGTTACAGAGGCCCCGCGCTAAGAATGCGAGGCCTCTGTAAATTTAAATAACGGTTCTTGTCCACGCGTCTCCATGGCAACGCGGCGTCAAATGACACCCGTTACCATGGAGACATGATGTCAAATTACACCGCGGGTCACGTGACATCACATGACCCCGTAGCGTCATTTGACGCTCCAATGAAGGTACGAGGGGCGTGATCGTGAAAAGAGCAGGCGGGGAGGGGGGGGGCACAGAGCAGGAAGTTTGTGCACCCCTGCCCCAAAGAACACTTCATAACATTGATGCAAAGTAACACAGACTTAAAACAGCACACTATGCACCTGTTTGCACTTGCTCCAATATGAGGCACTTGATACATTCCCCACAAAAAATATTCAGGTCCCTCTGGTAATTCATCTTACTCACTTATCTTTGATTATAATTGAGTGCTGGGAACTGTTCCATTTGTTATAGTCATTGTGGAGGGTTTGGGGCCCCTCCCTGTTCCCTCTGCACCTATATTATTCTTTATTAGAAGCTCATTATTCGTATTGATTGCTGTCTAAAATTATATATCACTTATCTTTGATGTTCTGTCTTTGTATTATATTGCAATGTATACTCATAAAAAATTATGATCCTTGATAACTTGCAGCAAACAACAAATCTTTTTTTCATCTGTAAAAAATAAGTCAAAATGGTTTCAATGGTTTTAGTTCTATTTTAGTACAATCTGGGATCAATTTTCTCCAGCTTTAAAACTGTTGTCATATCTCGGTGTACAATCTTTCTCTTTGTATGGGGAAAAAAACAACAACATACTAATGCTTATTAAATCAAAATGAAAACTTCAAAAGCAACGTGCCTATATGGATATTCTTCTGTGAATTAGAAGATTCTTTGAAACAAAAAAGGTTTAATAGTGACATTGCCTTATTACACCTAAGGCCTGGGACATAGTAAGCACTAAGATGCTGCTGCTCGCTCTTGCTTGCTGCCGCTCGCTCTACCAGGAGCTTTTTGCTGTCCTGGCAGAGGAGACAGCAAGCGCGCTTGATAGGCGGGTATCACTGTGTGTGTGTCACTTGGTAGCTGTCAGTGTGTGTGTGTGTCACTTTGAAGAGGTCTGTGTGTTTGTGTGTCACTGGGGAACCTGTGCGTGTGTGTGTATATGTGTGTGTGTGTGTGTGTGTGTGTATATATATTATATAATATTTTAAAAATTAAAAAAAAGACATGTGAGAATAAATTATTTATTAACATTGTGCAACTTTGATAAATATATTCATGCACGCGCACACGCACACGCGCACACACACGCACATACATACACACACACACATACATACACATACACACACACACACACACACATGCACGCACACGCACGCACATACAGATATACACATACATACAAACACACACACACACACACACATGCACACACATGCACACACACACACACATACATACACACACACACACATACATACACACACACACACACACATATACATACACACACACACACACACCACACAGACATACACACACACACATACACATACATACACACATACACACCTCTGTGCTGCCTCTGTCTTGTCTTGTAGTTACAATGCCGGACCGGCTGCAGACCCATTGGATGGGAGCAGTCACGTGACTGCTCCTCCGCTTTCCCAAGCGGCAAATTTCAAACTTGCATGTCTCGGAGAAGTTTCTCAGCCTCCGCACGCATCAGCAAGCATGTGGAGGGAGAAACTATAGCCGCGCTGATAACAGATGCAGGGGCTTTGTTCAGCGCGGCTCAGCCCGGCTCAGCCCGGCTCAGCGACGCTGAGTGCACTATGTCCTGGGCCTAAGAAGAAGAGTTGGTAACCCCTTGGTAAAGAAAATGTTGTGGGAACTACTGTAATAACACTTTAAAGAAAAAATTAAAGCAAGCCTGTAGGGATGAGGCAAATTATAGGTTGCTAGAAAACCCTGCCACCTGCACTCATCATCCATCCAAGTATCCAAAAAGCCTGGATTTATGATAAAAGTGTTACATTGCGGGGCAAAATATCATACAAATTAATTTCATTTGTACTGCATTACAGCAAGCACAAAGCAGAATATGCTTCAAAACGAGATTTATGTCTCAATATAGCTTGTCCGGTAAATTTTTTAGAAATTGACAATTGCATGTGTAAAACGTGTTCAGAAGTATTATTTTTTTTAAAGGGAGCACCTGAAAAACACAACAAAAAAAGATTATTAAAGCATCATAGCCTTTAAAAAAAATCCCCCCCTAACTGGAAACAGGGCCCTTGCTCCCCGAGATATAAGGAATCTGTCAGAACATCCAGGATGACTTCTGACAGGAAGTGACATCACCTTCGCCGAAGCTACAACGGCCATATTGCTTCCTGGCAATCCCTGCCCTCACAGGAAGTAAGCCTCACTTTGGACCTCATTGCCAGCAGCTGCCTCTGGCCTTTAAGTAGCAGGCAGTTGCTATCCAACCTTACTCATGCAAAGTACCTGCTACCTTGTCCTGTCTGAGCTCTGCCTTGCGTTTGTTTTGTCTGCTGCCTGTCTTAACCTTGGAACCGGACCTGACTACCCTTTGCCTGCTGCATGCCTCGACCTCGGAGCCGGACCTGACTACCCTTTGCTTGCCGCCTGCCTCGAGCCCGGAACCGTACCTGACTACCCCTGCACCCCAGGCCTCTGATTCCAGGCCACGGTCGGTGTATTAATCCCTACCTCTGCCCTGCAGGTCCGTATCCACTCTTGCAGTCAGCAACATTACAGTGGCAAGTGCAGTCTTTTCCTGTAATTTTTCTGTTAAAAGGATCTGCCAATATCCTTTGGTCAGATCCAATATCGTGATATAGCTGGCTTTCCCTAGCCTCTGCAACAATTTATAAACTCTTTGCATGGGGTATGCAGCAAAACTTAGAAACCGCATTTATATTGCTAACAACGATACAAAATCGTGTAGACCCATCAGGTTTAGGGACCAACACAATGGGGCTACACAACTCACTGTGTGACCTTTCTATCAAACCCAATTTGAGCATGTTTTCCAGTTCTGTTTCTACTACTCCCCCTTAATTTTTCAGGAATTTGGTACGGTCTCCGTTTCACTTTCGACATAGTGTGCAATCAGATGTATTTTCCCTGGTAATGAATAGAACACATGAAAAAATAGTTTAAGTGTATTTGGTGCCTGTGCTTTCTGTTCTAAGGACAGATTCTCTTCCAGTAAAACACTCCCCCTTTTCCTATCAGGGTCTACTTGTTGCCCCAAATCTAACTTCTTCTCTCCTATTGAGACAAACATATTTTCTTGGGCTTTCGAAAGCTTCAAAAGATTTGTATAATAAATTTGTTTTTCTTTTCCCTGGCTACAATATTTCGTAGTCTACGAGTCCTACTTTTCGTGCTACCTCAAAGGGTCCTTACCATTTTGCCAATAACTTCAACTCTATAGTTGGAAAAAGAAGCAAAAACCTATCCCCTGGCTGAAATTCTCTTGTGCGAGCCCCTCTATTATAACTCCTTTCTTGTGCTATTTGTGCCTCTCGCAAATTTTCCTGTGCAAACACCCCTACACATTCTAACCTTTCTCTAAGTTTTAATACATACTGGTTGCTGGCATCTACTGCCCACCTAAAGCCCCTCTCCAGTCCCTGACTGATATCACCCAGTTTCTTAGCTCCATTTCCTCTCTGAATGAGAAGAGTGAGCTGCTAGTTCTTGGGGATTTCAACTTCAATTGGCTTGACCCTAAAAACCACAAAATCCAGATACAACTCAAGTCACTTAACCTAACGCAACTCATTTCCCAACCCACACGGACAAACCTGAAATCTCACATTCCATTTACAGGAATCAATCCTCCCTAAGTCTGCTGGTCAGAAAGCGTATCGCACAGCAGATGCTAATGCCAATTATCGACTATGGAGATATAGTATACAGCTCAGCACCCCAAACCCACCATAGCAAACTTGACACCCTCTACAATTCAATATGCCATTTTGTTCTCCAATGCAACTGCAACACACATCACTGCGAAATGCTCAAAGAACTAGATTGTTATCACTTGAGTCTAGGCACAAAGTTCATCTTTCCTGTCTTGCCTTCAAATACTTTCTGAGCAAGCTACCAGTCTATCTGAACAAGCTCCTCACCCGTACCACATGCAGCACTTATCATCTGAGATCTGACTCCAAAAGACTGTTCATGGTCCCAAGATTCTGCAAAGAATCTGGCTGCTCCTCCTTCTCTTACTGTGCACCCCAAAACTGGAACAATCTATCGGAGACTCTCACAGCTACCACCAATCTAAGTTCTTTAAAAACTAAATCTGTCTCACATTTTAATCTGATCTGTAACTGTTACATATCCCTATAATATATATTATCTCTAACTGTGCATGCTATATCTTGTATATAATATATACCCTGTTCACTTATATAACTGTATTTGTAACCATGTATTATTTGTCATCTTAACTCTATGCCCAGGACATACTTGAAAACGAGAGGTAACTCTCAATGTATTGCTTCCTGGTAAAACATGTTATAAATGAATAAATAATTGGTAGGAGCGCAGGAATCGTCCTTTTTGTTTGTCTAAATGGTTATTAGGCATTCTATATCTGGCCGTGAGTGCTATATTTTGTATTTGAGCACTGCACTTTGATTGTTCACTCACTCATTTGTTCCTAGTTTGTCAGACTCACTCTGATCTCCAGTGCCTGGATTATGGGCTGCGAGACATGGGGCATCAGCGTTTGTCGTTGCTCCCAGCTGTTGTACAAGCTGCTGTTGAGCTTTATTCTGGTGAGCTGTTAGCTGGAGGAAAAACTGCTCCCGTCGCTGTTGCTGCTGGGCAGCATGGTTTTCAGTCTCTTGCTGCTGTTGTGCCACCTGTTGTTGCAGCAGTAGCTGTAATTGCTGTTGTTGTGCCGCCCGGCTTTCCAGTCTCTTGCTGCTGTTGTGAGGCCTGGTTTCCACTAGATACTCTATCAATTTTTCCATCTCCATTTTGGTCACTTCAGGTGTGTTTTATATACTGACCAGAGGAGACGCTCATCCCACTCTCACACCATATGTGACGGAGTAGCCTTGTAGGTATGGTCAGAAAAGAGCTCACACCATTTCCTTGCAATGAAAGTCATTTATGTCCCTGTTGCAGGGTACATGCAACCACACACGCGGGTTCTCTTGATAAGGCTTTTTTATTGAGCCTTAAAAACATACAGCAAACAAAAAACAAAATAGCTTCTCTTCAGCATAGAAAACAAGACAGCTTCTCTTCAGCATGCAGGACACAGACAGTTCATCACACATGTACTTTGAAAAACAGACCTTATAGCAGTAATCTCTTCAGTATTTCAGTCCTGTCTCCTGACCAGTTATCCTGCATGTGTGTACAACCTGGGGGTTTTAAAACACCTTGATTATGCAGCTGGGGTCAGACTAATTAAGCAGCCCTTCTCAACTGAAACTTAACCTCCTCACTGCTGCACTGCAAGCCTAAACATAGGTTTGCCAGGTATATGGCTGTTGACGTTCATTCCCCCTGTCACATTCCTCCCCTGTTAGTGTGTGGCTGAGGCCACGCATGACTGAAGCCTGACCATCCACCCCTTCTCTAGAAAAGAAGTCAGCATTTGCATTTTCTTTTCCACGCCTGTGCTGAATCTCAAATGAGAAGGGTTGGAGGGCCATATACCACCTGGTCAATCTAGCATTGGAGTCCTTCATACTATTTAACCACTTCAATGGAGCATGGTCCGTCACCAGAGTAAAATGGACTCCTGCCAGGTAATGCCTCAAAGCATCGATTGTCCACTTTACTGGGAGGCACTCCTTCTCAATCACTGAGTAGTTTTTTTCCCTCGGGAACAATTTCCTACTCAGAAAAAGGATTGGATGTTCCACTCCCTCAAACTGTAGTGACAACACTGCCCCTAGCCCTATCTCTGATGCATCGGTTTGCACTACAAAAGACCTTTTGAAGTCTGGGCTTCTAAGGACGGGACCCTTAGATAGACACCTTTTTATGTCCTCAAAGGCTCTCTGACACTCCCTTGACCATACCACTTGTGTAGGGGCACAATTTTTTGTGAGGTCCGTTAATGGGGCTGTAACTTCCGAGTAGTTGGGGATGAACCGCCGATAGTACCCTGCTAAACCCAGCAGAGAGCGTACCTGCATTTTTGTTTGGGGGGTCGGAACTTCTTTCGGCAGCTACCTTGTCGGCTAGATGCCTTACTTTTCCACTTCCCACTGTATACCCTAAGTATTTGGTTTCCGCCTTACCTAAGGCACATTTCTTAGGGTTGGCTGTGAGCCCTGCCTCTCTTAGAGATTTGAGGACCGCTTTCAGCCTATTTAGATGGGCCCGCCAGTGTTTACTATAAATGACAATGTCATCTAGGTAGGCTGCGGTATAAGCTATATGGGGTCTCAGCACTTTATCCATGAGTCTCTGAAATGTGGCTGGGGCTCCATGCAGTCCAAATGGCATTGTCACAAACTGGTATAAACCCATGGGAGTGGCAAAGGCTGTTTTGCACTTGGACTTTTCCTCTAAAGGTATTTGCCAGTATCCTTTTGTTAAGTCCAGTGTGGATATATATTTCGCGTTACCAAGGGCATCAATTAACTCGTCCACCCTTGGCATCGGATATGCGTCAAACTTGGATACCGCATTGACCTTTCGGAGGTCCACACAAAATCTTACCTTCCCATCGGGTTTAGGACTACACCACTCACTGCATGATTCCTCAATCACTCCTAAGTGTAACATTTCTCGTACCTCCTTCTCTACCAGGGCCCTACGACTTTCAGGCAACCTATAAGGATGGGAACGTACTTTTACCCCAGGTGCTTTCTTGATCACATGTGAAATTAAATTAGTTTGCCCTGGCAAATCAGAAAAAACATCATGGAATTGTGTAATTATTTCTAACAAGTCCCCTTTTTGTTCAGAGGACAACTGTCTACCCATTGGGATTTTATCATCACCCACGATGTTCTCCTGTGGGGGCTGAGGACCCAAGTCTGTTTCCTCCTCCACTGGGTGGATGAATAGAGACCGCTGCATCTTCCAGGGTTTCACCAAGTTCACTTGGTAAATTTGTTTACCCTTCCTGGACCCTGGTTGAGCGATCTCGTAATCCACATCACCCGTGCGGCGGAGTACTTTGAATGGGCCCTGCCATTTGGCTAGGAGTTTGCTCTCACAACTGGGTAACAACAACATCACCTGATCTCCTGGGTGAAACACTCTCATACGAGCATTTTGATTGTAATGTCTCTCCTGACTGTCCTGGGCTGATCTCAGATTCTCCCTAGCAAAATGCCTGACCAAATCTAGGCGCTTCCTAAGGTCCAATACATATTGCAGGGTATTCTTAGAATGGGACCGCTGTTCCTCTCAGGACTCCTTTAGGAGGTCTAGGATACCCCGGGGTTGGCGGCCATACAGCAGTTCAAATGGATAGAATCCCGTGGAGGCCTGGGAAACTTCCCGCTGTGATGACTCAGGAGATTCCTTCCTCTTCCTCTCCCTCTCTCCCATCTCCCGTTATCCTTCCTGCCCCTTCTCACTCCTCTCCTTCACCGTATACCTCTTTCCCCTTGCCGCAGCGCATTCCCCGCAGGTCTCGCGTACCCATGCATTCCCACAGTCCCTGCCATAATCCTCCCCGCTCCCTCTCCCCCGCGGTAGATCCCTTACCTTCCCCTGTGGTGCCATCCATCTCGTTACCTCCTCTGCCTGTGGTGCCTGCAGCGCGGCGTTCCGCACGCCTAGTGATGCGTCCGGTGCGCGCTCTCCCTCAGCCCACGGGGGATGCGCGTACATGTTCCTCACTGCCCTTGCTGGCCATCGCACGGGCACAGGCCTCGCCCGCGTTTCCCTTTGCTTGGCTCCGTCCCCCTCCTGCTGCCTTTCCCTGCTCTGTGCGGCCCGCACCTGTGTTGCACTCTGTGTGCGCGCATTCCCAGCTTACAGGGGCCGCGCGCACATACTCTCCTTATCAGGATTTCCCTGTCTCCGCCTCCCAAGCTGTTCAGGCCATTCCCAGGACTGCCCCTTCTGTTTCCTCCTCTTCTCTCCCTGACCTATCTCTTGTTTCTCCCACTTCTCTCTCTACTCCTCCCCTCTCTAGCATTGGTGCACCTCCCTTTATAATCCCTGTCTGTCCACCTCTTCCTCGCTCTGCATAGTTCCTGTTTCCCTGTGTGTTACCTGTCCTATGCTGTGCTCCCTCTGTGCTCCTGTGAATACCTGCTCCTGTGTTACTTTGGATTTCCCTGGCTTTGACCCCTGCTCTCCCTGGACTACTCTGCTCTCTGGTAACCCCTTGAACCCTGCTACGCATACGACTTCGCTGACCTCTGGCTTCCTAGGACCTGGCTTGCTCTCTGACGATTCTACCCTCTGGATCCCTGAACATTGGCAAACGGACTCAACTATTCTCACGGACACTCCCCAAGCGTTGCAAGTATATGCAACAACTCTTTCAACAGGCCCAGCAATGCTATACCACACTCCGGGCTTGCTCCCACTGCTGTGGGTGTGTGGTATCATACCGTTCCCACCTCAGTACTGGGGTCTAGATTGGTCTGCGGGTATACAGGCGTGACACCCGCACTGCAAACAGCAGAAAAGGGAGAAGTTCATCCCAGGCTCTCTTCTCTGAATCTACAAATTTTCTCAGCATCCCTTTTAGAGTTCGGTTAAATCTTTCCACCAATCTGTCAGTCTGTGTATGGTAGACCGATATCCGAACCGACTTGACCTCGAGTAATTTTAAGACATCCTGCATCAGTTTAGCCATAAAATTTGTACCTTGGTCTGTCACCATAACCTGGGAAGTCCAACCCGTGAGAACAGTTCCAACAACTTGTTGGCTACTTGCTTCGCCGTTGCTGTTCTCAGGAGAAAAGCCTCAGGATATCTTGTTGCATAGTCAACTATTACAAGAATAAACCTGTGTCTTTTCGCAGAAGGTTCTAGAGGTCCTACCAAGTCTACCCCAATCCTCTCAAAAGGAACTGACACCAAGGGTAGAGGAACCAAAGGGGCTGGTTTTTGTACCTTCGGACTAGTTAGCTGGCACTCCGGACATGCCGCACGTAACTTAGCAATATCACTATGCATCCCTGGGCAATAGAATCGGGACGAAATGCGGTCCAATGTTTTATCCCTGCCCAGGTGACCACCCCAAGGGACAGTATGGGCTAGAGTGAACACAGATTTAACAAACGCCTTGGGAACCAATATCTGTCTGGTGACCTCCCCTGTTTGTGTCTGCCTATTCACCCATACAGGATATCATTTGATAATTCAAAATGGGGGAATACTATCACCCCCTGTGCATTCAATATCTGCTCATCAATTTGTACTACTTTATCATACTGTCTAGCAAGGACTGGGTCTTCCCTTTGCCTCTGGCGAAAATCAGGGAGGTATAGATCTGGTAAATCTCCAGGGCCCATATCCCCCTCCCTCTTGCTATCCCCAGCCATCACTTGTGACTTCTGGCTACTAGAATGGTCACCTTGAGACCCAGATTTCTGCAACCAGTCCTGTTTGTCAGAGCGTCTTTGCTTCCGAGTATTTTGAACCCGGTGTCTACTGGGAAAAAGGTCTGCCGAGAAGCGGAACAGTTTGCCAGTGTTCTCCTGAGCCATAGAATAAGGCTCCTCGTGAGAGACTGGAGCCATTAGGTCCGAAAAGAAACGCCAGTCCCGGCCGAGAACAACATGGGCAGGGAGCCAAGGAGTGACTCCTACTTCGAGGTAGGCCTCCTGACCTTTTACCTGTAGCCGTTTTTTGGCCATCGGATACCGTTTTACATCGCCGTCTATACATTCTGTACTCCATGGGGAGTCAAAAGAACACATGTTAGGTGGTAACAGTTCCTGGAAGACCAGAGTTTTCCCAGAGCCCGAATCTACAAGGGCCTGGACGGTTTTTCCCCTAACCTGGGCTGGAAGTAGCCAGGGCTTGTAACTTTCTCCAGTGAAGGCAGAGGCGACGGTCCTGCTGAAGGAACAATCCATCTGTGGACAGTCCACATGCCGGTGGCCTTGTTCTCCGCAGACGGAACATGGAGAGGGTTCCCTCGCAGGAGGGTGCCATGGATAACACTCCGCTGGACCGGATACTGGAGACCAGGCATCTGGTGGGTCCCGTGGGCGACGTCCTCGGAAGTTTGACAAGCCGAACTGGAAGGGGATGAGGGTCTCGGCGGTGCCCGGCGTTTTGACTTCTTCCTTGTTGGAAGGACTGCTCCTTTCGTGGCACTTGGCGGTTGCGTATGGAGGGGCCGTAGTTTCCCCGTTGTTCCAATCTCCCTCTTTGGGTATCCGCAAGTGCTGGTGAAGTTGGATCCATTGGGTCCAAGGCACTCGCCTGATCCTCTGCCCCAAGGAAGTTCTCAACAAGTCGGACTGCCAAAGCTAGGGTTTCAGCAGCATGGCGTTTTACCCACGAGCGTGCGGAAGGGGGTATTATCTGTAGTGGTTCCAAAACCACTTGCCTCCTTAGTGCACTCCTCGGGTTGTATCCAGCGAGTACACAAGCCCAATAACCGCTGAGCGAGGACCCGGGGTCTCATCTTAGCTTTGTACTTCAGGTTCCGAAACTTCTGCCGGTAGGTCTCTTGGGTCAGACCTAAGCGATCCAGTATGGCGTCTTTTACTTGTTGGTAGTCCATTGCCTGATCTGCTGGGAGGCCCTGATATGAGGCCTGGGCTTCTCCTATGAGGAGTGGGGCCAAAGCAGTTGCCCAGCGATCTGCAGCCCAGCCCTGAGCTTTGGCAACCCTTTCAAATGTCAGTAGAAAAGCCTCTGGATCCTCGTTCGGAGCCATTTTCCTCAGGAGGATCGGAGGGTTTGTTCACAAGTTCTGGACTGGCAGACTCCTGGAATTGGGTCAGCAGCTTGGCCATCCGCTCATCCTGTGCTGCCTGCTGCTGGGTTAGGATCTGGGTTTGCGGCTGCAATAGTAGTTGGGCCTGCTCCTGCATTAACAGTCCCTGCTGTCTGGTCTGCTCGCACAGAAACACTTTTAAAAATTCTTCCATTTTTCTCATTTTTGTGTGTATGTGTGGCCCTTCAACTGCAGGGGCCTCTCAAAATCCCAGCACTTCTGACACCATATGTTGCAGGGTACATGCAATCACACACGCGGTTCTCTTGATAAGGCTTATTTATTGAGCCTTAAAAACATACAGCACACTAAAACAAAATAGCTTCTCTTCAGCATACAAAAACAAAATAGCTTCTCTTCAGCAGACAAAAACAAAATAGCTTCTCTTCAGCATAGAAAACAAGGCAGCTTCTCTTCAGCAAGCAGCACTTATCATCTGAGATCTGACTCCAAAAGACTGTTCATTGGCCCAAGGTTCTGCAAAGAATCTGGCTGCTCCTCCTTCTCTTACTGTGCACCCCAAAACTGGAACAATCTACCGGAGACTCTCACTGCTACCACCAATCTAAGTTCTTTAAAAGTTAAAAGTTCTTTAAAAACTAAAGCTGTCTCACATTTTAATCTGATCTGTAACTGTTACATATCCCTATAATATATATTATCTCTAACTGTGCATGCTATATCTTGTATATAATGTATATCCTGTTCACTTATATAACTGTATTTGTAACCATGTATTATTTGTCATCTTAACTCTATGCCCAGGACATACTTGAAAACGAGAGGTAACTCTCAATGTATTGCTTCCTGGTAAAACATGTTATAAATGAATAAATAATTGGTAGGAGCGCAGGAATCGTCCTTTTTGTTTGTCTAAATGGTTATTAGGCATTCTATATCTGGCCGTGAGTGCTATATTTTGTATTTGAGCACTGCACTTTGATTGTTCACTCACTCATTTGTTCCTAGTTTGTCAGATTCACTCTGATCTCTAGTGCCTGGATTATGGGCTGCGAGACATGGGGCATCAGCGTTTGTCGTTGCTCCCAGCTGTTGTACAAGCTGCTGTTGAGCCTCTGTCTGGTGAGCTGTTAGCTGGAGGAAAAACTGCTCCCGTCGCTGTTGCTGCTGGGCAGCATGGTTTTCAGTCTCTTGCTGCTGTTGTGCCACCTGTTGTTGCAGCAGTAGCTGTAATTGCTGTTGTTGTGCCGCCCGGTTTTCCAGTCTCTTGCTGCTGTTGTGAGGCCTGGTTTCCACTAGATACTGTATCAATTTTTCCATCTACATTTTGGTCACTTCAGGTGTGTTTTATATACTGACCAGAGGAGACGCTCATCCCACATCTCACACCATATGTGACGGAGCGGCCTTGTAGGTATGGTCAGAAAAGAGCTCACACTATTTCCTTGCAATGAAAGTCATTTATGTCCCTGTTGCAGGGTACATGCAACCACACACGCGGGTTCTCTTGATAAGGCTTTTTTATTGAGCCTTAAAAACATACAGCACACAAAAACAAAATAGCTTCTCTTCAGCATAGAAAACAAGGCAGCTTCTCTTCAGCATGCAGGACACAGACAGTTCATCACACATGTACTTTGAAAAACAGACCTTATAGCAGTAATCTCTTCAGTATTTCAGCCCTGTCTCCTGACCAGCTAGCCTGCATGTGTGTACAGCCTGGGGGTTTTAAAACACCTTGATTATGCAGCTGGGGTCAGACTAATTAAGCAGCCCTTCTCAACTGAAACTTAACCTCCTCACTGCTGCAAGCCTAAACATAGGTTTGCCAGGTATATGGCTGGTGACGTTCATTCACCCTGTCACAGTCCCTTACCAGAGAAAGCAGGTCTTAACTGAAAAAGAATAGAGCATTCAAAGAAAATTTCATAGGTCTGCAAAGTAATACAACAGTCCTTAATCTCAGGTACACAAAAGGGAGTTCAGGCTTTCCCCCAAACAGGTGCTCTGCAACTTGTTTCCTCACAGGTTGAGAGCAAAAATGAGCGACCGCAGGAAGTCTGCTGTCTGCCTTTTAAACCTCCTGTTTCCAATCAGCTAGCAGACATACAAACTAGGGTTTCGTTTTCTGGTCTGCTAAAGTGCCCACAGTATTAGAGACAAAGGTCGGTGATGGTGCCAAATTGACATTTTCCCACAAAGTCCCATTGACTTCCATGGAGATGTTCGTGGCACTATCACAGTAGCAATTATAGTGACATTAATTATTGTAAAAAGTGTCAGCAACTGTTAAAGGATTTCCCAGCGATCCTGACTTTCTAAACTTCTAAACAGCCTATTATTGAGCCATCAGCCTAGATTATAGCATGCAGCACAAACTGTCTTACTGACATATCCTGGTTAAATAAAAAAGCACAGGAGATTCCCTACACTCCATATCTCTCTGTCATGGCCTCTCCCCAAGCCATGCTTCCCAACTCCCTCATGCAGACCCACTGACTGTGCCATATACAGTGCCCAGCTCTCCAACATCCTTCAAACCTAGGATCTTTAGTAGAATTTAGTAGGACTTTCAGGACATAGATTGTGTTTGAAAATCCAGAGAAACGTTGACAATAATATAATGACATCCTCAAGGGTGTAGGATGAAAAAGATGCTGCAAACGTGAAATTTTGGAGCAAGCTCTTTTTTATTCAAAAAAATTTGTTCACAAAAAGTACAATTCACAGGCCATTTAAGAGCAGACCGTAAGTTTACATATCATGGGAGTCTTCCAGGATGAATATCATAAACACAAACACAGCGCTGTGATGAGTTATTACCTCCACAGCCTTCAAAATCTAAACAGCTAGTGTTTCGTGGCGTGACTTGTTATATCTGCAAAGTAAGACTAATAATTGGGCTGTTTAACAGCTGATTTTTCCTTTTCATCTGCTCTCTAAAATATTCTACAATCAAGAATTAGACCAGGTCGGTGTGTCTTCCTATGACAGAAGAAAAAACAGAAATAAGGAGTTAGAGAGGTACTGTAAATTGAAGCAGAGGAGCATATATACAAAAGGCTGAAAATATAATGAAACAGGGAGACACAGCGCATACTTATATGAGGTATGTAAAAGTGAATGACAAATATATTGCTTTAAGTAACTACTGTATACTACTTGGGGCTTTAAGCGTTTAACGTGCTCATGTCTACAATTACTGTACCACTGCCAACAGCTATATAATTAAGACCACAAATGTACAGATAGTTCTAGTATCATGGTTTATGATGTCACTCAGAAATGATACCAGTGTTACTTTGTTCACTTGGAATATTTAGTTCTATTTGAAATGTATATAAAACGATGGTGGTTTTCATGAAAGGGAACTGGAAGCCACATAATTTACCAGGAAGCCATAATTACTCTATTTGCTTCAGGGCACTTGTAAGCATATAAGAGCAGCAAATTATACTTTCATGTGCATTTCAAAAGAAATAGGAAAGCACACAGAACCTCAAACTTATATCCAAAGAAGTAAAGCGAGATATGCTAGGAGTCCCTTTGGCTTCCATAATCTTGGCATTCGAAAGCATTGAGGATGCAATGTCAGCATGGGTGAATGCCAGCAGATGACCTCATGGCACATGTTCAAACTGACATCCACTCTAATGCGTTTCATGATGAATAGCACCAACATCACCATAGCTAAGCAAGAGATTTGAGTCACTATGTTAAATCGGCTTCAAAAAGATGCTGGCACTTGCCTGGAAAGCATTCTACCTGAAAGGCAACAAAGCAATGCAGGACACCTGATGACTGTTATATCAGTGGTACTTAGTAACAGCAATTGTTTGTTCTTATATAGCGCTGCTGGTTTTTACATAGTGCTTTACAAAGACATTTTGCAGGCACAAGTCCTGTAGAGATTACAATCTATGTTTTTGGGGGCTTGATGCACAGGGAGATAAAGTGACTTGTCCAAGGTCACAAGGAACCGACACCAGGAATTTAACCAGGTCTCCCTGCTTCAAACTCAGTGCCAGAGTCACTGTCTTTACTCACTGAGCCGCTCCTTCTCCCTGTACTGTACTACTGTTTTGTAACAATTACATATTTCTCCAAAATGTATTGTGCTTTTATTGATTTATAATTTTACTTTGTGAATTAGAGTAATTTTTTGAGAAGTCTCCCTTTTCCCTTTTAACATGTAACATTGAAGGAAAATAAGCACATCTTCTGCTGGCAGCACTTGTCCTGACTTGGAACTGGGATGCGCCGGATCAACATATGTAATCTTTGCTCCGCATAAGGACTTTGAGTCCATTTGACAAAGTGCCAAAAGAGCACTTTGAGAGCAGGCACCTCTGCTACCACTCTTGGCTCTGGCACTGGAATATACAGGGGACCCACCATGTGCCTAATTGTCTGGACCATATAAAAATGGACTAACAGTATAGGAAGCTTAATACTATATAAACCAATGGAGAACATATAATTTAGAAACTAAAATAAGTTAAAAGAATGTTCTTTATAAAACGTATTCTTTAAAATTTATAAAAATAATTTGTGATGTCATTTGTAAGAGTACATACTGTATGCCAGTAAGTATCAGATGGGATGCACTGTTATGGAAAGGTATCCCATGGGTTTTGCTTCTATTGAAACATGACAAATGCTCCAATAATATAAAAAGTTTCCCAGCTGCAACAATAACAGAAAACATCACCAGATTTTTCAAATAAAAAAATCTAATTAAAAGCATTAACTGTGTCTTCTTGTTCCTTATCGCTCATGATTAAATAAGCAATGTATTCTGTTTTATTACATTTTCTTGTGTTTTCTTTTTGTGTGTTTGCTGGTTATGTTACAGCCCATGTTTTGGTACGGTCTTATTTGATGAATTAGTGCAAACAACAAGCACAAGTGACTTCCAAAAGCATAAAATAGGTGATAACCAGTTAATCTAAATTAACATAACTGTTATACCATAAGTGCAGTGCTGTTCAACATAGAAACTAACCCAGATGACACCAAAAAGTTCAATAAACCGCAAAAAGGAGCCTAAATGTGTTCAGTTGATGTACTGTATATAAATTAAATAGATTATTGACTGTGGGTGAAGATAAATAATATAAATGAAGGAGACCTTACAAATTAGATCATTTCATGTCATATCTCCCTTTACTTCTTTGGATATAAGTTCGAGGTTCTGTGTGCTTTCCTATTTCTTTTGAAATGCACATGAAAGTATAATTTGCTGCTCTTATATGCTTACAAGTGCCCTGAAGCAAATAGAGTAATTATGGCTTCCTGGTAAATTATGTGGCTTCCAGTTCCCTTTCATGAAAACCACCATCGTTTTATATACATTTCAAATAGAACTAAATATTCCAAGTGAACAAAGTAACACTACGAGATCATTTAAATCTCAATTCAATACTTGATTGTAGATCTCCAATAGATGATACCACGTGATATGTAGAAGAAAAAATATAGTGCAATATGTCTTGATTCTATCATAATAGGAAATAGATCAGGGGGAAAATAGCCCACTAACAGGCTCCTTGTAATAATCAGGTATTTAAGGGTTAAACCCCACAGGGGTAGCGATGGCGCACATGATTCTAATGTAATCTCCCTGCTTGACTACTGATCGCTGTGGGCGCCAAAACGCATCCAAGCGATCACAGCAATCCGTAATCAAGAAGGGATTATTGTTCCTGATCTCACAGCAGCTGACTGCAGAGGAGAGCCTGTGTGCCGACCGGAGATGGAGACTACAGCATCTCACGGATAAGCTTGTTACCTGTGTACTCTTGTGACTGCGTTTTTGTCTTTTATGTAATCATAAAAGCCTTGTAGTACAGTCTGCACTGTTGGTTTCTACTGTTTGTGCTTCCCTCACAGACATGTGTGTATATATATATATATATTTGTAGGCGGACGCTCAAAGAGGTATGCAAGGGAGACTGATTATAGTGAAATTAAATAAGCCTTTTATTTGCCTGTTTCCTTAACATCAGGAAACCATCCAAACAAGGGGTAAACAAAGCTTCTATTCATTTGGGAGTATTTCTAGTGAAATACTATGCAGTTCACAACTCCCTTAGATAAGCATGTCTCCCAGCCCCAAACATATAGCATGAATTAAGCAGATATAAGAAGTCTCATAAATGAAAGTCTTATCTGTTCTTTGTTGTTTGGAGGGAAAATCTTCTCTGTCCCTGGTTCAGCTCCCTTTTCCTCAGGGTGTGTCAGCGTTCAGGTTTAGAAGTTTCCCCTGTGTCTTGAAAGCAGCTCTGCTTTTTCTTCTGGCAGGGCTCAAGACTGTTTGTCTCCAAGTTCAGCTCAGGTGTGAGCTAAGGAGTCTCACTTCCTGTCTCAAAAGAAAGGCTTTTCTAAGCCATCTAATCAGGCAGGTGGTGTTTGTTAATTGACTACCAGCAGTTAACCACCACACTGCTGGATTAGAGACACATTACCTGAACAGGGATAACTCCCCTGTTATATATATATATATATATATATATATATATATATATATATATATGTAGCAGCACCTTTTTCCCCACCCTATGTGAGATCATGTAGTTAACGGTATATTCTGGTAATGGTGCATACCTGTGAGGTAGAACAGAAGGCCTGAGATCTCCACAATTGTATAGGGAGACATCAGGACAGGCATCAATAATGGTCCATCCATCAGCGCAGCACCTCCAGCCCAGGAGGATCCTGGTACAGCCAGGATGAACCTCAGGGGCAACTCTTCTTTGGTTGTTCACACTCCAGACATCACACCAGAGAGGGTATAACTGGAGTTTATTAGACACATCATATCAGTACAGGTTCCATTCCCTGAAGGCAGTACCCTGGACTTGAGGCCTTGAGCACTCCTCCTCAGCATACCTTACCCCCTAACAGGGCAAGGCCTCAGCCCACTCCTGTCCAGGAGAGGCTTACTTCTGCATCCTCATAGCAGGGAGGGCAGCACAGAACTAACTCCCAGAAACCTTACTCTAACATCTAGAGGGAAACCCCCTCCTTCCCAGGGGAGTGTCTTGTAAGCTGGCCTTCTATCAGTCATAGGCCCCCCTTGCAGAGTACTGCCAACAGAAATCATGGGGCCCAGGACAAATGAAAGGAGCAGGCTCCCTCCCCCCCCGAACCCATAGCGCACCTACCACAAAAAAATTGTTTTTATCGCGCAACTTTTACTTAACTGTTACAATGCTACAGTAAATACAATATGACAAAAGACCTGGGGGGATTCAGTATGGGCCTGGGGGGGTTATGTATGGGCCTGGGGGGTGAAGTATGGGCCTAGGGGATTCAGTATGGACCTGGGGGGAGGGGGTTAAGTATGGGCCTGGGGGGGGGGTTAAGTATGGGTGGATGGGTGACTGACTGACTGCCTGGGTGGGTGACTGACTGCCTGGGTGATTGACTGCCTGGGTGCTTGACTGACTGCCTGGGTTGGTAACTGATGGACTGGGTGGGTGACTGCCTGGGTGGGTGACTGCCTGGGTGGGTTGGTTGGTGACTGCCTGGGTGAATGACTGCCTGGGTGGGGAACTGACGTCCTGGGTGCGTGACTGACTGCCTCGGTGGGGAACTGACTGCCTGGGTGTGTGTTGGTGACTGACTGCCTGGGTGGGTGAGTGTGACTGCCTGGGTGGGTGACTTTGAGTGACTGCCTGGGTGGGTAAGTGACTACCTTGGGTGAATGACTGCCTTGACTGCCTGGGTAGGTAAGTGACTGCCTGGGTGGGTGGCTGAGTGACTGCCTGAGTTGGTGGGTGGGTGAGTAACTGCCTTGACTGCCTGGGTGGGTGAGTGACTGCCTGGGTGTTTGAGTGGCTGCCTTAAGTGACTGCCTGGGTGGGTGACTGACATTGACCAGGAGGGTGCTGCTTCCTTGCCGCCAGATGCTTCCCCGCCTGCCCCCGATCCCCATGGCTGCTGCCCGGGGAGGAAGTAGGCTCGGGTGGCGCGCATTGGGTGTGGGAGGTAGGTGGTTGGGGGAAGCGTGGGATGTAGGCTGAGGGGCGGAGTGAGACTGGCAGGCTAATTCCATGGGAGCATTCCCCCCCCTCCCGGCCCCTGGTCCCCGTGGCTGCTACCCAGGGCAGGAGGCTAGTGCGGGGGGAGCTAGGTTGGCTGGCGCAGGGGGAGCTGGGTTGGCTGGCGTGGGCTCACCACGGCGCTTACTCTCCATACCACGTTGGGAGGAGCAGTCCCACAAGCAGCAGGCTGGACACCCTGCTTTCCTTGTACATGCGCGCCGAGACCTCGGTTCTGCACATGCGCGTCGTGACCTCGGCTCTGCGCATGCGCACGGAAATCACCGGCATTTTTAATTTTTCTGTTTTTTTTTTTTTTTTTTAATAAAATGGGCACGGCCGTGCAGGGGGCCCGGGTGGCCGGGATCCCTGACTCAAGGGCCTGGGACACCAAACCCGGCAGACCCACCCCGTTGGCGGCCCTGCCGTCTTATACCAGCCTACTCTTGAACTTTATTTGGTAACATACATATAGCAATACAACCATGCCATGCAGGAGTTTTGTTTCTGGATCCCACAAACTGTGCGCAAACCCAAACTGGACAGGTACATCGAAAGCTTTAGACAAGAGCCAAAACAACCATCCTGGACAAAGTAAGGAAACAAACGTATAATCTGATACTGATCGAGAGGAGAGCCATAGAATCGCTAAAGCCCAACCACAACATAACAATCAAACCTGCGGACAAGGGAGGAGCAGTGGTCATAATGAACACCACAGAATACCTGCGGGAAGCACACCGACAACTCTCTGATGCTAAGTATTACACCCAACTGCAGGAGGATCCAACTAAAAAATACATGAGAGAACTCAACAGGATCATTAGAACACTCCCGATCCACACAAAAGAACACATTCTGGACTTGATACCAGCTAACCCAAAACCTGGCACATTCTACATGCTCCCTAAAATTCACAAAGAGGGTAACCCTGGGCATTCTATTATCTCTGGATCTGGCACACTGACTGAGAATATTTCTGGCTGGGTAGAAGGCATTCTAAAACCACTTTTCAGGAACACATCCAGCTATATCCAGGACACCACCGACCTGCTTAACAAACTTAATGCCATTGGCCCCCTCCAAACAGGAACACTACTAGCAAATATTTTTTCATTGGAGCAGTTCGGCCCTTCTCACTTTACAAGTTGTACAGGCCTGATGTAGAGTCACTTTACACTAACATCCCTCACAAAGATGGGATTTCAGCCTGCAGATACTTTCTGGGACCGCAGGAGCCACTCACAGAGACAGTGACTAAATGCATCGAATTTATTCTGACCCATAACTACTTCACATTTGGAAATGACACATACCTCCAGACAACCGGGACCGCTATGGGCACTCGGATGGCGCCACAGTATGTCAATCTGTTCTGTGCAAAACTGGAAAGTGACTTTCTTGCCACCTGTCACTTGAAACCCCTTACATTCCTTCGCTACATTGATGACATCCTCCTGATTTGGACCTATGGTGAACAGGACTTCCTACAGTTCCATGAGAACTTCAATACGTTCCACCCGACCATCAACCTCAAGATCACCCATTCCCCAGACGAAGTATACTTCCTAGACACCACCATTACTATAAAGAACAACCAACTACAGACGTCTGTATACCGCAAACCTACAGACAGAGACAGCTATTTGGACAACAGCTTCCACCTGGCACACACTAAGCATGCAACCATCTACAGTCAAGCCATACGATACAACCGGATTTGCTCCGACACAGCAGACAGAGGCCAGCGGATTACAGCCTTGCGATCAGATTTCATAAACCGTGGATATAACCACAAAATTGTAGACCAGCAAATCCACAAAGCCAAGAGAATACAATAAGTGATCTCCTTGAATATAGACAGAAAGAGACAAGCGAAAGGGTACCTTTTGTGGTAACATATAACCCACACCTAGAAGTTCTACGCAAGATCGCCAGGGAACTACAACCCATTCTCCAGGAAGATACAAGACTGCAACAGGTCTTCCCTGAAACACCCTTATTATCATACAGACAACCTCATAATCTCAAGAAAATGATGGTGAGGAGTAAAGTATTTAACAGTACAACTGAATGCGGGACAAGACCATGCCAGGATGCAAGATGCAAAACCTGTGCAATGCTCCACACAGCGAGAACAAAACAAATACCACACAGTAATCTGGAGTACAAAATCAGAGGAAGGTTAATTTGTTCCTCCAGCAATGTCGCGTACCTCATCATGTGCATGAAATGCCCAGGGGGCTGCAACTACAAAAGTGAGACGAGACACGGGCTAAGCAAGAGAATTAATCTGCATCACCACAGTATCGCACGCGGAACAAGAGACAGTCCTGTCGGTGAACATTTCTCTGACTCTGGCCACAAGATGAACGATCTAAAGGTGGCCAAACTCAAAGGTAATCTTAGAACACCGAAAGAGAGACGGTTGCATGAATACAAATGTATGCAACTGTTCGGGACAATTAGCGATGGCCTAAACCGAAACCAAAGTGTTATGAGTCACTACTGACATGAGAGAACTTTCTTCCCATGAGTGCTAAAGGCCATGTCCATAAATACTGCACTATATATATAGATATAGATATAGATATATATAATACTGAGTTAAGTTATGGTGAGTAAAAAAAGTGACAAAAACCCTCCACAGCAAAGCAAATATGCAAATGTAAATACAACTGTATGCTCATCTGCATGTCTTAGGCAGGTCTGCAACCCCGCCTTTCCCCATTATCACCCAGCACACAGCACTTCCACTGCAGCAAGGGATTCTGGGAAATTACATGCAAATGAGCACACAGTGCCACTTTTTGCTTCAAAAACCATTTTTAGCATGGTTCCCTGTAGGCTTAAGCTTGCTGCATGGTCACAGCTTTGAGCAAAGCCAGGGTTTTCTGGGTGGTTTTCTGGGTATGCACCTTAACCCTGGCTGTAGCAAAACCCAATGAATCATTAAGTCCCCTAGGTTGCATGGTATTAAGGAGCACAATCCATCTACATTCCTTTTGGAGAAGGGCTTTTTCCAAGTCCCCTCCTCTGATACCCAGTGACCCTTTGTCTATTGCAAATGCGGCAATAAGCAACACCCAAAAAGGAGGACGAGGCAGGGAGGCAAGAAAACTGCGCGATCGACCACAGTACAGTTACAGAGGCAAGAACAAATGATGAATGAGACAACGTCCGACCAATTGACAGTCATCAATCTTTCAGATATTATTCTCTCAGAAGACCAGACTCTGGTTCTTCAAAAAGGACTATCATTTGCTCCAACGTTTACATTGGATAAATTTGAATGGGTCAAGGACCTTCACTTGTTCTGCCGGAAACTACTGCTTAAGAAATTCTTTGCAAAATCTAAAGATATCACCTCCCAAACAGGGGATCAAGATGGTTGAAAAGACGATGAACGTCAATTGATACAAGATATGGCCACAGAATTTACAATGGATGAAGATGCTATTCAGAATGAATCTATGCTTCTCTCGCAGTTTCGGCCTAAATCATCTTTTTGCCCCCCCCCCTCCAAACTTGTCCTCAAATATTCAGGGGTAAGAAATCTTTCTTATATGGAATGGCTCGCAGTTAAAGAATTAGGAAATTTAACAACAGTGGAGTTTAAGCCAGCGGATAAGGGTGGAAATGTTGTGGCATGGCCAAAACTCCAATATGAACGTGAGGCCTTCAAACAACTCCGTGATATAAATTGTTATATGGATTTGACTGCTGACCCGACTGACAAGTTCAAGAAGGAACTTGATATTATTCTCAATGAGGCTTATACATTGGGTACTTTTACCAGTAAAAACAGGGACAGCTTGATTTCCAAACACCCAACCATGGCTACATTTTATCTTCTATCGAAGATCCACAAAAATTCAACCCACCACCAGAGACGCCAATTGTGGCAGGGATCTGTGCGAACCTAACAGTAAATTTTTGGACCCATTCCTACGACCAGCAGTGGAATCATTGCCCTCTTATCTCCGTGACACCATGGATGTCCTCTCTAGATTGGACGGTGTCACGGTCGATACCAACACCATTGTTGCAACATGTGACGTTGAAGCTTTGTATACGTCTATTAGTCATTCAGACGGGTTACATGCTGCTAAGTTCTTCCTTAATATGACAGTTGAGCCCGAATTTAATCGACTTACTTATGCAACTTTTGTCCTTCATTCTGCATCACAGCTTTTTTGTTTTCAAAAACAGGTTTTACCTTCAGAAAAGAGGGACTGCAATGGCGGCTACGTGCGCCCCATCTTACGCCAATTTGTTTTTAGGATGGTGGGAGAGGGAGGTGGTTTTCAGTGAAACTAATGTAGATATGACTGTACATGTTTTGTTGTGGTTGAGATACATCGACGATATCCTCATTCTCTGGCAGGGTTCTGCCAGGGAGTTTGGGGATTTCGTCGATGTAATCAACCACAATAATTACAATATCAAATTCACATGTAAATCTAGTTCCACCACCATAGATTTTCTTGATCTAAAAATTAATATTGATCAGAGTGGTAATGTGGGAACAGCCTTTTACAGGAAGACCACCTCTACCAACTCAATTTTACATGCCTCCAGCTTTCATCCACATCACCAGATTCGGGGCATGCCTCGTAGTGAGTTTATCCGACTGAAACCTAAGTGTTCTACAGAGGAATGCTTCAAGGCTAGAGCCAAAGAGATGAAGGAAAGATTTATCTAAAGGGGGTATAGTAAGAGAAGTATTCATCAAGGGTATCAGTGCTGTGCAAAAAGTGATCGCTCAGTATTATTACAACCTAAATAGAAAACTAATGATTCTAAAATCAGATTTATTGGGACCTTTAATGACAGGTGGCGGGATCTTCGTCTGATTCTCCAAAAACATTGGCCAATCCTGTGTACCGACGGTGAACTTAAAGACACCCTCAGGGAAAAGGTTAATCTCACAAGCAGACGCTCTCCGAATTTACGGGACCGTCTTGTGCACAGTCACTATACACCTCCTGTTAATCAGACATTCCTTCCCACTAGAAGGAAGGGTTTCACTAAATGTGGCAGCTGTTCTGCTTGCAGATTCATGCTACAGACTGATACTTTTTCCACCAGTGATGGCACTAAAAATGTTAAGATTGGTCACCCCTTAAATTGCAAATCTAAAGGGGTCGTTTATTGCTTGACCTGCCCCTGTAAGCTTATGTATATCGGCATGACGAGCTGTGAACTTAGGTTTAGAATATTAGAACATTCACGAAACATTAAATTTGCTCAACGTGATCTTGATGCTTTTAAAAAGATTATGTGCATTGCACGGCATTTTTTAAAGCATCATGGGGCTGATACAGTCGCGGCCGCCTGTAACCTAATGCGGCTTTCTCCGCGGGTATCTTTAAACCACGTGCAGATGCGGGGTTTTTTTTTATTTTCGGTGCCGCAGGCGCTTTCATTGTTCAGCGCCATTAGCGCTGAATGGAGAAACGGTCGGCGCGCAGCCGCTAGATGCGGCAGGCGCGCGGCCAAGTTCGGCGGCTGAAAAAAAAAGCCCCGAAATTGCGGGTAAGCTTTAGAATAAGCTTAGACGCAGCTGTAATACGCTTATTGCCGCATTTGCAATAGACAAAGTGTCACTGGGTATCAGAGGAGGGGATTTGGAAAAAGCCCTTCTCCAAAAGGAATGTAGATGGATTGTGCTCCTTAATACCATGCAACCTAGGGGACTTACTGCACCGACACACTTTATTCGAGCAAATACCCAGTATGTACCTGGCAGATACCTGGAATGCGCTGCTCCTCACCTCTGACAAGCCCCGTTGCATTTGCCTTCCCAGCCTGGGTTCATGCCTGGCTGACGGGCGGCTGATCTGTTAAATGATAATGATTAGGATTTAATAGGCTGCAATGCTTCGCGTGTCTACCAGATGGCATAAATTCATGAATTGTAATGCAGTATATATATATATACTGTGCAGTATTGCAGCCAGTGGAAATAAAATGCTTCAATCCCTGCTTGGAAAATACCTCAATGCACTCGGGCAGAAAACAGTCACAAACCTCAATACACCCGGGTATACCCGAATTCGTGGGACTAGCCGAGCTCGAATAAAGTGTGTCGCCAGTGTAATGATTCATTGGGTTTTGCAATGTTCCTTTAGGTTTCTCTTTCCTTCTGTCTCTTTTAATCTTCTCCCTTTTCTGTTTTACTATTTATTGTTTTAGACAGCACTTTTCTGTTTTTGCTTTGCTCAGTCTTGTTTTATATACCTTTTTCTCTCCCTTTTCCCCTTCTCTTTATATCTTTATTAGTATCTGAGAATATTAATTCATCATATGCTTTGTTACTGTTATGATACTAATGTTATTGTGTCTTCAGCACTCTTCATTTAGAGTTGTTGCTGGTTGGACACTGCCATTTTCGTCTCAGCACTTCAAAAGAGAGGGGTTTAATCAACACGCTGCGGATGACGTCATTTGAGCCGTCCCGCGGCGATACCCTCAGTCTGTCAAGTCCTGCACATGCGCAATTGGAGAGCTGCTGTCAGCTGTGATCGGCTTCGGATCATCATTATGCAATGTTCTTTCTAATTACACCTACATCTCTGGCAGCTGCTCCTATGACGCTCATGCTCCGGTGTATCTTTGTAATTGGCTGACAACATAGGGAAGCAGCACTAAAACTCCTCCTGCTTTAGTATAAGTATCTGCACACCTCCACTAAACTTTTTTATCACTCCGGGATGAAGCCCCCCGCTGGGCGAAACGCGTAGAGTGTATCTACTGGTAACCTTCATGTTACTATTTGTTGCAAGATGAACTTTCTTTGGTGCACCCCCTGTGAACATTATTTACGATCTTGACATATGGACATATGGAGGAAATCTCTTCTATCAGGATCCCTATGGACTCATCATCCCCATTAGGAGCTGAATATTTCCCTGTTTGTCAGGGGTTTCATTTATATGGGACTGGTTTTTCCACATTCATGAGAGCACTTGTTGCCATTAGTATTTTTTGTGGATCCTCTCAGGCACCTTGATATGTTCATGGATATGTTTATTATTTTTCTCATGCTATGTTTGTCCAGGGTATGAGTAGTTTTTCATCTTTTTCCTCCCCTGTGTCTCCCCCTTGGTTATATTTTTTTTCAGTGTACTACATTCTTAGTACAGTATACTGTATATACGTTTATTGCAATTGATATTTTTTCTGTTTCTACCAGTTTTTTGGATTTAATATTAGTTTTGGAGTTTAGAATTTAGTTTTTCTTTTCTGTTATTTTCTGGTAGTGTCTGTACTTTTTTTTAGCTGATTTGTATCTTTCCATTTATTTGTTGGACATTAATTGAGATATGTTTTTGGCTAATTGGTTCAGTTTTTTATTTAACATGTATTGTATGTATATACTCATATCGTTTCTTGCCTGTTATTTTTTGTTTGGTTACCATTAGTTTATGTATGTTTTAATGTTAGTGTGTTTCACTGTTTCTTATTAAAATCTTTGCTGTATTTTCCTTGCTGACTCTGGTTCCGGGTTTTTGTTTCTTATTTTGATTTAGTTATTTTAGGTTTATTGTCAGTGCTAATTATAGGGATCCTGTCAGTCTTTTTTGTGTGTCTTCATATTTTTTATCCCTAAGCACCCCCAGGTTTTGTTCCCTTTTTATTATATTATTTTTTGGTTTTGGTTGTGATAACCTTAAACATCGGTATTATATTCATGTTTGGGTCCTGGGTTCGCCTTTTTCATTGATATAGTGTTAGCGACTTTTCCCTTTTGTGTTTGTTTGAGATATATATATATATATATATGACTCCAGTTTGTTATATATTAGCAAGATAATCCATCTGTAGAGCGAAAAATTGCAAAATAAATATTTACCCAAACCTTATGCCTGCTTTCTGTATGTTTCAAATCTATTCTACATTGAAATCGAATTACTCTCCACCACAAGTTCATTAGTTTTAAGCATTTTTCCTGGTAATAATTAACTTTGTATGCTTTACCCACGTTCCTGTTCATGTGCTTTTCATAAAGTACAGTATGTCATCATTTCATAAATGTGAATCATATTTGGGAAGGACATTAACAAATGAGTTTCGTGTATTGATTTATCATTGTACTGAATTTGTATTTAAATCTATATTTTGTTAGAGATCAATGACTTCTCCCTTTAAAACTGCATACATCTTTCACTTGGGTAAAGTTCTAGAATCAACAGTAGAGATTTTATGCAAAATTAGAGGTTGAATTGAACAGGACAGTTATTTAGCACAGAGCTCTCAACAGAAGTCAATCATCCAAGTACTACTACAGTAGTGATGGCGCCATTATTTCCTATTGAAAGAAATGTTTTAAGCAGATGCATTTTCAGAGACCCAGCATGAGAAAAGTTCAACCTTTTGTCTTTGTTTTTTTAGAGATGGAACTTTTGTTCTTCATTCTTAGAGGTGGTACCTGAGATTTAGGGGCCTGTCAGTGTGTTCATAAGCCACTTCTCGAGCACTTCTTGCCCAAAATGCCTATTGCTATTCAAAAAACGGCGATAAGTGTGCGAAAAAAGGCTGAATCACCCCCAAAAAATTGTGAAAAAACGGTGATTTAAATGGTACGGCAATTTTTTTAAATGAGCCTTTAGTGCATAGGCCCCATCGTATTTTTAAGAAAAGGCATATTGATATATAAAAAAAACTCTTCTGCAAGTATTGTAGGAAGACAAAGGGACATAACAATGTATTACTTGCAGAGCATAAGTGGTCCAAACAGGAGTTGGTTGAATCAACCAGCTTTTGAATTCATGACCAACCATTAACACACTTCAACCCCATAAGGAAATGACTGACTGAGATTGATTTAATTTAAAAAGGACTACAAATATACAGAACTGCATGGCAGTCTGCAGGAAGTGAACCTCATTCATTGCCTGGTGGCCATGGTCTGAAAAACTTAAATAAATGTCCTGCTTGTAAAAGCCAGATTTATTCCATTAAAATATCAGTGCCTGGCTCTTAAACACCAAATCTCACTTATTTGCCTCAGTAGGCCATGACAGCTACATGGCTGCCAAAGCTGCACATGTAATAAGAGAGCGTTACTGGTGATTTACAATCCAACGTTTATACTGTTCGGATAGTGTGAGGTAAGGGCGCCACTGCACATGACAAAACTTCACTAGGTCCCGGATGAAAATGCAAAAAACTTTATTGGCACAAGGCAAACACCAGGGCTACACCACGATCTCCCCCTCTACGCGTTTCACCCTTAGGAATAGGGCTTCGTCTCCTCCAACGTTTATACTGTGCCTGAAATAGGAATTATAAGCATATATATATATATACACAAAGGGGCCCCAGCACGCAAATAGATACAATAGACAAGGTTAGATTACCTTGATGTTATTTAGACTAGGTTTATGCATCTAGTAAATCATATGTGCTCAGTGTCTGTTTATCTAGAGATTTTGGTGTTGGAGGGGTGTTAATTAGGGAAGTACCACAGAACATTTCTATCTGTGGGAACGGGCTTGAAGAAGGGGCGTCAGAGGCCCCGAAATGTTTGTTGCCCCCCTACTTTTTTCACCCTACATTTTTTTAGTGTATTATACGTTTTTCCTTTTGACGACCGTCCAGAGGCCGTTCCTGAAGAAGGGGGTCCTGTTAGGAATCTGATTTCTCAGCGCCTTCCGCACAACACACAGACTACCCTCAGGGAGACTCAGGGTGCGCAGCGCAACCTCCGCTTACCTGCCTCCACGGGCCATCAGCTCCTCCGTCGCCGCACGACCCCTTCCCTCGGTGGCCCCACCGCTCCTCCTCCTTCTCAGTGGCAGGCGCGGGTCCTCTGTCCCGCACGCACACGTGTGTCCTCCTCCAACGCTGCTCGCGTGCACACACAGCTTATAGAGCGCACGCCCAGCATTCTCTCTTCTACTTCCACTCCTGCTGTGAGGCTCCGTCCCGTACACCGCACGGGTGTAATCAGAGTGCTACCAGGGCTCACCTGGGTTGTATCAGCCACACCTATCCAGAGAGGCTCCCTGCAGTCCTCCTGACCCGCCCCATCCCTGATTGGTCAGCCCAGCCTTATCTAGCATCTCTGAGCCCTCACTCATCGCTCGACATAGTCTCTGTATGGATGTGTTTGGTGTACTCTCGGTTACTACAGGTTTTGACACAGCTCGTACGACTACCCCCTTTGGCTCTCGACTTCGGCTCTCCTTGGACTACGTATTCTCTGGCATCCCACGATCACGGCTTGGACTTCAACCTTCCTCATCTCTCCGCTCCCTGACCTCAGCAAGGCAATCACTATTCTACTCCTATACCCGGTACCGGCTAGTATTGTCTATGTTACTTATATCAGGCCTGGCAACGCTTCACACCACACTCCGGACTCGCTCCCTTTGCTGCGGGTGTGTGTATCCCTACTTCCCCCTTCGGCACAGGGGATGGGTCTGGTCTGCGGCAGCACCGGCGTAACATTATGTCGAGCCCACAAGACGCAGACCAGACTGAACTAAGGCAGTTTCTCTCCGATTTGCTTCAGCAAAACCAGGCCATGGCGGATCAAATTGTGGCATTAACGCGTCAGGTCATGGTACTCTTGGCCCGAGTACCAGCCGACCCCTCTTCTGGCGTTAACCCCCAGCGCACAAGCGCAGCAGTTGCTAGCAGCTCTGACGTAAAAATTCCGCCTCTCAAACCCTTCACTGGCGAACTGCAAGAATGTAGGGGTTTTCTCAACCATTGTCAGCTGCCGTTCGAAATGGCCCCCCCATCACTTCGATACTGGACATAAGAAGGTAAGAGTAAGTTAAACTCACATGTTCCAATAAAAAAACAGGCATGGGAGAGAGCCGCCGAAATGCAGAAGGACCCTGTCTATGCACAGCTTCACAGCGTCTCACTCGCACCTCACGGTTGATTTCCGCGTACATCACTTCCATGGTCGCGTCATAGGTGAGTGCGGAAGCACAGTCTGCCTCTGGAGTCAGCCCCAATCTTGCCAATCCTTCAGCTCTCCGGTTCTCAACGCTAACGCTAACTCTACGTGTTTCGCTAATTTCTTCGTCAGGAGTTATTTTGTTGGAACATGTGAGTTTAACTTACTCTTGATACTTTCATTGAATATATTGGTTGAACAGTATGCACTATTGTGGCTTTTTTTTTTCTATGTATACCATACTTATCCATTGAGGGTTATCCTGACACTTGTGCATCGCAAGGGCTCCAGTCAGAGAGAGATGGATCTCTGACATGCTTGAAATCACGATAAGTTTTGTGAGTGCTATTTTTTATAGCTAACAGAGTGATACATACCAGTATCTACAGTCTATATTTATTATATCTATATTTGCTTTATTTTTCTTTCACATGTATCATTGAGCACCTCTGCGCTCCTCCTCTCCCACAAGCAAAGAAACGTAAGAAGGTAGTCTACATTTATAACCTGCTTTCGGGCAGCGCCCTGGCTTGGGCCTCCCCGGCCTGGGAGCGACATTCTGACCTTACCCAGGATTATCCAGCCTTTAAGGCCGAGTTCCAACAAGTATTCGATTCCCCCACACGCCGGAGATGGCATCTGTTTTTCTCCTTCAGATCATGCAAGGGCGACGAATGATGACGCTGTATGCCGTGGAGTTCAGGACACTCGCAGCCGAGACTAACTGGGGACAGGAGGCTGTCGTCTCTGTATTCTGGCAAGGCCTGGCTGATCCCATCAAGGATGAATTTGCTCGCCAACCCAGGCCAGATCAATTGGACGTTCTCATCGACCTAGCAGTCCGAGTGGATCAACGCATTCAGGTACGCCGCTCCGAGCGTCAGCGCTCTCGTTTTTCTAATTTCCAAAGTCCCTTCCTCAGTACTACTGCGGTTACAAGTACCACCACTCCTCTTCGTCCTGCCTTGGAGCTACCAGAGCCGATACAACTGGGGGTACAATGCATCCGCACACCTGTACGGCAATTCCGCCACTCCGGGGGATTGTGTTTCTACTGCGGATCCGCTGAGCACCTGGTTCGGGAATGTCCTCTGCGGCCAGGAAACCGGAATACCCAGTGAGTACAGAGGGGCTCTCGCTGGGTGTCATGTCTCCTCGCCCCCTCCTTAAGGGAGAATTCCCTAAGAAGCTCACCATACCTGCCTCTCTTACGGGCGATAACTTTCATACCTCTACCACAGCGTTCATTGACTCGGGAGCAGGAGGAAACTTTATGGATCTTGAATTCGCCACGCTGAACCACATTCCGCTCGTGAGGAAGGAGAGCCCCATCGCACTGGTCGGTATAGACGGACGTCCTCTTACCCCAGCATACATCTCCTTAGAGACGGCTCCTCTCCTTCTGACCTCCAATTCTCACAAGGAGACCCTAGTCCTCAACGCCATCCATGCTCCTGGAACACCCATAACCCTTGGCCTTCCGTGGTTACAGCTAAACAATCCTCTGATTGATTGGACTTCCTCTTCCCCCATCACTTGTAAACCGAGGTCAGACGAAGCATCCCAACTATTGGCTAATACCTCCGTTCCTGAGATTACCCTTCCCTCTGTTTACCATCAATTCCGGGACATTTTCAATAAGGTCCAGTCGGATCTTTTGCCCCCTCACAGGACCTATGATTGTCCGATCGATCTTGTTCCAGGTTACAGTTTGCCTAAATCCAAGACCTACCCCTTATCTCTACCAGAGTCTCAGGCCATGGACGAATATATCCAAGAAAACCTCAAGAAGGGTTTAATTCGCCCTCCAACTCCCCAGCAGGGGCTGGATTTTTCTTCGTGAAGAAGAAGGATGGCTCGTAAAGGCCTTGCATTGATTACAGGGGTTTGAATCGCATCACCGTTAAAAATTTTTACCCCCTTCCCCTCATTACCGAACTCGTTGATAACTACAAGGGGCTAAGATTTTTTCCAAGTTGGATCTACGTGGAGCCTATAATCTGGTGCGCATCAGACAGGGGGACAAATCTAAGACGGCATTCAACACACGTAGCGGCCACTACGAGTATCTTGTAATGCCCTTCGGGTTATATAATGCCCCAGCAGTCTTCCAGGACTTTATCAACGACGTTTTTCGTAAGGTACTCAACATTTTTGTAATAGTTTACTTGGATGACATCCTGATTTTTCCCAAGACCTCCAGGATCATATTCGCCACACCTCCTACGTTCTCTCTCACCTCCGTGAACACCATCTGTACGCCAAGCTGGAGAAGTGCACCTTCCACCAGACCTCTACCCAATTCCTGGGTTACATCATTTCTGATGAGGGTTTTATGATGGATCCTGGTAAACTTCAGGCAGTGACTGAATGGCCAAGACCCGATACTCTCAAGGCCATACGCTTTTTGGGGTTCGCGAATTACTATCGCAAGTTTATACGTAATTTTTCTATCATTGTAGCGCCCCTTACAGCTCTTACGAAGAAAGGGGCTGATCCACCTGCTTGGTCACCTGAGACTCACTCCGCCTTCAAGGTACTCAAGGAAGCATTTGTATCCGCACCTATCCTCCATCATTCTAACACCAATCTCCCCCCTTCGTGTTGGAATACGAAGCCTCCGACTGCGGTGCAGGGGCAGTGCTGTCTCAGAGACCTACCCCCCAAGACACGTTACATCCATGTGCATACTTCTCCAAGAAATTCTCACCGGCTGAGAGGAATTACGACGTGGGCAACAGGGAGTTCTTGGCTGTGAAGATGGCTCTCCAAGAGTGGAGACATCTCCTGGAGGGGTCGAAAGAACCATTTACTATCCTCACGGATCACAAAAACCTTCTCTACATCGAGAACACCCGACGCCTTGGTCCACGACACGCTCGTTGGTCTCTTTTTTTTTCCAGGTTTGATTTTCACCTTTCTTATATTCCCGGGACAAAGAACGTAAAGGCGGACACACTTTTCAGACAACATTCCTCTGAGGAGAGACTAGAGGAGTCCTTGGAGACCATTCTCCCACAGGAGAGGATTCTCGCCACATCTACCTTCAAGAACCTCAATAAAATTATGCATTCTCAGAGACGCATTCCTAAGGACTTGGTGGTTCCCGACAGCAAACTCTTCGTACCCCCCAAGTTTGTCCCTGAAGTCCTGACCTGGGGTCACTCTTCGAAATCCGCAGGCCATCCAGGTTTTAAGAAGACTTTCGACCTTATTGGTCGGAATTTTTGGTGGCCCAAAATATCCCAAGATATTTTGGAATATACCAACGCTTGTCCTATCTGCGCGCAGAACAAGACACTTCGTCAAAAATTCCAAGGTTTCCTCCTACCTCTTCCAGTCCCCGACCGTCCCTGGTCCCATATTTCTATGGATTTCATCGTGGAGTTACCCAAGTCCAGAGGAATGAACACAATCTTGGTGGTCGTGGATAGATTCTCTAAGATGGCTCATTTTATCCCACTTAAGGGACTGCCCACCTCTCCCGTGCTCACTGATATCTTTACGGATCAAATTTTTCTAATTCATGGGATCCCTTCTTCTATCGTTTCTGACAGAGGGTCCCAGTTTGTGTCCAATTTTGGAGAACTTTCACTAAGAGATTGGGCATCCCTTCCTCCTTCTCCTCTGCATATCACCCACAGTCCAATGGACAGACGGAGAGGATTAACCAGTCCCTGGAAAAGTACCTAAGATGCTTTATATCTGACTCCCAGGATGATTGGACTCAACTCCTCCCTTGGGCGGAGTATGCTGTTAATTCTGCCAAGAATGAAGCCACCCGTGAGTCGCCTTTTTTTTTTTAAATAAATTATGGGTTTCACCCTCCCTGCTTGCCCATTTCCAACATTCCTTCTGGGGTACCGGCCGTAGACGAACGCATTTCTTCTCTCCAAACAGCATGGTCCAGGATTCAAATGACCCTTCTCAACTCCTCCCACAGATCTAAACTTGCCCAGGTACAGGACAGGGGATTTGGTATTGCACTCCTCTAAAAATATCCACTTAAAGGTGCCATCCCCAAAATTGGCACCTAAATTCCTGGGTCCTTTTCCTATTTTAGAACAGATCAATCCTGTGGCATTTCGCCTCCAGCTACCACACAGTATGAAGATCCCCAATGTTTTTCATGTTTTTCATGTTTTTCATGTTTCTCTCTTAAAACCTTTAATCTCCAGTCATTTCTTCCCGGACCAGACTCGCGAGCCGGATCTAGTTACCATCCAAAATAACGAAGAGTATGAGGTACAATCTCTATTGGATTCCCGCGTGTCCAGAGGTGAACTCCAGTTCCTGGTACAATGGAAAGGTTTTGGACCCGAGGAGAGGTCTTGGGTTCCTTTAAAGGACATTAACGCTCCGGCTCTTCTTAGAGCCTTCAGAAGGAGATTTCCGAAGAAACCTTTTTGAGGACCGTCCAGAGGCCGTTCCGGAAGAGGGGGGTACTGTTAGGAATCTGATTTCTCAGCGCCTTCCGCGCAACACACAGACTACCCTCAGGGAGACTCAGGGCGCGCAGCGCAACCTCCGCTTACCTGCCTCCACGGGCCGTCATCCCCTCCGTCGCTGCACTATCCCCTCCCCTCGGCGGCCCCACCACTCCTCCTCCTTCTCAGTGGCAGGCGCGGGTCCTCCGTCCCGCACGCACACGTGTGTCCTCCTCCAACGCTGGTCGCGTGCACACACAGCTGCATAGAGATGGAGGATCAAAGTGGAGGATGGAAGTCGAGAGGTTTCGGGCCATTGGGTGAGCGGGGAAGGGCGGAATACCATGCCCAGAGACAAAGACTCCCTGTGGGGGAGCCTCTTTGTTCTCCCAGACTTGGTGGAGCCTACCCATCAGGAGGTAAAGGGTTAGCCGGGGAAAGCCATTGCTCGTAGGCACGGTTCCCATTGGGAAGTTCGACTTTCCCGCTCACTACTACCCTTGATACCCCCCTCCCCTGACGCATGCAGCAAGCCGAGCCCAAAGCTTCTGACTGTCTGCTGTAGCTACGATCCGTCCTCCGATTGGCTGCCAGTCCCTCTTCCATGTAAAACATAGGACACCGATTTCTATTCCTAGACTTGGAAGCGTTGGTGTTTTTCTTCAAAAGTGCTTTGCTTGGAATAGCAAAGCACTGGGCGTTGAGGTGCCTGGAAAGCCTAGTCTAGCTGAAGACAAGTTCTATAGACGCGACCAAGTTCCAATATCCAACGAAGATCCGGCCAGTGGGCAAAGCCAGGTAGCTCTCCTGAAAAGAGTATTGTGGTGTTCCTGGACGTGGAGCGGACAGGGTAAGCCTTCTGAAGCAGGCACCAGCACCTAGTGAGGCTAGAAACTCCACCCAGACGCCCAGTAAGCGTGTATTACAGTATCTGTAATTTTTGTTTCCTTGTGTGTTTGCTGGTTTTACCAGAATAATCCCTATTTTATTCCACTACCTTGTCCTGCCTAATGAATTGATCCCCGAAGATTAAAGGTGTTAAAAGTACTGGTCTCCCATGACAACTACACTTGAAGTTAAGGCTTCTTTTATCTTTCAAATACAGTTGTCCTCCACCACACTGGAACCTGCTCCAGCACAATATTTTGCTTTTTCCTTAAAATCTGACATCTAATGTCAAAATGTCACTACTTTTAAAATGGGTCTTCATGAATGTCCGCAGAAAGGTTGTTGGCGAGGCTGACAAATCCGGTTGAAAATGCTCTTTCTGCTTCTCTAGCTTTTATTTCAGTAGCTGGAGGAGGGATATGAGTTTAGCATTTTCACAACTTTCTTCCCATATGGCTACTTCAAGAGGTTTTAATACTGCATACAGTACACATGGTCCAGTTTCCACTAGGACGGAGTAAGGAAATATAGAATATCTTTCTTTAACTTCTGTAGTATTCACCCTCTTGGGACGAATAAGACAGGTCAGATGGCGGTATCTCTACCAACTTATATACCCAAAAAAGAAAGTGCTTGGGGCAGGGCCGCCAACAGAATTTTTGGGGCCCAGGACAGACTTGAAGAATGGGGCCCCTGCAAATGTTACGACATAATCACATTCAGTCTACTTTGCCCCCTCATGTCTCTCCTTTTAACTCCCTAGTGTCTTTCTCTCTCACACCCGTTCATCATTCCATCTTTTCCCCTCCTCTCATTACCCTCCTTGGTCTCTCTCCTCCTCCTCCTCAGAATGTCGCTCCCCTCTCCCCCCAGCCTGTCTCCTCTCCCCCCCAGTCTGTCTCTTTCCTCTCCCTCCCTAGTCTGTCTCTCTCCGCTCCCCCAGTCTGTCTCTCTCCTCTCCCCCCAGACTGTCTCTTCTACCCCCCCAGTCTGCCTCTCTCTTCCACCCCCCCATCTGTCTCTCTCTTCCACCCCCCCCAGTCTGTCTCTCTCCGCTCCCTCCAGTCTGTCTCTGCTCCCCCCAGTCTGTCTCTCTCCTCTCCCCCAGTCTGTTTCTATCCTCCCCCCATATGTTTCTCTCCTCTCCCCCAGTATGTCTCTCTCCTCCCGCCCCAGTCTGTCTCTCTCAACCCAGTCTGTCTCTCTCCCCCCGTCTGTCTCTCTCCTCTACCCCCCGTCTGTTTCTCTCCTCTCCCCCCGCCAAGTATATCTCTCCTCTCCCTCCCAGCCTGTCTCTCTCCTCCCCAGTATGTCTGCTCTTCCCCCCCACAGTTTCTCACCTCCTCCCCCCAGTCTGTTTCTCTCCTCTCCCCCCCGCTGAGTAATCTCTCCTCTCCCCCCAGCCTGTCTCTCTCCTTCCCCCCATCCAGCCTGCCTCTCCCCACCCCAACCTGTCTCTTTTTTCTCTGTTCTTTCTCACTCCAGCCTGTCTCTCTCTCTGCTCTCTCCACACTCCAGCCTGTCTCTCTCTCTGTGTTCTCTCCTCACTCCAGCCTGTCTCTCTCTGCTCTCTCCCCACTCCAGCCTGTCTCTCCCTGCTCTCTTCCCACTACAGCCTGACTCCCTCTCTACTCTCTCCCCACTGCAGCTCATCTCTCTCTCTGCTCTCTCCCCACTCTAGCCTGTCTCTCTCCCCACTCCAGCCTGTCTCTCTCTCTCTCTCTCTCTCTCTCTCCTTCTCCTCTCTCCCCACTCCAGCCTCTCTCTCTCTGCTCTCTCCCCATTCCAGCCTGTCTCTCTCCCCATTCCAGCCTGCCTCTCTCTGCTCTCTCCCCATTCCAGCCTGTCTCTCTCTGCTCTCTCCCCACTCCAGCCCGTCTCTCTGCTCTCTCCCCTCTCCAGCCTGCCTCTCTCTGCTCTCACCCCACTCCAGCCTCTCATTCTCTTTATTAATCCTTAATGTTTCTCTCCCTCCCCATGTCTTTTCCCCATGATTGTTATCCTCCTTGCATTTTCTTTCCTCCCCATGTCTTTTCCCCATGATTGTTATCCTCCTTGCATTTTCTTTCCTCCTCATGTTTCTCTTTTCCCACATGTATTTCTATGCGTTTTTTATTTTCTCAGTGTTTCTCTCTTCCTTTCATGTCTGTTTTTCTCCCCCAGATTTAACCCTTCCCTCGCCCTTCTCTTGGGTAGCCGCTTTACAAACCTCACGAGCTGCTGTCCTCGAGGCCCTGCCCCATGTCCCGTCCACCTACGGAGGCTCTGCAGAGGCAGGCATTCCCCTCTGTGCTTCCTGCTGTATCTCAGTGTGTCTGCAACAGGGAATTAATGTGCAGGCAGCATGGGGTCAGGCCCGGGACAGCAGTCCTGGCTGTCCCCCCCTATCGGCGGCCCTGGGTTGGGGGGTGGGGATGGAGGGAAAGAGAGGGAAGGAGTGGGGGGGGTAAAAGAAAGGCTATTTAGTAGTGTACCCATTGACTTATACACCGCCAAAGACACTCTTCTATACAACACATTGAGAGCTACTTCCCAGTTATCTATGATTGAAGTTTGTGAGAGAACCCCACCTGGAGGGAGTAGAAAGGGACATGTGGAGGCCTAAAGTAATTTACAGTCTGATGGGCATTTCTGAAGATGAGGCCACAATGTTACATGCACCTCCTTTGACCATGTGGTAAATAAATACAGATCAAGCTCTTTCTACTTGTAAACCTGTGTGCCTCAGATGAATTTTATAAAACATGGGATCCTTGCCTGGGGCTCTAAATGTAATACAAAATTTAATATTAAACAGTCAAACAGAAAATCGAAACGGTCCACCACCTCCCCCCCTCCCCTGTCCTTCTTGGTTGTCCTCCCTCTTCTTTCTCTCTGTATTCTTCCTCCTTGGTTTTATTACCCCGCACGTAGTGTATAATTCATCCTGTTAGAATCGAGCCTACAACAGTAACCGGATTAAAGTGGTCTGAAGGCGTCATCACCTACAATCCAAGCATAACGAGCATATACATACATCAAACCCAGCTAACTTCTGGAAGGTTATCAACAATATATTCCAGCCTTCTAACCATCAACAACCAAGTAATATCACTAAGGGGGATATTACTCTGACAAACGCCACCGACATTGCAAATGCATTCAATGATTACTTTGTGGGGTGTGCCACTAACTTATTAGCAAAACGCAGCCCAAACCACAAACCTGAATCTCATCCTGGGAGTATCCCTACAGTCCCACCCCCTCCCAACACTGCCCACAATTTTCAATTTGGCCCAGTATCCGAAGAGGAGAATACACAACCGCTCCTCAAATTAAAACTAAGCAGCCAATGCGGACCTGACTTACTACAATCTAGGTTCCTATGACTTGGTGCCCCAGCCATTGCCAAACCAATTGCTTCCATAGTCAACTGTATAGTCAACTGTATAGTCCTGTCTGCAGGCCATATCCCTAAGACCTGGAAAACTGCCAGAGTTGTCCCAATCTTCAAAAGTGGGGACAAAAACACTGTCTCAAACTACAGGCCAATCTCACTTCTCCCAATTCTATCCAAAGTAATGGAAAAATGTGTCCACTCCCAATTAAGCGATTACTATACCAAGACAAATTTCCCTAGCCAATTCCAATCTGGCTTTCGCCCCAAACACTCCACCGTAACTACCCTGCTAAAAGTTTGCAATGAAATCCAGTGTGAAATGGAACGGGGACAACTCACTGGTGCAGTATTCCTAGATTTTGCAAAGGCTTTTGATACTGTTGATCATGCTATCCTGCTTAACAAACTCCAGAGCACTGGAATAGGGAAGCATGCTTTAAACTGGTTTCAGTCCTACCTATCAGGTAGATCCCAACATGTGTCCATCTCAGGCTCTAACTACAACCCCCTGGATATCACCTGTGGTGTCCCGCAAGCCTCTGTTCTGGGGCCCCTACTCTTCTCAGTGTTCATCAATGATCTTCCCACAGCTTGTCAGGAAGCCTTAATACACATGTATGCAGATGACACAATCCTAGATGCACACAGCCATAGCCTCTCTGACCTTCAACACATACTTCAGTCTGACTTTTTGAGACTCGAAAACTGGATTTCCCAAAACAAACTGTTTTTAAACACTGACAAGACTGTAACAATGGAATTTGGGACCAAGACTACATTTTTAAAGCTTCCAGCGACTGAGCTCCAGATTAGAACCAACGCTAACACCACCCTAACCCCTGTCACTAGTTTTAAATACCTAGGCATATGGTTTGACTCCCACTTAACATTCGGGATGCACATTGATACCCTGATAACCAAGACCTATGCCAAACTAGGGGTACTTTACAGGAACACATCCTCCCTAAGTCTCCTGGTCAGAAAGCGTATCGCACAGCAGATGCTAATGCCAATTATTGACTATGGAGACATAGTATATGGCTCGGCACCTCAAACCCACCTTGGCAAACTTGACACCCTCTACAATTCAATTTGTCGTTTTGTTCTCCAGTGCAACTATAACACACATCACTGCGAAATGCTCAAAGAACTAGATTGGTCATCACTCGAGTCTAGGCGCAAAGTTCACCTTTCCTGTCTTGCCTTCAAATTCTTTATGGGCAAGCTACCCAGCTATCTGAACAAGCTCCTCACCCCTACCACATGCAGCACCTATCATATCTGAGATCAGACTCCAAAAGACTGTTCATGGTCCCAAGGCTCAACAAAGTATCCGGATGTTCCTCCTTCTCTTACCGTGCACCCCAAAACTGGAACAACCTACCTGAGACTCTCACATCCACCACCAGTTTAAATTCTTTCAAATCTAAGGCTGTCACACATTTTAATCTGGTCTGTAACTGTTATATACGCCCATAATATATATTATCTTTAACTGTGCATGCAATGTCTTGTATATAATGTATACACTGCTCATTTATGTAACTGTATTTGTAACCGTGTATTATTTGGCTTAACTCTGTGCCGAGGACATACTTGAAAACGAGAGGTAACTCTCAATGTATTACTTCCTGGTAAAATATTTTATAAATAAATAAATATAAATTCATAGTTAAGAGTGTCTGTATGATTATTCTATAGTATTTCATTGATACTATTCCTACTCAATGTATGAGAAAGTTCGCTCAGTTGTTTGTTGGAGCTCCGATAGCTGTGACTTGTACTATGCGGAAAACTAATAAAACTATTTGAAATAAAAAAAATATACTTCTGTAAAGTAAAAAAATTAAATACCGTACAATGTTTGCAGCACAAGTAGCCAGCAAGCAGGAATAATGTCTTAATAAATATGTCCCACAATGTTGTGGCTGGGTGTCCCTGAGATTAGTTTATGGAACATATGCATTTACAAATGGATAAGCAATGGATTTAAATGAAACATATTATTCAAAACATTCATCAATTCTACTTGTAAAGATAAATTACAAGCTACTGTATTTGTATTGCTCCATCTGTCCATGCCACACACAGAGAACTGTAAATCCAGTCTTCAAACATGGATACAAAATATTTTCAATTGCTCATTCTGAAGGTGTTTACATATTGGGAAAACCTAAGAAATGTTATTTTGAGATGATGTTCTTCTCTTGCTGGTGTGCCAGAAAGAAGACGATTTCAAGGTTTTTGAGATAAACTGAAACTGGATGAAGATTTCTAGATCTGGATAAATATCAAAGAATTATCAGGCACTGAAAGCAAGTAAGGAAATGACATCCATGAGAACTTTTTATCTCTAGCTATCTCCCATTATCCATATAATGTGCATTCAATTAAGTTTGTAGGCGTTTGCAAAACACTGATTTTATCAATATTATATAATCCAGATATCACTGTAAAATTGCATTTTTTTTCAACCAAGTAATATAAACATTTAATTATGTCAGGGGCTCAATACAGTATGGTCAGGATAAATATATCCAAAATATCAAAAAACCATAGAAATTAACAATGGAAACACGGATTACTACATATTACAGCAGAATCTCAAAGCGCACAAATCCTGTATATATATCAATAGAAAACAGAAAAAATATAGTGCAATATGCAGAGAACAATAAAACAAAATGTTGGGAGGCAGAGCTAAATCCCACTCACATGGTGTACAGTAGCAAGTAATCAAGCCTTTGCTGTAGACCCAAGGGCTTCATGTACAATATGTGTTGACTAGTCCCTCTTTATATTGTATTGCAATTATGTTATGGCGATACAAAGTCATGAAACAAAAAAAGAGAAAACTCCTACACATAGATATGTTGTTATCCCTACATGAAGTAAAACAAATGCAAGTATAAAGTTCTGAAAAAGACAAAGCTGTATTAGTATCAAATACAGACAGGCATTGAATAATACAACTGGATTCATTAGAATTCACAATGTGACAATACTATGTGAACCATATTATAAAACAGGTATCAAAGAAACATGTATGCCTAAACATTGCCAAAATAGACAAAAAGTACACTATACAATGTAAACATGAAAAAAACTTTATAGACAAATGCAATATTTTATTTCATTATCTCAGGGTCGAATGTGATGCCCAGTTTTCTAATTGTGTTAATGTTGTATGTCCAGGATAAATAAAAGTATCCAAAAACCATAGAAATGAACACTGGAAACAAGGCTTATTATATATTACATATGATTTCAGGAAAAAAGAAAAACAACTGATTAATTCATTGACAACCATAAATGGCAATAAAACTAGAGCTAAAAACTACTACTAAGTGGAAAACTGTATTCTTTAAATAACTGTAAGGTTAACAGTGTGTTGTTTTTTAGGTTGAGGGAACATTATATATATATATATATATATATATATATATATATATATATATATATATATATATATATATATATATATATATATATGTATGTAGAGCTTCTGGTGTGCTGGCTGCCTGCAGCTTCTCTGCGCATGCCTACTGTACTGCGCTTGTGCGGACATATTCAAAATGGCGGTGCCCCACGAAGGGAGCCACCGGTAGTTTCCGGCGATGCGCTCACCTGCCACGCACTCTGCACATTCCTCCGCAGCAGCGGAGGTAAGTGAGAGAACCTGGGAGCCGGGGGGAACCCTGTTATACTCTCCCCCTGGTGAAACCCCAACTTCCCCGCTTGGGAACAGCGTACACAACCCAACAATATACCCAACACAGAAGTATCCAAACATTTTTGACACACACACACACACACATATACATATACATATGTGTGTGTGTGTGTCAAAAATGTTTGGATACTTCTGTGTTGGGTATATTGTTGGGTTGTGTACGCTGTTCCCAAGCGGGGAAGTTGGGGTTTCACCAGGGGGAGAGTATAACAGGGTTCCCCCCGGCTCCCAGGTTCTCTCACTTACCTCCGCTGCTGCGGAGGAATGTGCAGAGTGCGTGGCAGGTGAGCGCATCGCCGGAGACTACCGGTGGCTCCCTTCGTGGGGCACCGCCATTTTGAATATGTCCGCACAAGCGCAGTACAGTAGGCATGCGCAGAGAAGCTGCAGGCAGCCAGCACACCAGAAGCTCTACATGGGGAACTGCAGCCCCCAGAAGGCTATGGGGCAAGGCACCACATGATCCACAGCAGCCAATAGGGTGCACAGAATCTCCTTCAGGGAGATTGATACATTGCGCGCGCTAGGAAGCACATCAGTCGGAGCTGGGACGCTGATAGGGTAGGTTGTGTATGTGCAGGTGTCTGTGGCACATGCACTAGGCCAGAAAAACCCCTAGGCCCCAGCTAGGACCCGACTCCCCTGTGTAGCTTGTTGTTGGTGCAGGGACAGGCCCTTAGATAGGGACACTGCCCCTGTGGAACACAAAATAGGAACAAAGCCAAGACACGGCTGCATCCTGGCCCAGGGTGATCTGGGAACCAGATCATCTATCTGCGACTACAGAGACTGTTAAAGATGGTACAATCCACGTGGGACGCACCCACCGTAGAGGCGGAGGCATCGGGGTTCATCACTGTGGATCCCATCTTATAGCAGCAGGTAGGTACCTCACCTCATCAAGTGCACCAACAGTACACGGGCTGTTGGGGCAGCGCTGTCTCACACACTTTGGTGGGAGTTTGACTCTGTGGACACCAGGTTGGTTGGGTGCCATGGGGCACCTCGGTACAGTGTGGTAAACCCTACAAGGGTGTGGTGTGGTTTCTCTCTCTCTCCTCTCTCGTGTCATTTTGGTCACTACTTAAATTCCAGTTAAGTTTGCAAGTCAAACTTCTTTGCAGAACCTGGAATTTAACAAAAGATAGTAAAGGGTTCAGATAACACTCAGTAATTGATTAATTATAAAAATGTAATTTAGAGACGTACCTTTGCACATTCAGAAACCAATTTCCAGTACATTGATTTTAATCTTCATTTTTATAAACCAAGAATATATCACACTTTTCTATAAATGCACAACATGAATGAACCTGTGGTAAATATGCTGAAATTCAATGGATTTTACCTTAATCTACATAAACCATCAACACAAAGCAGTATTCATCAAATGCATACCCTGGTTTCCTGCACATCAAAAAATGAAGATCATTTTTGGAATTCATTTTAAGAATCGTGCAGTGCTTTCATACAGCATGTAAAGAACGGTCCTCTGAAACCACTAGTGCCAATAACCACGAGTGTTATATTTCAGCACACTTATTAGATTGCATATGAATACAATTTTCATGATTCAGTTCATTTCAACTGTTTAAAGATGGGAGAAAGGGATATTTTTGAAAATCAGCATAATTTTCTGCAAACGAATGGGCTGTTGTTGGATCCACATTTTTTGTGAGTGTTATTACAGAGGGATGAATTTAGTTGACACTTATTTACAAATAAACATTTTCTAAGAATGCACAAGTGTTTTTTAATAACTACATACTATCTGGCATTTCTTTATTTCTAGCGGGGTTCTGCTGTTCAAGCATTTAGACATTTACAGTTACAGTTACAGTTACCTATTCTACATAGGGTTATGAGTGCACACAAACTTGGGGACGCTGACACACTATCTCCACTTGGATCTGGTGCTAGTCATCATCGCTATTTATTACTGTAACAGTTACTCAGACTAATCTTTTCTTCACAATTTCCAGTTGTGGGTTATATATATATATATACAGTGGTTGACAAATCACCAAAAAATCTACTCGCCACACAAAAAAATCTACTCGCCACCTAGTACCAAACGTGTGCTGCTTGGGCCAATATTTACTCGCCCGGGGGTTAAATCCACTCGCCCGGGGCGAGCAAATGTATAGGTTTGTCGAACACTGTATATATATATATATATATATATATATATATATATCTACAAAAACACAGAAAAAACAGGCGCACTCATAGCGTAAAATTGTATAACAATAAATTTATGGAGTAAGGGATAAAAATGCACACTCACAAACAAAGCTGAAAAAAATGCGTTTTTGAGTACAACTCAGCCCGTTCAGACGCAGGAACCCAAGGAGGAGTACTTCGGTGTGATGTCCGCGGTGTGTCTTGCCACAATAGCCCCTCTAGGTCCTGGCAGGGACCGAAAGCCACGAGGGACGCCACCTTCCCCTCTCTCCGGTGCTACACAGAGCATACACTGAATAGAGTCTCGCGTGAACTCGATGATGTCAGCGAGGTTTCAGCCGGGGAGAGTTCACAATGTAAACAGGAACTCCTGATGAAGTCTCGCTTGAGACGAAACGCGTAGAGATTGCTGTGGAGCCTACTGTCCAGTTTATATATTTTATTTGCACTCATCCACATTATTGCACTCCTGCTGCTTTGCTAGCATTTTGCTACCAGCCATTCAGACATTTGAGTTCCTGTTTACATTGTGAACTCTCCCCGGCTGAAACCTCGCTGACATCATTGAGTTCACGCGAGACTCTATTCAGTGTATGCTCTGTGTTGCACCGGAGAGAGGGGAAGGCGGCGTCCCTCGTGGCTTTCGGTCCCTGCCAGGACCTAGAGGGGCTATTGTGGCAAGACACACCGCGGACATCACACCGAAGTCCTCCTCCTTGGGTTCCTGCGTCTGAACGAGTTGTTCTCAAAAACGCATTTTTTCAGCTTTGTTTGTGAGTGTGCATTTTTATCCCTTACTCCATAAATTTATTGTTATACAATTTTACGCTATGAGTGCGCCTGTTTTTTCTGTGTTTTTGTAGATATCCTAAGGAAGTGGTGTTCCCTTCATTCGGGCTGCAGAGACTCTTTTGGATAGCAATTGGAACATTTTGGGATTTGTATATCTTTGTAACGATGCGCGGAACACGCCCCCTGCGGCGTGTCCCTTCCTTACCTGTTTACTTCTGATCGCCGCCCTCTAGCTGCGAGTCAAGATCCTGTGTCTTTAAGGATTCTGAAGCAAGCAACACCATCTTGCTTTCTGGCAAACCCTGCCCTCTTCCTCCTGACAGGAAGTAAGCCTCTCTTTGACTTTCTCTCTGCTATTAGTCTTTTGCTGTCTACCCTGGTGCCTGCTAGTACTCATCGCATACTGTTCCTGGCTGGACCTCCTTGAGACCTTTACTTATCTCCTGTGGATTCCGGAATACTGGGACAGTCACTCTTATACTACTGAGGTTAGTTTATCGTCGGGTAGTGTAGGTACCTGCTTAGTAGGGTTCACCTTGACGTGGTAGCAGGCTTATAATTCCTTGGCCAATGGATTAGACTAAGAACCCTTATGTTATATTTAGTTTCACTGCACCTTGCTGTTTTTGTTACTATGCCTTTAAGAAGTCTGGACGTTCTCCAAGAAGCAATCCTTCTCTGGATGTTACCTTGTGCTCTGGACTCCATGCCATGCCCATGTTCCTGGTTTCCATTCCCAGACTCCCGTGCTGAAGCGCTGGCTTCTCAGCAACCCCCGCGTTGGTGTTGAGTACGTGCGCACTCCCGCTCTGCTGTCAGAGCACGCGCGCACATGCAGCTGGATCACTCGTGTCTCTGAGCAGGCTCCACACCTCCGGATGCGTCGCGCATTCTCATGCGCGCGGCGCGGTCACGTGACTACGTGCGCCGATCCCCAGCTGCGCGGCAACTTACTCCCTTCGTATCCCCTGCGGCCTCCCCACCTCGCTAACGGGTCCTTCCCTTTCTCCCTGCGCTTGTGAGGAGAGCACAAGCGTGACATTATGCTCGGCCAAACAAACGGACCCCCAGAGGTGGCCCCGCCTGTCTCCATGTTCCATGCCATGTTCGTGTCTATGTTCTTAGTTCCCGAGGCCTGCTGCTAGCTCCATGCAGAGGCCCGTTCCTGTACCCCTGTAACGTTGGGAGATCCTATAGTCCCCCATAGTCTAGTAAGGATCGTTCGGAGTCCGATCCTGAAGGAGGGGATACTGTAAGGAATCGGGGAACACGCCCCCTGTGGCGTGCTCCCTCCTTACCTGCCGCATCTCAGTTCCCGCTCTCCTTATAGAGCATGCACGCACCCGCGGTTCCCTACTCGTACCACGGAGCCCGGCCATCCCCTGTCGCATCACGCATTCTCTCACGCGTGGCGCGTACACGTGATGGCGTGCGCCGCCCTCCAGCTGCGAGTCAACTTCACGCCCCCTTGTGGCGTATTCTCTACCCATGCCTAGTTTCCCTGATGTCTCTCTGTATGGCGAGCGCTGCCCTCTAGCTGCGAGCCTACCTTCCTATACATCGCTGCCCCCTAGTCTCTTGGATCGCTCGGAGTTCGATCCTTAAGAGGGGGGTACTGTAACGATGCGCGGAACACGCCCCCTGCGGCGTGTCCCTTCCTTACCTGTTTACTTCTGATCGCCGCCCTCTAGCTGCGAGTCAAGATCCTGTGTCTTTAAGGATTCTGAAGCAAGCAACACCATCTTGCTTTCTGGCAAACCCTGCCCTCTTCCTCTGACAGGAAGTAAGCCTCTCTTTGACTTTCTCTCTGCTATTAGTCTTTTGCTACCAGCCCTGGTGCCTGCTAGTACTCATCGCATACCTGCCTGGACCTCCTTGGGACCTTTACTTATCTCCTGTGGATTCCGGAATACTGGGACAGTCACTCTTATACTACTGAGGTTAGTTTATCGTCGGGTAGTGTAGGTACCTGCTTAGTAGGGTTCACCTTGACGTGGTAGCAGGCTTATAATTCCTTGGCCAATGGATTAGACTAAGAACCCTTATGTTTATTTAGTTTCGCTGCACCTTGCTGTTTTTGTTACTATGCCTTTAAGAAGTCTGGACGTTCTCCAAGAAGCAATCCTTCTCTGGATGTTATCTTGTGCTCTGGACGCCATGCCATGCCCATGTTCCTGATTTCCATTCCCAGACTCCCGTGCTGAAGCGCTGGCTTCTTAGCAACCCCCGCGTTGGTGCCTGAGTACGTGCGCACTCCCGCTCTGCTGTCAGAGCACGCGTGCACATGCAGCTGGATCACTCGTGTCTCTGAGTAGGCACCGCACCTCCGGACGTGTCGTGCATTCTCATGCGCGCGCGCGGTCACGTGACTACGTGCGCCGATCCCAAGCTGCGTGGCAACTTACTCCCTTCGTATCCCCTGCGGCCTCCCCACCTCGATAACGGGTCCTTCCCTTTCTTCCCTGCGCTTGTGAGGAGAGCACAAGCGTGACAATCTTGTACATATATTTATCTGGACATTTTCTTTTTTGATATTTTATTATGTATTTTATTGGTTCATTATTTTAATTTTTTTACTACATCCACTGTGCTCAGCATAGGTTTTTTACTTTTATTTGTAATAACATTTTCCATTTCACTTTTATTTATATTTTTACTCTATAGAGATTTTATATAGTGATAGGTTGGCGCTAATATATTTCTTCTTTTGTTGTGATATATATATATATACAGTATAATCAAAAAATAAATAGATGATACCGTTCTGTGGCTAACGAAATGCTTTTATTTGTGCGAGCTTTCGAGATACACTGATCTCTTCTTCCGGCGATGTTACAATGAATGAAGCAAAAGGTAAACTTAAAAACAGTGTCTCTTGGAATGTTATCTGTGCTGTTCCTTCCCCCGGTGTGGATGTGTTTTATGGCTGGAGGTGTCAAAGGGTAACTGAAAGCAAGTGAAGAAAGAGTGTGTATGTGTATCAGTGTGAATAAAAATGAATGGAGAGCCCACAGTTTATACAGTGCTTTACACAAGGTGTGTGTGGAGTGGGACTGGATATAAATGGTGTGGGTGGGTGCGGAAATGTGAGGGTTAGTAGCACAACTAAAAGTGTGTGTGGATACTTAGTGGTCCCTATTGGTGTATAGGGATGGAAAAACAAGGAGTATTAGTATGTGTGAGAGACAGCTGTGTGTGCATACATATAGCACAGTATGTACAGACATGGCCTTTAGCGCTCATGGGACGAGAGTTCACTACTGTCAGTAATGACTCATAAAATTTCGATCTCTGTTTAGGCCACTGCTAAGTGTCCCGAACAGTTGCATAAATTTGTTTTCATGCAACCGTCTCTCTTTCGGGGTTTTAAGATTACCTTTGAGTATGGCAACCCTCAGATCGTTCATCTTATGGCCAGAGTCAGAGAAATGTTCGCCAACAGGACTGTCTCTTGTACCGCGTGTGATGCTGTGGCGATGCAGGTTCATTCTCTTGTTTAGCCCCTGCCCTGTCTCACCTATGTAGTAGCAGCCCCCTGGGCATTTCATGCACATGATGAGGTACACGACATTGCTGGAAGAACAGGTGAACCTTCCTCTGATTTTGTATTCCCGATTCCTGTGTGGTATTTGTATTGTGTCCGCTGTGTAGAGCATTGCGCAGGTTTTGCATCTTGGGTCCTGGCATGGTTTTGTCCTGCATTCAGTTGTACTGCTGAATACTTTACTCCTCACCATAATATTCTTGAGATTATGGGGTTGTCTGTATGATAATAAGGGTGCTTCAGGGAAGACCTGTTGCAGTCTTGTATCTTCCTGGAGGATGGGTTGTAGTTTTCCATCCCTATACACCAATAGGGACCACTAAGTATCCACACACACTTTTAGTTGTGCTACTAACCCTCACATTTCCACACCCACCCACACCATTTATATCCAGTCCCACTCCACACACACCTTGTGTAAAGCACTGTATAAACTGTGGGCTCTCCATTCATTTTTATTCACACTGATACACATACACACTCTTTCTTCACTTGCTTTCAGTTACCCTTTGACACCTCCAGCCATAAAACACATCCACACCGGGGGAAGGAACAGCACAGATAACATTCCAAGAGACACTGTTTTTAAGTTTACCCTTTGCTTCATTCATTGTAACATCGCCGGAGGAAGAGATCAGTGTATCTCGAAAGCTCGCACAAATAAAAGCATTTCGTTAGCCACAGAACGGTATCATCTATTTATTTTTTGATTATTGAAGCTCGGCTAACACGGTACTGATACCTCTACATGTATATACAGTGTATATATATATATATATATTACTACTGTAGCTGTAATGAAGATGGCAGAAAGTAGTAAGTATTTTAATCAATCTGGCACCTCAGAAGTTAATGTTGACTTGTAATTTGTCTTAAAAATACAAGAATTGTTTTATTGCTGGTCACACCACTGACCAGAGATATTGTTATGGGTTTTATAGGACTACGGGTATCTGGGGTCAACACCTGGGCTTGCAAGTTGGGGGATTGAAATGTGGAGTTACAATTCGTCCCTGACAGAAGGGAATAAACTAGTCTTTTAAATGTATCTTGAAAGGCATTCTTGGGGTATCTGGGGAAATATGAGGGGGGTGTTGCCAAGATGACAGCCCAAAGCTTTGGGTAAAGTTACTAAATCTGACAGTAATTCGCAAGAACACCAAATAGACGTATGTATCAGTTGCCATGAGACCAATCAAATGATGCCAAACACTTCATGATTAGGAGGTGAAAAAGAGAGATATCTGTTTATCATGCAAAAATAGAAGTTATGTGATCATATTTCATATTCAGGTGTGCATATTAAGTACACAGATGCAACAGTGAAGATGGTGTTTGTCTATGTACCGGTATTATAGAAACAAAGTTAGGAAGTATTTTATATATAGAGGCATAGTTTAAAAGGTAAAAAAAAAACTGTGTGTGCTGTGCACGCGCATAGTAAGTGAAACTTCTTTGACTTTTGTCACAGAAATTGTATTTGTGTTGGTGATGTTTTAATTAAAAATCAAAATACAATTTCATTGACAAAACGCAAATAAATTTGACTTTGAATGCGCGTGCTCTGCACACATCCCATGTATTAGCTATTTGCACTAAGTGTGAATTCCTCGTGTGTGCGGGTGACTGAGTGTGCGGTTGACTGAGTGTGACTGCGACTGCGTGTGACTGCGACTGCGTGTGACTGCGACTGCGTGTGACTGCGACTGCGTGTGACTGCGACTGCGTGTGACTGCGACTGCGGGTGACTGAGTGTGCGGGTGACTGAGTGTGCGGGTGACTGAGTGTGCGGGTGACTGAGTGTGCGGGTGACTGAGTGTGCGGGTGACTGAGTGTGCGGGTGACTGAGTGTGCGGGTGACTGAGTGTGCGGGTGACTGAGTGTGCGGGTGACTGAGTGTGCGGGCGACTGAGTGTGCGGGCGACTGAGTGTGCGGGCGACTGAGTGTGCGGGCGACTGAGTGTGCGGGCGACTGAGTGTGCGGGCGACTGAGTGTGCGGGCGACTGAGTGTGCGGGCGGGCGACTGAGTGTGCGGGCGGGCGACTGAGTGTGCGGGCGGGCGACTGAGTGTGCGGGCGGGCGACTGAGTGTGCGGGCGGGCGACTGAGTGTGCGGGCGGGCGACTGAGTGTGCGGGCGGGCGACTGAGTGTGCGGGCGGGCGACTGAGTGTGCGGGCGGGCGACTGAGTGTGCGGGCGGGCGACTGTGCGTGCGTGTGACTGTGACTGAGATGTGTTTTACAAATAGTCTCACCCTTTATATTCTGCATGAATACACCATGTTTGTAAAATTAGTACCATTATTATTGTGTCCTTTGCTCAAATAACTGTGCTCTCTCTTGCAGTCAAGCACAGCACCACTGAGGTTGTATTGGTACTGTGACCACTGCATTTTACAATCTGATATATTGCTGACTTTGTATAGATCAGATATTTCCAGTACACAGAAGAATGTAATATTTCATTTGGGTTGACAGTTGAGATTTGTCATACAGATACCTTGCTATTTCCTTAACCCTGAGTATTTACTAGCACTGAGATTTCCAGTGTTTAGTGTGTCCTGTTTGACAGTCTTTCATTGTTCTGCTGAAGGCTCATGCCAGTCTGGATGGTTCCTTCAGTGCATATTAGCAGAGAGCACAGGACACCAGGAGCTGCATGCAGCTATATCTCACCATCAGAAGCAGCATCTGACACTGACTGTACCTTATTCTCACACACACACACACACACACACACACACACACACACACACACACACACACACACACACACACACACACACACACACACACACACACACACACACACACACACACACACACACACACACACACACACACACACACGCTGGCTGCAAGGGCAGGGAATGCACATCCACTTCTGCCCTGTCTTGCTACTCACTGCACACACACAGAATCACTAGGATTGTGATGTTTTCAATGTGATATCCCTCTCCCCGGCCTATTCTTCCTTTTGATATCCTTTAATGTGGACATCGTTGCCAGGTCTGATCTCCTCCCTCCTCTCCTCCCTCCTCTCCTCCCACTCCACTCCTCTCCTCCCTCCTCCCTCCTCCCTCCTCCCTTCCTGTCCATCGGCAATTCAGCATGTCAGCGACACACTGCTCTGCTTCCTCCCGGTTACCCTCCATGATCCCTGGGCTCCTCTCCTCTGGCCCCAGCAGCGCTCAGTCAGCGGGACACAGGGAAGGGGAGGGAGGTGAGAGGCTGAGCAGCGGCTCACTGAATCTGATTTAAAATCCCCGCGCTTGCTACACCTTTCACTCTAGCACCGGAAGCTCTGTGGCAGCCATCTTGCTATACCCATGGCAGCTGACGTGTGGGGGTAACGGCCGCCGCATGTCACAACAGGTGTGTGTGGGGGGGAGCGCTAACTGTTAGGAGCGGCCCCGCAGGTCACAGTAGATGCGGGGGGAGGGTTGGGGGGAGCCGTGACGTCACTTCCGTTTCACATTTCGCCCCCAACTCTCCCGTTTTACTCCATCAGGTGCCACTAAAGAAGTTTCACTTCAAAAATATTTTCTCTTAAGTTGTAAAAATGTTACGCAGACATATTAATGCAAGAGGTGGGTTGAGAGCACGGCCAGAAGGGAGGCATATGTTATTTTCAATGTAAGGGTTTTAGAATTCAACAGAGGTGTGTTTTGGGATCAGACACGTGAATTCTCCTCTTTCATACTTCATTGACCTGTGTGGGAAGAACCTGTTACATGTTCTGTGATAATGTATAGGAATTCTTTGTTTATCCTTTTAATTTGAAGAAATAGTCATCATTTTTATACAGTATGTTTCTTGTAATAATCTTTTCTGTAACCTAAGCACTGTACTTTTTGTATATCAAATCTAAACTTTTATGTCATTCTTTGGGCTCTTATTTTAACTGTTGCATGCTTCGTCGATAGTAAATTACATTTTCTGACACATTTTGCTATAACAGATTTTTGTGTGCTAAGTGCATAGTTTTCATAGTAAACAGGGACCAAAAGACTCTGCAAATTACATATGTTATATTTCTTTGGTGGTGGCAGAGACAGATTAAAGATAGATATTGTGACAGAGTGAGGGTAGATACTATTCATTCGAGGGACCCGTGCGCAGGTGAAGGTGAGTCAACCAGTTAGCTTTATGTATTAGCCCTGGTCACATATATAAATCACATGCTCACAGGTTTGTCGTTTGTGACAAATGTGATGGATTGAGGGGAAATATTATTCATTTAAGGGACCATGTGTGGAGAAAAGTGAATCAGTTAGATAGCTGTGTATTAATCCTTGTCACATGTGCATGTCATGTGCTCATAGCTCCATGTCATGTGCTCGTACTGTAAGATCATCTTGGGGGATCAAGTGTTGAATCCTGGCTATGTTCTTTAGGTAGAAGAATGAAGATTTGATCATGGCTGACACCTGATATTTAAGGGTCAGGTCACAGTACAACATCCAGATGTACAACAAGGGTCAAGCACAACATCCAGATACCGCACACGGACAGAGTTTAGCAGGTGGGAGCCCCAAGCTTAGGGCCAGTGTGTTGACCTAGCTGCAGTACCTCTCCATTTTAAAAGTAGTGACACTGTTAGATCAGCCTTTGGTCAGACGTGGAGGAAATGGCAGAGTACAGTGCAAGTGGTGCTTCTGAGGCATACTCAGCTGCCAGCATGGTGTAGGAATATTTTAAAGATAAATGAAGGCATAACACCAGAACCAGTCCGTATGAGATCATCTCAAAATAGGGAGAAGTTGGCATTCATTCAAATGAATTACAGCCTATTTGAATATGAGGCAAAAAAAAACAACTTCAAGAAGTTTCCAATTCCATTGGGGATGAGTTTAAGATTGTAAGTCATGATTAGGATGATCATATAATGGGCAGTAATGATATTTAAAAGGAGTAGGCACTCCTTGTTGTGGACTGGTATCAGTGAAATGAAAAAGACCTTGGGGTACTACTTGCAAATCTTTTGTATAATTTTAGGTTTTTCAGTTATATTATATTTTCCTAATTTTTTTTATACTTATTTAATTTTAAGTAATTTGGGACTCATTTCAAGCTATGGTATTATCATCTAAAATATTACATGGACTAATTTTTAGGGTGACAAAGGATGTAATTTTCTATCTACCAAAGCGACCAGGACTCATACATGGCCTAGACCCTGGGAGGGTGAAGGAGAATGGCATGGTCCTGTGCTTGGAGGTCGGGGAAGGTGAGGGCCCCTACACTATGACATGTCCTAGGCCCAGCAAGACCGAAGACTCCGGCATGGCCTGGTGCACAAGATTTAGACATGGCCAGGGTCTATGTTGGGTAGGGAGAAGGAAAGTGGAAATTAGGCCTCACGCATGGCCAGGGCTGAAGGGAGGTGGAGGATGGTGGGGCCCAGGACTCAAACATGGTCTGGTCCCTGGCGGGTTTCTTTATTGTGTACTAAATTGCAATCTTGTAAATTATTATAAATAGAATTCCGTTTAACACAGAATAAAAGATTTGTTACAAATCACTGTCTTTAGTGCCCATAGTTTTTTACAAATCCAATTAGGTTTCAGATAATAAAGAAAGGAAGGTGTCCTCTGGCGCATAGACTCAGGCACCATATGCTATGGAAGATAAAAATAGCAGTGTGTTACTGAGCAAAAAATATATACCGAAAATAGTTTTTAATGCCAGTTTGTTTTAAATAAAAACGTTATTATGCCATGGCACCATTTTCTTCTATTTCCCAATAAGATTGGAGTCCAATACTGTCTTGGATCAATAGATACTTATCCCTATCTTCTAATCCAGGGGTCTCCAAACTAGGGCCACTGGGCCACATCAGATTTTATCTGGCACACAGCAACTTGAAATATATATATTTTTGCTTATTATAAATCATTTCCCAGTGTAAGCACGGCATCCTTTCTTTGTAATTGTCACTTTTCTCTTTTGTTCGGAATCATATCATGCTGACTACCCCAAAAAGATCCAAATTAAACTTATTCATTCATTTATAAAATATATATAAATATATACAAATTATGAAAATATTTTTTTTTCTTTGGCCCACAAAAATGTGTAGAATGTACGATGTGTCCCTCGTACTGAAAAGTTTGGAGACCACTGTAATCCAACAAGAAACAAGCCTATATATAGAAAACACGTATGTAAGTGTCCTCCTTTGAGAATAATTAAACCTAATCGGTATATATTTTTTGCTCAGTAGCACACTGTTTTTTTTTATCTTCCATTGCATATTGTGCCTGAGTCTACTCGCCAGAGGACACCTTCCCTTCTTTAGTTTGTTTTTGGAAGGACATGGAACTCCCTCTATGGACTCTGGCAGGGGGACTTGAGTATTACTTTCAATACAGACTTTTATAAGGGACAATTTAATATCTGTCACCATCTATATATTTCATGACTTTGATTAACATCTATCATTTTGTATATAACACATTCTAAGACATCATTTTTGTTCACACCTCATTTACAATCACTTGTGATCACGTAATAGATAGTGGCTAGCGCTACTTTTTTCATTTTTCACAGGTTTCAGATAATGACTTGACTATGACAGGGATTGCTCCCTCTGTTATATTGGGATAATTACGTTATTTTCTCTTGATTTCTGGGGTATTAGGGCTCTGACTGTGTACTAAGGAGTATTAGGACTCTGTGCGCACTATTAAGAAAGTGTGGGCTATGTTTCAAGCTACAGTACACCTGTGAACCTTGCAAGCACATACTGTACAAGTCTCAGATCATGAAATCAGGCTAAAAAAACTATTTAAGAAAGAAAAATATTCAGGATCTATAAAAAAAAATTGGCAAAATTGTTTGGCTTCAAATATTATGCACTTTCTGTTGTAGACATGGTGGCGGCATGAAAAGAGTCTCCTCCCAGTGGGGTCAAGCAGAGAATCGCAGGCTTTGAAGATTTGCTTGAACTGGCTGCCCTCTTTACTAAACCACCAGTAAAACAAGGAAACACATTGGACTTCCTGCCCATCTGTCTACTGAACAGGAAATACCAGGCCTTAAAATTGTCATACAAATATCTATTGGATGGGTCTGCAAAGAGCATACTGTGCATTGTCTCTTACAGCAATTTTACCTTCACCTGGATTTGTGCCTTATGCTTCTCCCATCTCATCCATATCCTTTTGTTTGTGCCATATGCTTCTCCCATCTCATCGATATCCTTTTGTTTGTGCCATATGCTTCTCCCATCTCATCGATATCCTTTTGTTTGTGCTTTATGCTTCTCCCATCTCATCCATATCCTTTCATCTTCAAATTGAGAAATGTATGTTACGCTTAAGTTGAGCTGATATCACATTCTTTATAACTGGGAGGAAGTGAAGAGGAAAGGCTCAGCATATGTATCATATTCCCTTATCATTGCTTAGGTAGGTTATACTCTATATCTGACGTACAATGTTCCCAATCTTGCATAGGTTACAAGGTTGAGTGATACCTGATGCATTCAAACTTATTTTACCTGTATAAGGCCGGGGCCATAGAGGCTTCAGGAGAGCTGAGGCTCGACTGCTTAAGTCAGCGCGATTCCACGGACTTGCAGGCGAGCCAGCGTACGCGAAGGGAGCCGGGGGGGAGGTGGTTGGAGGCGGGGCAGTGACGTCGCTGGGTCAATCGCCCGCGACGCACTGACGTCAACGTCACGGCGCCAACGTCACGGCGCCGTGACGTTGACGCTGCTTCTGGCTGATTGGATGTTTTCAGCCGACAGCGCTTTGAAAAACAGCTTGGCTGTCAGCTGAAAATTCCAAAGCCTCCGCACGCCTGCGAACGCTCGCGTGAGCCCCCTCTCAAGGCATCCTCATTGAGGATGCAGGGGCTCAGTGCTGAGCGTCCGCACGGCTCAGCGCGGCCTGTCCTTCTATGGACTCGGCCTAAGGCAGCCTTTTTAGCCAGACATCCCGAGCAAGGTGTCTGATTCTTGTGCTCCTGGACACCCTCTTGTATACAACTTTAGTACTTTACCTGCATTTGACCCCTGCCTGGATTCAGACTTTGACTTGCTTGCACCCTGCCCTGATCTTGGACCGTGACACAGAATACTACTGATTTTTATTATTCAAAAATGGTTTGATCGCATGAAATTCTGCCTCAGTCTCTGTTTTCGCTTTTGCTTTGTCTAATTGTCATAAAATGTAGACATTTTTGTTTACGTTTGCTTAGTCGAAATATTGCATTCTCAGCGAATTTGAACTTTGGTGAAAAGTTTTTCCATCTCTAACATTAGGTGACTCGAGCTCTATTAAAAAGTACTAGACATTGAAAAGAATTCGACGGAGGAAGTCAACGTAACTTTTCAGAAAAGTATATTGAAGCTTTGTGCAAAGTTTAAGAAATGTCAAATAGGGGTCAAGGCAAGAATAATTCAAAACCACAGCTGCCTTGATCAAGTACCTTATGTAAGACCGTAGCACTTGGCAATATCATATCCTCTTGTTCTCAATCTCAGCCCGATCAGTATCAGCACGAAGACAAATAAATATGAAAAAGCAGAATTGATTCATATATAAATTAATAACTTGACTTTCAAAGCCTGCCAAGCTTTTTTTGTAATATTGACATCATTATATTTTACTTTGCTCTTCCCAAACCAAACAGGGTGACTTACAAGTATTTTGGTTTCATACAAAGTACAGCAACTACGGATTGGAAGTGCTGCAGTTTGACATGAAACAAAGAAAGAGGCTAGAAGGGGGATTTTTAACGTCTGAGTCTGACAATATGAGAATATAGACAAGACAGAGGGGAGCAGTCAATAATTAACTCGCTTGTTATAGATGCATTTTAAAGTGTATAGATTTCTATATACATTTTAGTACAGTGTAGCAGGGTCCTCCTTGGTCCCCCTTGCTTGCGTTCTGTTGCAGGGACCTCCACGCTATGTGCAAGGAATGGCAGGGGCAAGTGCGTTGCCGGGGACTCCCGGCGACATCCGCTACAGGGTGCTGCCATGTTTATTGTGTTTGCGCATGTGCAAAGGCTTGCGCCTGCGCAGAAGCGTCAAGGCGATCATCTTGCGATCGGCGCAGGATTGCACTGGTGCAGAAGGTGGCCAGCACCCATTACAGAAGTGCAGGGCTTCCCAGAGTTTGCGCAGGCGCATGGAGAGCTAGCGGCGGCCATTATATTGTCGCGCATGCGCAGTACCCATAGCGCAGGCGGCCCTAATGTTAAAGTGGCCCCTAAGGGACTACAACTCCCAGCAGCCTTTGGGGACTGCCCTTTCACCCCTATCACCTGCTGCATTGAAACCAATAGGGTTTACAGATTCTCCTGCAGCAAAGGAGATACAATGTTGCGTGCGGGAGTCAGGAAGCTGACAGTGGAGCAAGAGTGTGAGAGTGTCAGTTAGGAGCTGGGACACAGAGAGAGGAGGGTGTGTTTGTGCAGGGAGGAAAGTAGCCTCCTGCACTAGGCCAGAAGTCTCCCCTTAGGCCCCAGCTAAGGCCCTACTCACCTCAGCTTGTGGTTACTGCAGGGACTCCCCTTAGATAGGGACAGGGTCCTTTAGAACCGAGGCAAGTGAGGGTCCAGCCAGGAAACGTAACTATCCTGGCCATTGCTGTGAAGGTGAATTGCTGTGAAGGTGAATTGCGTGAAGGTATAACATCCTCTGCGTTAGCTGAGATAAGAGACATTATAAAGGTGGATCACTCCTTGCGGGAGCCACCCACCGTGGAGGTGGATTCCTGTTCCTGCGTCCGACCCTTTGTGAAGATCTTTACACCCGGGTGTGTACGTATGCCCGGGCAGGTATCGTATTAAGTGCACCAACCAAACCGGTACATCAGGCACTGATCCCGCCTATAGGTTCTGGGTCTCTTAGTGGACTCGTGGGACTCTGGGTACACGGTGTTGGGGGAGGAATAAGGTGTGGGGGTTAAGGCACTGAGAAGACGGGTAGTTGTGCCTATGAGTGTCATAGAGGGACACTGTCAATGTCATATTGTTGATGTATGTTATGTATTGTTTCCTATACAGTAAACTGTTCTTATATATATATATATATACTTTGGTGTATGTGCTTACTGTGTATGTGGGTCCTGTGTACGGAACATTCTACACTCCTAGAATCCTACACAGGTGGAGGCACTGCAACTAAGATTGTTCCAGAGGATTCACCCCAGGTTCTCACTGGCGGACGCTCAGACCTCCTGTGAGCCTAACAGGTATATTGCACCACACCTGGTAACATATAGGTTCCCCCTCACATGCACTCTATCTGCGATTGGGGGTGGGGGAATACCCGTTACAACTGTTTAAGATCCAACTTTTTCATTATTTTCTTTGATGTTAGTTAACATTGTTATCACAATTTACAGTAAATAAAAATACCACTTGTGGGTACATTTGCATGTCTCAGACTGGTCTGCAGCCCTGTCTTTTCCCATTATCGCTTTGCAAACAGTATTTCCACTGCAGCCAGGGATTCTGGGTAATGACATACAATTGAGCACTCAGTGTCACCTTTTGTTTCTTGTCTGTTTTAACATGGACCCCTTTAAGCTTATACCTGTTGTATTACACAGCTTATCAGCACAGCCTGGGTTTAATAAGTGCATAGCCAGTAAACCTACTCATAGGAAGCTGGTTTGACCTTTTGCGTCTCATCAGTGCGAGGCTGGTTGCTGGCTCTGCAACGTGAAACTTGTACGTGGATATAACCAGACATTAAAAAAAGGTATGGCGGGTAAAAAAGTGACAAAAACCTTCCACTGTACAGTAAATAAAAATACCACTTGTGAGCACATTCACATGTTTCAGACAGGTCTACTATCCTGCTTTTCTCCATTTTCTCTTAGCATACAGTTCTTCCACGGCAGCTAGGGATTCTGGGTAATGACATGCAAATGAGCACACAGTGTCCCCCTTTGTTTCTTGACCATTTTAGCATGGACTCTGGCAAGTCCTCATTTCGAGCTACGTTGCGTCGCCGTCGTCGGCACTATAAGCCTAAGGGCTATATTAAAGCCTCTCGTGCAGTCTATGCACACATAGACTGCAGAGAGAATAAATCACTTAGCTCTACCTGTCACTAGACAGGAAGAATGTAAGTGTGTGAACAAAGGAGTGAGAGAATGTGCACAATCCAAATAGTGATCTAATATGTTAAAACTACTCCTAATGTCTAAGGAAAAGACAATGGTTAATTAATCGTTTCACTGCAATTAATACTATTGACCAACAGTGACCTTGGTAGGTATATACCTTCAGAGGATACAACATAAAAGCTCTAGTAGTGACTAGAGGAGATAATACTACTCTATGTGCTATAAAACACTATACAGTACTGAAGTTTAACGTTTCATTGCAACAGATATAAGGTGTCTCCTTTGATTAACGCATGTAGAAATTGCACTCTTAAAGATACCAGTTGGTATTGCACCAGACTATATGCTATTACAGTAGTGCAAACAGGGTGAGCGCTAAGACTTACCTCAAAGAAACACACTCAGTTTATTTTGAGGGTTAAATCACTCCTTAAGCCATATAATGTACATGACCTCAATTGGACCATTAGGGATAATATATGATTATCGGCGTATGAACCAGTTACAAGATTCAAATTTTAGCGCTAAAGTCTTGAAATTACTTAAACTGGAGGCGGCTGTGAGAGTCTCTGGTACAGTAGGTTTTTTCCGTTGTGGCGTGTACGGTAAGAGAAGGAGGAACAACCGGATTCCTTGTTGAACCTTGGGACCTTGAACGGTCTTTGGGAGTCAGATCTAAGGTGATAAGTGCTGCCTGTGATAAGGGTGAGGAACTTGTTAAGATAGGCGAGTAGCTTGTCCAGAATTTTTTTAAGGCAACACAGAAACAATGTACCTCGTGTCTGGACAAAAGAGATAGCCTTGGAGGTCTGTAACAGGGGGCTTATCCCTGTTCAAAAATGTGCCTCTAATCCAGCAGTGTGGTGGTTAACTGCTGGTAGACAATTAACCAACACCACCTGGCTGATTAGAGGTGTCAGAAAAAGTCTGCCTCTGAGACAGGAAGGGAGATTTTTCCTCAGTACACAAGGGTGCTGACAAGAGGAAAGAGGTCTTGAGCAGAAAGGCTCTGCTGAGATCAAGACACCCAAAGACCTATATTCCTGGACACAGGGGACCCAGGAACCTACCAGAGACTGACATGAAGGGACACCTGCTTTAAGGTATCTCTTGAGACTTTGGGGAATAGGGTGGTAATGGGATTATCCCTCCAGCCCTGGAGAAAGGGACTGGGGAAGTAAATTAGCCCTTAAACAGGGATAGGCGTTTGTTGTTTTCATATGTTTTGCTGTGTTAAAAGGGACAGGCGCAATAAAGCCTTATTTTAATTTCACCTTAAAAACGGTCTCCATTGCATACCTCTGCACACATCTCTTACAAGGTCTTTGAGCATTTCACAGTTGTGTGTGTGATGGATTGGATAAAATGCCTATTTCTTCATCTGTAATACTTTGCTATGATTCCTTACTCAAAATGGCTACCGCAGTTACCCCTCCTTTCAAGTAAGGAAGATGGCACTGAGGAATTCCACTCCAATGCTGATATGTTCAAAAACTACAAAAACAAGACCATAAATCATAACAACAAGACCATACAAGGACTGAGACCTAACAAAGAATCACTGAGCTGTCTAGCTTTTTTGCATACAAACCCCCTCCCCTACAGCCCCTGTATATGAACGCAGGCTCTGTAGGAATAAAGTCAGACATTATCATACTGAACGTGGTGTCAGCGTGATCTTTTCTCAGTGCATGCACTATATATATATATATATATATATATATATATATATATATATATATATATATATATATATATATATATATATATATATATATATATATATATATATATATATATAGGGAAAATAATCTGGACGAGGACAGATACTCTGAAGACGTTTTTGGTCTGATCCAAATTATCCAAATCAGCTGGCGCCCAACGTGGGGCCCTGGGTTGTGAACCAACAGACAGCCGTGCACAGAGGGACCGAGGTGGACCAAATGCGGACGCGGCAGGAGACTGATCACCTCTGGAGTACGGTAAGATAACATTTATTATCTACCGATACGCACTGTCTCCGCTGTTGGTCTATTTCTGTGTCTCATACGGCTCTCCGAAGGTCACCTAAAGACAGGTAGATATCTTGCCCAGAGCCCGTTTTAAACTCAAACCTGTTACCTAGACTATCTGTCACTCGGTATATGTTTACATGTTGTATATGTTAGTCAGTGCCGCAAGTGGGAGCCCGGAGTGGAGTGGGATTTTTGTCGGCTGACTAGAGGTCGTGTCATTGTACGTTGTAAACTTGGTGGAAGGAGGGGTAAAGGGGGAGTAAGGTATAGTCGGTTCAGAGAGGAACACATGATCCCTGGAGTGACTGCGTGGTTGGCGCGTTGCAGAGGGAGGGGTGTTAAAGGCGCGTTACGGTTGGTAACTGCGCGGAATCCTGCCGATTGATCCCTGAACAACCTTTCCCTCTCTCGTAATCAATTTGTATGTTATGTCCAAAATGTGTTTGTGTATTAGTGTTGAGAATTCATGAGGACGGGTGGGGATTGTTGAGAGTAGAAGAGATAGCCCATACACTGGCGACACACTTTATTCGAGCTCGGCTAGTCCCACGAATTCGGGTATACCCGGGTGTATTGAGGTTTGTGACTGTTTTCTGCCCGAGTATATTGGGTTATTTTCTAGGCAGGGATTGAAGCATTTTATTCCCCCTGGCTGCAATACTGCACAGTATATATATATATACTGCATTACAATTCATGAATTTATGCCATCTGGTAGACACGCGAAGCATTGCAGCCTATTAAATCCTAATCATTATCATTTAACAAATCAGCCGCCCATCAGCCAGGCATGAACCCAGGCTGGGAAGGCAAATGCAACGGGGCTTGTCAGAGGTGAGGAGCGGCGCATTCCAGGTATCTGCCAGGTACATACCGGGTATTTGCTCGAATAAAGTGTGTCGGTGCAGTAGGTGCTTGGGCGATAACCCCTAGACGTTAAACTGCCCGAACGCCTGTTTTTTCCGCGTTAACGTACGCTTTGCAGTAAGAAAGAAAGAAAGTGAATAGGAAAGAAATAGGCAAGTGAATTTGCTGATAGATAATAAAGGCATATGATTGTGTTGTGAAAGTAAGTATTGAGGGTTATTTTTATGAAAAGTTTATATGCAGAAATTGGGATACAATTAGAAAGTGTTCTAAGTGAAAAAAGGCAGGACATTTTTGAAAGTAATTGCAGTGTAGCTTGAAAAAGAAAAAAAAAAAAAACGGTGCAGTTTTAACATTTGAGCACAGGCAAGTAAGACAGAGAAAGGAGTCTTAGCCTGCCACCTAGTGGCGGAAAGAGAGAGAACAGAACGAAGAGGAATGGGAGCAGCTTTCCCGGTAACTGGTAAAGATTTTTTTTTTTTAAAGGGTTTGTTCGTACTGACCACACGAATGGGTCTTTTGAAACCAGAAAATATTCTTTTTCCTTCTGTTCTAATAGCAACTAGAAAGAGGGGTCTTTTTCTGTGGGAGTGAGAAGCTCAGTGAGCACCGTCTTGTGTGTTTTTGAATCCCACAGGGAAACATACCTTACGTTAATATGAGTCAAAATAATTCTGTTGAGGGACAGAAGGGTCCCCGCTGCATTTATTTTATCATTGCCAGGACAGAAGTTAATATAATAACAAGTAAAAAAGAAAGCAAGTAGTCTGTTTAAAGTATGTAGTATTACTGCAGCAGAAGGCAGGTTACAACCAGAAATGTGTCGAAAGATATTGAAAGAAAAGAGAGGAATTTTGAATGATAACAACCTGCTGAAGATAGCAGAAGCCTGGTTTAATGTTACCAAGGCTGTCCAGAGAAAAATCGACCGAGCAGGAGATAGAAAAGGGAGGGAAGATTGTTTTAATTGTGGTGTGACTGATTTATCTATACTCACTCCTTTGTACCTTCGCTCCCAGCTCCAGCAGCACCCCCACCTATACAACCCACTACCCCGCCCACAGATGATAAACCAACCTTGACTGTTCATGCAACAGAACTATATCCTGTGATGCAGGCAGACGGTTCCTATTACACCCCGACTGTGCCCCTAATGCCCCTGATGCCAGTCCTTTCACCCCAAAACAATCACTGCCCCAGCGGTAGGGATTCAAGTCTACCCTGACACAACAATAGCACACAGACCCAGCAGCAGTGTCCACTATAGTACACCTGGTAGTTTTGACTCAGATAGTGAGTCACAGGCCGTTGCACAGGAGGCAAACATGACCTGGAATACTAACCCCAGACACCCCCCAGTACCCGACCGCTGCCCAAGGTTATGTGGGCAGACGCCCAAGCAGGTAGAAGGCGCCCCAATAATGTATGTCACCTCACCCCCTTCCTGGTAGACACAGGTACAGCCAGGAGTGTAGTTAGAGCTGCAGACATACCTGACCCTTCCTATTTGTCTGATATTGATGTTTCATGTGTGGGGGTAGATGGCACACCACACTCTAGCCCATTAACACGACCCCTACAGATAGGTCCCTACCCTGAACTTTTTGCACGATTTGTAGTTTCCTCTACTTGCCCGCTTAATCTGTTTGGCACTGATGTTTTGTCCAGGTTACAGGCCTCCATAATATTCTCAGAGGACGGCACCATTAATGTAACCTCCCCGCTCTGGGAGTCAGATGTCTCTGCCCTTTGTTCCCTTCCAATACTTTTGGCATTAGCGGACAAACCCTCAGCTGCCAGTATACCGCCCGCTGTCATGGATAGGATCCCGTCCAAATTATGATCCACCGGCCCTGAGGATAACGGGCACCTAAGGGTACCACCCATTGTTGTACAGCTCAAACAAGGGGCCCGCTTCCCCGTAAACTGCAATACCCCTCTTTTCCCTGTGAAGAAACGCACCGCAAAGGGTGAACCTGATAAGTATAGAATGGTTCAAGATCCTCAAGCAGTAAAAGATGCAACCATTGTACGATGTTTTAACAACAAATCTTTTCCAGATGACCCCAGAGGCTTCCAAGAATTTCACTGTTCTCAAACAGGTAATATCCTCTGCCCCTGCCTTGGGCCTCCCAGACTATGATTGACCCTTTAAGCTTTTCGTATCAGAACGAAATGGACATGCAACTGGAGTGTTAACGCAGCCACACGCTGGCCGATGTCGACCTATTGGTTATTACTCCAGCCGTCTCGATGCTGTGGCTCGTGGTGGACCGTCCTGTCTTCGTGCTGTCTTTGCTGCTCAAGCCCTGCTGGATAAAACTTCAAATATCGTTCTAGGGCATGACCTCATTCTCCTGGCACCACATGACATTGCTGCTATTCTCAATCAGACACAGCCAAAACATCTGTCCGCTGCCAGACACCTCAGGTTGCAATGCTCGCTTCTCATTCCAGACAATGTCACCCTTCTCCGGTGCCAAGTGCTTAACCCCTCCCCTCTTCTTCCACTTCCCGAGGGGGGAGATGTGCAGGGACACGAACAAGAATAAAGCACAGCTGTAGTCAACCTATCCCATGATTGCTTCGAACTCATGAAGCTAGAAACAGCTCATCTGCCCACGGTGAGTGAAAAGCCGATACAGAACCCAGATCTAATCCTGTTTGTGGATGGTTCTCGATATGCTGATCAACAAGGCACCTACCATACGGGTTATGCTGTCACCACAGACTCTGTGGTCCTACTGGCAAGCACACTACTGTCAACAGCATCTGCACAAGAGGCCGAACTACAAGCTCTCACTGCAGCGTGTAAACTGGCAGAAGGACAAACGGCGAATATCTACACTGACTCTAGATGTGCCTTTGGAGTAGCACATGATTTTGGCGTCATTTGGCAAACCAGGGGATTTCTGACAGCAGCAGGAACACCAGTGAAACACAGCTCAGCCATACAAACTCTGATGGATGCCCTACTCCTTCCAAGCCATGTGGCCATCCTGAAGGTAAAGCCCATGGGAAACTGAACACAGAAGAAGCCAGAGGAAACCATCTGGCGGGTGCTGCGGCAAAACAAGCTGCCAGCAGAATACGAGAAGTGGAAGATCGAGTGGACACGACAAGGATGGTTCCGTTAATGCAGGACCTCCCAGTGAATCGAGAATATCTGAAGACATTGCAAGAATCTGCAACAAAGGAAGAAAAGGAAAGCTGGAAGAAAAGAGGTGCATCGCCCCAAGAAGGAATTTATAAGTACAAAAAGAAATTTTGTCTGCCACGGGCACTGTATCCTGCTGTGGTACAATGGGCACATGGAGCAGCATATCTCTCGAAGACTCTTATGAATGCACTGATCGACAAATACTATGTGGCGCCTGGAATTACCCCAATGACTAGTAATTTCTGCAAATTATGTACAATTTGTGCAAAATGTAACCCAGGATGTGTGGAAAAACCACCGCAGAAACACCTTGCAAGGCCCCGCTTTCACTGCTACGTTAGCTAAAGAAATTTGGTCCGCGCTAGGGACCACCCTTGCTTTCCACACCTCATAGCATCCCCAGAGTAGCGGAAAGGTAGAAAGAATGAATGGCACACTGAAAACTAGAATGTTGAAAATGGCCCAGGAAACAAATATGCCCTGGCCAGATAGTCTACCCATTGCTTTGTTCAGTGTTCGATACACCCCACGAGGGAAACATGCTCTATCCCCATTTGAGATACTGTTTGGTACTGCCCCCAAACTTGGTTGTTACTACCCACAGCAGTTACAGATGCAGTCTGATGTTTTGACGAAATATGTAACTGCCCTAGCGCAAGGACTAACCAATATGCATGGTCGAGTGTTTTCTTCTATTCCAGATCCAGATCTAGATACCGGGACTCATAAACTCGTGCCCGGAGACTGGGTGCTTGTGAAGAAATTTGTAAGGAAACATTCCCTAGAGCCCAGATATGATGGTCCTTTCCAAGTTCTGTTGACCACAGCGACATCAGTCAAACTAGCTGGCAAGAACACCTGGATACACGCCTCTCATTGCAAGAAGGTTCCAGCTCCCAACGAGGACACCTCAGAAGGAAAATTATGCTATATATCCTTTGCTTGTTGGGTCTAGGGGGGGCACAAGAGATTGCTATCATCCAACATGAAGGGGTAGTCACGTTTTGGTATAATTCATCCAATACTCATGTAGCTACCTTCTCCTTTGATTATTGTAATATAGTCCGCTGCCCCTCAACACATTGGCAATATAATCGATATAGCAATGCCGGTTCCAGGTCCACTTATATATGTGTAACGGATTCCTACTGGGAACAGGAATGTGATTACTGGGGAGCAGTAGGATGGAACACGGGAACAGATTGGGGATACCAACCACAAAATGGTCTAACAAGGAAAGACGGGATAGCAAAAGATTCTTGCCCAAATAGGCATCGCAATAGTTATTATTTTTGTTTTGTTTGTGATTATTGTCTGCTGTGTTCTCCCATGTTTTAAAAAGTTCATGACCAAAGCTGTTGACAATAGCACTCCTACCTTTTTTCTGCAGTCAGATAATAATACTCCACTCTTGGAAGATGGTCCATTTACTCCGTTACAGTCCCTCCCAGTTAAGTACAATAGTATAAATCCATAGGGACAGCATCTGACTTCCTTATGTGCAAAGTCTGTGGCAAGGGGGGTCATGGACAAGCCATGACTCGTCTAACGTACAGCACAAAAGAGTTCCCAGGCACATCTGGACAGATGAGTTAGTATACATCTAGGGACAGACTCAGAAATAGACATTTCAAGGGGGGACTGTGATGGATTGGATAAAATGCCTATTTCTTCATCTGTAATACTTTGCTATGATTCCTTACTCAAAATGGCTACCGCAGTTACCCCTCCCTTCAAGTAAGGAAGATGGCACCGAGGAATTCCACTCCAATGCTGATATGTTCAAAAACTACAAAAACAAGACCATAAATCATAACAACAAGACCATACAAGGACTGAGACCTAACAAAGAATCACTGAGCTGTCTAGCTTTTTTGCATACAAACCCCCTCCCCTACAGCCCCTGTATATGAACGCAGGCTCTGTAGGAATAATGTCAGACATTATCATACTGAACGTGGTGTCAGCGTGATCTTTTCTCAGTGCATGCACTATATATATATATATATATAGGGAAAATAATCTGGACGAGGACAGATACTCTGAAGACGTTTTTGGTCTGATCCAAATTATCCAAATCATGTGTGCTGTTGTTACATTGTAGTACAAAGCGGCATATTGCATTGTAGAGGGTGGCTAGTTTTCCAAGGTAAGTTTGGGGTGTTGTACCACATACTATGTCCCCATAGTCTATAATTGGCATTAGCATCTGCTGTGAGATGCATTGGATGTCAGAGTACCAATATGAAATCCACATGTTAAATTGGAATTAAGCCATACAGTATGCTCAGATATTTAAAACTAGTGACAGGAGCTAGAATGGTGTTAGAGTGTGCTCTGATCTGAAGCTCTGTCATTGATAGCTTTAGCAATTTAGCCTTAATCCCAAATACAATCGTTATAGTTTTGTCAATGTTTAAAAATAGGGGAAATCCAGTATTTAAGTCTTGAAAAATCAGATTGAAGTACGTGTCCAAGGGCTGTGTGCATATACGATTATGTCATCCGTATAAATGTGAATTGAAGCTGTCTTAGAAGCTGTAGATAGATCATTAATGAAGACTAAAAAGTGAAGGAGCCCAAGGACAGAGCCTTGTGGGACCTCACAGGTGACATCCAAGGGGTTAGAGTTAGAGCCTAAGATAAACACATATTGGGATCTACAGAACCAGATAGGAATGAATGAAACCAGTTTAAAGCATGTTCCCCTATTCCAGAGCACTGAAGCTTGTTTAACAAGTGTAGCACATGTATCGCCACCCTCTGTGTGATACGTGCTACGATGAATATGTGGTGCAATACCGTGGCTCACAGGAGGTCCGAGCCTCCGCTGCAGGGAGCCTGGGGTGGATTCTGGAACAGTCTTCGTCAGCGCCTCCGCCTGTAACGGATCCTACTATGTGGATTTGCCCGTTACAGGACCCATATACATATATAGGCATACGATCACACAATGAACACACCGGGTATTACAGAATAACAGTTTACTGATAGCAACGTATATTATGGCTACTGGTTACAGCAACCCACTTGCCACGCATGGCGTAACCCACCCACCAATGTTCACCCACTCTGTCCACAGTCCCCACAGTACCTTATGAGGCCCTCGGGCACTCTACCACATGTGTCCCCAAGGTTATAGCCCCCACCCCTTAGGCGTGATCAGCACCATCACTGTACAGTGTATGTTAGTGCATGTGAGGAAGGTACCTGCCGGGTGTGTCCACACCCGGGCTGCTAGCTTGGTCTTACAAATGATGGGATCCACGGATCCAGTACTGCAACCTGCAAAGCCTCCGCCTCTAGTTGGGTGGGTCCCGCATGGATGGTACCACCTTAGTAGTGTATTGTATGGTCCAGAAAATATGCAAATAAATGCACAAAGCAGCGCACTGCCCAGGGACACATGTGTAGAAAAATGAAAAAAGCTTTATCAAGGAAGCACCCTGTTGTGTGAAACGCGTTGGAGGGTACTTACCTCCCTGTTTGTCATGTCTGACCAACAATAAATTACTTTTTTCATTTTTCTACACCTGTGTCCCTGGGCAGTGCGCTGCTTTGTACATTTATTTGCATATTTTCTGGACTGTTTGAAACTCTACAAGCGGCTTGACACGCCAACCTGGATTACAACAAGCTCTAGGAGTGGGTAAGATCTTTTGATACGTCATGATTATGGATCATCTTCCTTACTACGTGTTGGGGTGAGTGCTGGATTTATTATGCAGTGATTTCCAATGAGGTACAGTGAAGTGTGTTTTTACATATTTTTTCTGTTGCCTTCAGGATACTTATGCCTCCAGTGTGATACTACACTCACCTAGTAGTTTACCCACTCCGCAATTGAGCTATATGTGTTATTCCTATTATTGATAATTATAAAAGAATACAATATTTTTTCTGGACTGTTAGAGCTAAACATTATCTTCATATATTGAAGTGTCTTGTATGGTGTCTGGTCCCAGACCACCGTTGAGCAGGAGACTGCCATGTCCTGTCTGTGTCCCTCACTCACTCTGGTACTACTGGGGGCCGTGTCCCTATACCATGGGCCGGTCCCTGCAGCAACCACATGCTGAGGGGAGTCGGGGCATAGCTGGGGCCTAGGGGGAATCTGGCTTAGTGCAGAGGATCACTGACCCCTGCACACATACCTGTCACGGTAGACCTGGTCTTACCAACACATTAATACCAGGATTCTGGATTGAGCACACAAGATGAGCAAAATAAATTGTAATTTATTTCCTTTTAAGACAAACACACAATATTCACAATTACACTGGATAAAGCACTTACTGGGATGGGGAAACAAAATCAAATGTCCACAGAACGAAACAAAGTCTCTGGGCACCCCTGCACGCATGCAAGTGGGTGCGCGATTTGAGTCGTGCGACAGTCCTTGGCTAGGGGCACAACTTGCCACCCCTATATCTCCGCCGAAGGGAAAGATTTCGTAATTTCCTTATAGGATTAGTTCGGGAATCCTTAGCTCAAACGAATTCTGGAAGAGGGGTGCAAATCTTTGTTACGATGTAGGTAACCCCTCACACTCCGGAACGCTAAAACTTGGACGTTTCTTGGTTGATCTTATTTGAATCTGACTGTGATTGCGCTGCAGGCATCTTTATAGGGTAAAGGTCCTATTCCTAACATGCACAGCCAATCCACCCATGGGAACAACTTTTCCCCCTATCCCAGACTTGCCAGGAGTTCCTAGAATGGGCAGAAGTTGCTTCCCGGTCTGCTAAGAGCATGCGTTAACCTCACACCTGAGCTACTTAGCATACTGGCCCAACTTCTTACCTGGCGACAGTAAGTCTGGGGGGGTTTGGCTACCAAGTGTGAAGCGCCCATACTTCACACCGGTATCTGGTACTTACAAATATCCCGGTCACCTTAACACCTCGGGTCTCTGAGGCTTTTCAACTCTGGACTTCTCTAGACACTGGGGCACCACTTTAGCAGGGTGCCCTTTGAAGTACGGAGATGAAAAATCCCTCAGCTCCATAGCATATGGGCATGTTAATAGATCCATTGCCGGTCTGGCAGGAAAGGGTTCCTGCCTGTACATTTTAAAACACCATTGCAAAACTGTTTATTTTTTATACACTTGTAACAGGGGAGTTATCCCTGTTCAGGAAATATGCCTCTAATCCAGCAGTGTGGTGGTTAACTGCTGGTAGTCAATTAACAAACACCACCTGCCTGATTAGGTTGCTTAGAAAAGCCTGCCCTTGAAACAGAAAGGGAGATTGTGCCGGAGTCTCACAACTTGTGAGACTGAGCATGGGGACAGATGTCTTGCGCCTGCCAGAAGAAACAGCAGTGCTGCTTTCAAGACACAAGGGGAACTTCTAAAACATGAATGCTGACAAAACCTGAGGAAAAGGTAGCAACCCAGGAACAGAGAAGATTTTCCCTCCAACTGCAAGGAACAGATAAGACTTTCCTTTATAAGACTTTTTATATCTGCTCATTTCATCATATATGTTTGGGGGCTGGGAGACATGCTTATCTAAAAGGAGTTGTGGACTGCATAGTTTTCCCTAGAAATACTCCCAAGTGAATAGAAGCTTTGTTTACCCCTTGTTTGGATGGTTTCCTGATGTTAAGGAAACAGGCGCAATAAAAGCCTTATTTAATTTCACCATAACAAGTTTCTCTTGCATACCTCTGTGAGCGTCCGCCTACAATACTGTATATGTTCTGCATATGCAACAATTATAAAACTTATATGTATGTTTATGGTTTCTTTTTACCTAGCTGCACTCCAAAAATTAAAGTGCTAGCTCTGTCCTAACGCAAGTTATCCACTTAATTGAAGGGGCTCTGTGATGTGGGTTGCGGTTTGACCTATAATCGGTCTGGGTTACAAGCCGGCAGTCTTCGGTGCCTGGAAGGAGACTTCACAGACAGGATACCAGACTGCCAGCACAGACTGTCGTTTCTGGGTCAAGTCAGTCAGGGGTTTGGCGATGGCGCTGTACTGGGGCACAAACTTTCTGTAGTAGCCTGTGATGCCTAGGAAACCATGACCTGCTTCTTGGTCTTGGGAATGGGCCACAGCACTATTGCTTCCACCTTGGCTGGCTCTGATTTTAGGTGCCCGCCACCCACTCTGTGCCCTAGGTACAGTACTTCTGCCATCCCTACTAAGCACTTGGTGGGTTTCAAGGTGAGTCCTGCTTCCCTAATTCTGTTTAGCACCGCAGCTACATGCACTAAATGTGAGTCCCACGAATTACTAAACACAACAATGTCATCCAGGTATACCCGCGCAAACCCCTGCATACCCTCCAGCAAACGATTGTCCAGGCGTTGGAAGGTAGCCGTGGCATTCTTCATCCCGAATGGTATCACCAAGAATTCATAGAGGCCACGGGGTAATGAATGCTGACTTCTCACTAGCCTTCCAGGTCAAGGGGATCTGCCAGTACCCTTTACTGAAATCCATAGTGGTCAGATTTTTGGCCCCGCGAATTCATCCAGCAACTCGTCCATGCGGGGCATGGGATAAGCATCTGACACTGTCCCTGTGTAGCTGTCAGTAGTCCAAACAGAGATGGGTGGTCCCGTCCTTCTTAGGCACCAGGACTACCAGACAAGCCCAAGGGCTCTGGGATGGTACAATTACCCCTAGGGCCAGCATCTCCTCTACCACCCCCTCTATACTGCCCTTAATCTCTGCTGACACTCTGTAAGCATACTTATGCAGAGGTCGCTGATCACCTGTAAGCACTGGGTGATCTGTGATATGCGTCCTGCCTGGCTTAGCCGTGAACAGAACCCTATACTGCTCTAGCATAGCTCTGGCTTCTGCTCTCTGCCTGGCACTCAGCTGAGACCCTATCTCGACCTGCTCTACAGTACCCACTTGCCTAGCCTCCCCTAAGAGATCTGGCAGAGCATTGCACGCCTGATCCCCCATCGGTGGGCTACAAATGGCCAGCACCAATGCCACACTCGGTGCCACATACTCCTGGAGCATATTTATGTGATAGGTCTTATTCCTCTCTGCCTCAGCATCTACCTGTACAACGTAGTTGCACTAGTTCATCTTTTGGAGTACCGGGTACGGTCCCGACCCGGCAGCCATTAATTTGTTCTCCCGAGTAGGCTTGAGAACAAGTACTTGCTCTCCTGGGATGAAATCTCTGCTACGGGCATTCTGATCATACCAAGTCTTCTGATTGGTCTGAGCAGCCCTGAGGTTGTCCTGTGCCAACCCATGAGTATCTCTAACCATTCTCTGAAATCTGCCACATATTGAAGCACAGAAGCATCAGTATTGGTAGTCTCCCCTTCCCACCCCTCACGGAATAGGTCCAGAGGTCCCCGTACGCTGCAACCATATAGCAGTTCAAAGGGAGAAAAGCCTGTAGATTCTTGCGGTACCTCTCGATATGCAAACAGCAAGTGCCGCAGGTGAATCTCCCAGTCTTTGCCCTCTACCTTTATAAAGGTTTGCAGCCTCTGCTTCAGGGTACCATTGAACCTCTCACATACCCGTTGGTTTGGGTGTGGTAAGGAGTCGTGCGCTGGTGCTTCACCCCGCACATCCCAGAGACACTGGAGCAATTCACTCATGAATTGCGACACCTGATCGGTTAGGATCTCGCTAGGGAAACCTACCCTAGTAAAAAAAATTACCACGGCTTTAGCTACTGCCCTAGCATCAATGGTGGCAAGCACTACCGCCTCAGGGTACCGGGTGGCAAAGTCCACCACCGTGAGGCTTTAGCGCTTCCCGGACCAGCTGGGAATCAGGAGGGGTCCCACAAGGTCCATAGCTACCCTCTGGAAGGGTTAACTTATTACCGGTAAAGGGGTCAGAGGTGCCTTCACATGATTGCCCGTCTTATCCACTCGCTGGCAAGCATCGCAGAAATGGCAGAAATCTGCCACAGCCCTGGATGCCCCCGGCCAGTAGTAACGCTGCAACAGCCGGGCTCTCGTCCGAGTAACCCCCTGATGACCCACTAGTGGAATAGAGTGGGCTACCCGTAACAACTGCGGCCTATACTCCGTGGGTATCACCAGCTGTCGCTTACCGGTCCAGACCTCATCTGACCCCGTGGTCCCCTGCTCTCTATACAGGAGCCCACGATGCCACAAGAAGTAATCCAACCAATCACCTGGCTTAGACTCGGACGCCCGAAGTCTCATGCCCTCCAAGCTGTGGTTGGATCGCACCGCATCCCTAAACTGGGTACCTAACTCTGGCCACCCGCTTGTCAATGCAAAGTCGGGGGGACAAGGAACAGGTAAGGGGGACAGTAAGTCAGGATCAGTGTTCGACTTAGTCTGGGTTACCTGTCTGGTCTCCGCAGAGACCCCTGGAATCGTACGTCCCAAATGCAGGGGTACAGGAGATGGTTCCATTGCGATTTTTGCTGATTGGCTCCTGGTAATCGCTGCAACAGGAGCCAACTCGGTTGTAAAAACGCAGGTAACATGCCCCAGGTCATTGCCAAGTAGTACCTTAGCATCTAACCCGAGCAATACCTCCACCTCCCTAATGCCACGTCCGGCACCCCAATCCAAAAAGACTTGGGCAACCTGGATGGACTGCGGTCCTCCATCGGGCATGGTCACTTGCATTCCGGTGCCCGTGAGCAAATCCTATGGTCGCACAATATCAGGGCGCACCAGAGTAACGGTGGCACCAGAGTCCAGCAAGCCATCCGCCTGCCAGTCCCCGATGGTCACCTTCCACAGATGCTTTTGCCGGACATTGTTGTGTTGCAACCCGACTGGCGCAACCTGATGTCCCCCGATCTCCGCTGCTGGTCCCAAGGTGGCAAGTGCAGGTTCTCTCGTGGACATCCCTCGGTAAGTTGATTCCACGGCTGTTCTTGACTCCTCTGTGTGTGCCAGTCACACACGGGCGACTGGCCTCGCAGCTGGTGATCGTTGCTCCTGATGGGGTCCCCCGGACCGGTCCCGGTCCGGACAGTCTGGCCTGAGATGTCTGACCTTGTTGCAGGTAGAACACTGCATCTCGTGTCTAAACTCTGCAGCTTTGGGTGTGTTCCCTTCTGCTGCAGGCTTGTGGGTCCACTGAGGGGTGGTTTTGGCTCCCTTGGCTGGGCTGGCCACATCTTTGGGAGCCGCTCTCTTGGTCATCAGAGCCCTGCTGGCCACAAACTCATCCGCCATCCTCGCAGCATCCCTGATAAGGATCATTGCATCGTGGGGCAAGAGTTGGTGCCGCAGTTTGATGTTTCATTGCTATTGTGACAATCCATGCCCATATTGTGGACATGGTTAATTACAGTGACCATCAATGGGTTTATTGGCAAATGTTTGCTTTTATTTAAATGTAATGTATTTTATTTAGTGCTTGTTTTTTATTTGCAGCTTGTCCATTCATTGCCATTGTGGCAATCCAAGCCCATATTGTGGACATGTTTTACCACAGTGACAATTAATGAGTAGATGGGGTAGCGGTAGTTGCCCTCACAAGGGTGGTTAGGCCTCCCAGGTGGGTAGCGGGAGGGGGGGTTACCCCTTAATTACCATAATCGTTAATAACCGCTAAGGTGATTAAGGGATTACAGGTCACTAGTTTTTTTTATTTGACTGTCGGTGCCCACTGAAGACGAGGAGGACGAAGACGGCCTTTATCCTGGCATGGGTAACTACAACTTTCATTTACAATATGCTGGCTGGGTAATGTTTTGGTTATGTTTTATTTTTTAACTGGCAAATGCACTATTATCCAGATCTGGATCATTGGGACTTTGCCCATTATAATACAGTATGTGTTGGGGGGGAGGGGGTTAGTAGGGTGCCATATCATTGCCATTGGGGTTATCTTTGCTCCCATTGAGGGCATCAATAAGTGTATTGGTGTTTGTATTGTATTTTAAAGTTTATTGGGGGTAGAGGGGGTGGGTGAAGGTGATAGTTACCCTGGGGTGGGTGGTTAGTGCGAGGGGTTAACCATTTAATTACCATAGCAGTTACTACTGCTAAGGTAATGAAGGGGTTAACACCTCCCGCAACCTTCCCGTAGGCCTAACCACCCACCCTGGGGCAACTACCCCCTTCACCCACCCCCCTACCCCTAATAAACCAGGTACTCTGGCTTAAACCCTTCATTGCCTTAGCAGCTAGCCGCTAAAGAAATGAAGCTGCTTTTATTTTATTTTAATAACACAGTATTGAAGCAGGGGGTCTCTGGAACTGAACCACATTCATTTCAGGCTCGGGGAACCCCTGCTTCTCGAGTTATGGGGTGCTGGTATCTCCTTGCATTGTTTAAATGCCCCAGTCACGTGGGCCGTGACGCAGAAGGATTTAAACATCGCAAAGATATCGGCACCCAATAACGGTGCCTGTAACTCGGGAAGCAGGGGGTCCCCAAGGCGGAAATTAGTTTCAATCTTCTGTTATTAAAATAAAAGCGGCACGATCGCCTGTTAGAGTCGCGCAGGTAGAGTGACTGATTCAGTCTCACTCTTACTAAATGTCTGTTACAGACAGGTGCTGCCCGGTAGGATCCACAAAGCACAAGTCCCATTCAGAAGCAGGGACCCCTGCTGTGTTAATCCCGATGGCCCATTAGTCTCCTTACTGGCACTCCGCGAGCACAGATGAAAAAAAAACGTGACCGCAGCGGATTTCGTGAGGCGAGTGCAACCGACCATAGAGCTACATCGGTATATATCTTATGGACATATAAGCATCCATACTGTGTTTTTCATAACACACACAAAATCATAGCACTGACGACATCAGAGAGCGCTATGCCTTACGTGACGTGTGGCATGAACATAAGGCCCAGGCTCCTTGTAACAGTGACTTGTTTAAATAAAGCAGCCTCAGAGCTCTGAGAATCCAGAGAGACAGTTGATTGCAGCCTCACAATTAACTAGTCTCTACCTGGACAAATGACAGCTCTGTAAAACGCCTCATGTGAGACACAGGAGAGAGATTCCTTAGCTCACATTTGGGCTGACAGGAAAGCAGAGAAGCTTGCACAGACACTGTCTTGAGCACAAAGGCTGTGCTGAGATCAAGACATCCAGACACCCAGAGACCTATATTTCCTGGATACAGAGGACACATCATTATTTTTGTTGTTTTTGTATGTTTTGCCTGGATAAAGGAATAGACTCAATAAAGCCAAGATCTAATTTCACCCTAAAACAGTCTTCATTTGCATACCTCTGCACACATCTCTTACACCCCCTTCCCATTTTATTGTAAATAAATAAATTATCATATATATATATATATATATATATATATATATATATATATATATATATATATATATATATATATATATATATATATATATATATATATATATATATATATATATATATATATATATATATATATATATATATATATATATATATATAGGATATATATATCTATGGGATATATATATCTATATATTGGATATATCTATATATTGGATATATCTATATATCTATATTGGATATATCTATATACAGTATCTATATATATATATCTGTAAATAAAGAACATGAAAAGCAGCCGCTTGGTAAGCGAGAGGTGAGCATCAGCGCGGGAGAGCGCGGCCACTCTCCACTATAAACTCAGCCTTAAGCTGCATCCATACTGTGGCAGACAGCGCGGACGCGTTCGTACGCTCAGCGAACAGACTGCCTTAAGGCAGTGTTCGCGTACATGCAGCGTGCGGGCGAAGGCAGGAGGGGGCGCGTGATGCGCGAGAAAACAGTTAAAACTGATTTCTCGAGCGATAGGGGGGGAGGGGTCACGTGAGTGGTTCACCCAATGAGGGCGAACCAGCTCAGTTACATCATTGGCACGCCCATAGACACGCCCACGGACGGCACGCGTACCATGGCCAGGGAAAGCACCCGCTTTCCCTCAGCCTCCGCACGGGAGAAATGTCTATGGACGCAGCCTTAGCATGAAGATATAAATTATTTCCCAATATGTTATTGCCACTGTTCAAAGATTCTGAGATTTATAAATAATCATACTGTAACTTTACTTTACTGACTAGCCATGCAAATTGTTTATGCAGAACTCCTTGAAAGCTATAGATATGCTTTAAAAGGCAGCTGTCAGAAAATTCTATTAAAGACTCAGTGGTTAGATGGAAATGCATTTAAATAGTGTTCATTCTGTCAAAAAGAAGTACTGCACTCAGACAGCCTAGGAGTGCTAAGCAAGAAATGCCCTCATATTAGTAAATTATAAAGGACACAGTTCCGATGCTTTTTCTAGGTGCTCACTGTACAATCAGACCACCAAAAAACTCTGTTTACATTTTTTTGACAGTACAATTAATTCATTAATATTTATTGAAATGATTAATTCATGGAGCATAAAAGGAATGAGCAATGAATTTATTTTTCGCGTGGAGTAGTGAAAATTAAATGTTTAAGGCAGACATATTGTACAGTTTATCTGAGAAAGCTATGGCCACAGTGCCACCTAGTGTAATTACTGACTTCTCACGTGTTAGTACGGATTTTACTATATTCCCATAAAATATAAATAACATAGCTTCATTACATTTATTTTATTTATAAAAAATGTCTTACCAGGAAGTAATACATTAAGAGTTGCTTCTTGATTTCAAATATGTCCTTGGCATAGAGTTATGATGACAAATAATACATTGTTACAAGTACATAGTTACATAAGTGAACAGGGTATACATTATATATGTAGCCCCTTTTTCCCTCTAATGTGAAGGGTCTACTAGTGTTGGCGGTACCTGTCGGCTCACAGGGATCTGAGCCTCCGCTACTCGGAGCCTGGGGTAACAAATATACTGAGTGGCAGTGCCTCCTCCTACACGGGATCCCAATTGGATGGGATAACCCAGAGCAGGAACTATTAATAACAGTCCCCAGATTATAAGAATAACAATAATAACATTAACTGTGAGCAATAACCATAAACCACATACAGGCAATAGCAATACTAATAGTTACAGCCATACCTCGCCGCGCAGGGCGCTGTCCCACCACTGTGTATCCCCACACCGTGTCCACAGTACCAGAGCTGTCCTTTGGTCACTTCACCCAATAAGTGTCCCCAAAAGATGCCCACCCCTCTAGGCGTGATCAGTGCCTTATTATACCGGTGTTGGTGCACGTTTGGTGAGCAGTACCTGCCGGGTGTGTCCACACCTGGGCGCACTAACAACAAGAAGCAGGGGATCCGCCGATCCAACGATATCCTCGCCTAAAGGGCGCGTGCGGGTGGCAGCAGGAGGGGGCGCGCGTTGCTCGAGAAATCAGTTGAAACTGATTTTTCGGTGCGACAGCCAGGTCACGTGACCGGTTCGCCCAATGAGGGCGAACCAGCTCGTGACGCCCATAGGCACGCCCCCCCTGGCGCGTCTACCATGGACAGAAAATGCACCCGCTTCACGCTGGTGACTTCACAGCCTTCGCACGCCACCGTGCGGGGCGAAGGCTGTATGGCCTTAGCCTTAGGGAGGATTTGTTCCTGTAAAGTACCCCTAGTTTGGCATAGGTCTTGGATGTCAGGGTATCAATGTGCATTCCAAATGTTAAATGGGAGTCAAACCATATGCTCGAGTATTTAAAACTAGAACAGGAGTTAGGATGGTGTTAGCGTTGGTTCTGATCTCTAGCTCAGTCATTGGAAGCTTTAAAAATGTAGCCTGAGTACCAAATACCATTGTTACAGTCTTGTCAGTGTTTAAAAACAGTTTGTTTTGGTAAATCCAATTTTCAAGTCTCAAAAAGTCAGACTGAAGTATGTGTTCAAGGTCGAAGAGGCTAGGGGTTTGCGCATATAGGATTGTGTCATCTGCATACATGTGTATTGAGGCTTCCTTACAAGCTGTGGGAAGATCATTAATGAACACTGAGAAGAGTAGGGGCCCCAGAACAGAGCCTTGCGGGACACCACAGGTGATATCCAAGGGGTTGGAGTTAGAGCCTGAGAGACACGTTGGGATCTACCTGATAGGTAGAAATAAAACATAATTCATTCACAAATGTTATCACATTATCTTAGATAATGATGCATGGAGACAATGACAAAACAGCTTATTGCTAGGGATGAATATATTTTTTCAGATGCTAAGCATATTATCCTTAATATTCTGTGTACTTTACTTGTTGCAACAAATGACAGAAGCCCAATGCTACATCCAATATGACAAAAATACACAGTAAAATACTTATATATTCTCTTGAAATAGGGTCATTTAGTTTTACCCTTTGGCCAAAGCGTTGTAAGCTTGCGAGCCACAACAAGGCAGACACCTGTTCGCAAGTCCTAACACTACCAGATAAAAATCTAATATATCTCTATTAGGATTAAAAGTCTAATTTTGGCTTTATTTTTGTTAAATAAATAATGACACGGTGTAATACGTCATGTGTTGTTGTTCATCTGAGATTGTATTTACCTAATTTTAAGACCTGCTAAGGAACCGATGATTGTTATTATGTCCTGATATGTTAAACCATAGAATTCAAAGAGGGTGTACTTTCTTTTTCGCACACTGTATATACAATAAAGGTACTACAGATATATGTCAGGAAATATAAAGCTGGAAATAAAGCTCCTGACGGTGCTCAGGGATGAGATTAATATGAAAACAAAGAAACAGAAGTCCCCTAATGAGCACTCAAACACGTACATGAAAAAATATCAAATTTATTAGTAACAACATCATAAAAACATATAATTAAAACAATCACTGTACTGTATCAAACACTATAATACTGTAATACATAGGAAATAACCTGACCCCTGTATATAGGGAGAAAAAAAGAAACAGAATCCCTGTAGGAACGAAGTCTAATTAGTGTAATCAGTGTAAGGCACAGTGTGCCCCTCATCAACTGGACCAGCCGGTCTAAATAAGTCTAGGCAGAATATTAGTGTGAAGCCTGGTAATGTAGTGTAGAAAGTCCCAAGAAGTAAGTGTGTACTGTATATGACCATACCACACAAGCAGAAATGGTAATTTGCTGTGACCCTCTGCACAGCTGAGATTTGAAAGGGTAAGCTGCAGCTATCTAAATAATACAGTACTTTGAATGCAATAAAAGAATACTAAAAAAAAAAGTAAAAACACCACAACGTTAAAAACGGAAAAATAAATAAATAATACTGGTAGGTACTGCCGGAGTGTGGATGACACTGGGGAAGGCAAGCTAAATAGCAGGGGGGGGGGGGGGGAAGGCAAATGGGAGAAGAGGGCAGGGAGGTGGCAAAGGGGTGGATGAATGCACCCAAAATGATTGCCTTTGTGATATTGACAGTCCACCAGAAAAAAAAGAAATATTACCAGATACCAACAAACAATAAAATAAACAGATAGTGATCCAATACTAGTATACTGCCTGCATGGGGCATCTCATAAGGCTGCGCTTATAGTGACGGCAACGCGACGTCGCCCGAAAACAAATACATTGCTGCCACCGCGTGCGCTTATAGTGCACGTGACGGCGACAAGCGACGGAGTGACGTCGCCGTCGCGGAAACCTGAAGCCGGCAAAATTTGATTTTTCAAGGGCCGTTGCATCACGTGACGGCCCTTGAACAAATCAAATTGCCGGAATCCCGCGACCAGGCCGCCCGGCGAAACATAACTTTCGCTGGTAGCGACGGGTGACGTCACCCTCCGTGTCGCCGTCACCAACGACGGCACTATGGGCACGGCCTAAACATGTTACAGATCCAAATGTTAGAAGTGAAATGCTCTTTAGCAAGCAATGTGAGAATAAGGCTGGGATTATGGTCCCTGCGCCGCCGCGCGCACGCCTGCAGCCCAAGTGATTTGTGAACTTGGCTGCAGGAGATTGTAGGCGCGTGGCGGACGCGTCACAAAGTTGGTTCGCCCTCATTGGCTGAACCAGCTCACGTGCACGTCACGCGGCAGCCGTCTGAAAATGCTAAATTTGTTGTATTTTCAAAACACTGCCGTGTCAAAGCGCCTCTCCGCTTCTAGGCGCGCAGGCACGGGGGTAGCTCCCATAGGAAAATACAGCAGAGTGGTTGCCGGGCGTGCGCACGCAAGTGCGAGCATGCAGCGACGCCAGCACCATAATCCCAGCCATAGATAAATAAAATGAGCCGACCCAAGCCATGTTACTAAAAAAAAAACACTTAAATTGTAATGTTTAACTGTTTTAAAAATGTTGAAATATGTAAGTATTTAGACGTATTTGTATTTACATTGTATACCATTTAATAAAGGTTTTTTTTTCATGTAATTTTGATGTACATCAGGCAGGGGGGGCTCGGCATAAAAAGTGTGCTCACCCCTTTAAATAATATTCATTTAATTTTGTATGGTATGATATTCTATTCTATTCATTTTATATGAAATTGTATAATATTGTATTAATAGCACACGATATGATATTCTGTTCATTTCATATGATATTCTATTAATTTCTTATGATATGTTATTTTATTAATTTCATATGATATGGTATTATATTTTATTAATAGCACACGATATGCTATTCTATTAATTTCATATGATATGCTGTTAATTTCATGTTATGTTTTTTATTCGTTTCATTTCATATGCTATGATATTCTATTCATATAATATTATATAATATTCTTTTCATTTCAAATGATAGGTTATTATATGATATTCATTCCATTTAATATGCTGTGATATTCTACTCATTTCATTTTATATGATAAGATATTCTATTCATTTCGTATGATATGATATATTAATTTCATATGATATTTTATTCATTTAATTTGCTATGATATTCTATTCATATGATATGATATTCTTTTAATTTCAAATGATAGGTTATTCAGTTCTTATGATATGATATTCTGTTCATTTCATATGATACAATATAATATTAATTTCATATGATATAATATGATATTCTATGAATTTCATATGACATGATTTTTTATTCATTTCATATGATATGATATTCTATTCATTTCATATGATATGATTTGTTATTAATTTCATAGTATATGATATTCTATTCATTTCATAGTATATGATATTCATTCCCATGTGACATGATATGATTTTATATTCATTTCATATGATATGATATTCATTTCATATTTATTTCATTTCATGTGATATTCTATTTTTTTCAATTCACATATGATATGATACTCCTTTCATATGATATGATATAATATTAATTTAATAGGATATTCTATTCATTTCATATGATATTCTATTCAGTTCATATGATATGATTATGTTATTTATTGTATGATATGATTTGATAGTCTACTCATTGCAGATGATATGATAATATATTCATTTCATTATATGATATTCTATTCATTTCCCGTGATATGATATTCTATTCATTTCCCATGATATGATATTCTATTCATTTCCCGTGATATGATATTCTATTCATTGAATTTCATATGATATATTCTTTACATTTTTATCTTAATAGCAATCTTTACGCTGATTTACAAAACTTCATTGCTCTATTACCGATTAACTACCTGCAACCCTCTAGAATGAACAGTGTTCCTAATCTCTGAGGCAGATCTTTCTTATATTCTATGCCTGTGGCAATATTAGTGAAGTTTTAGCAGAAGATTCTTATGTGACTCATGGGCTTCAGCAATCAGACTTCTGGTAGTCTCTATACAGGCATACCCCGCATTAATGTACGCAATGGGATCGGAGCATGTACAGTATGTGTAGGGAGGTGGTATATGTTTCCTTGTTGCAGTACATTCCCAAGTGTGGTGGGGGTTCCGCGGCGGCCCGACAGCATAGGGCGCCGCCCTGTTGTTGCGCAATAGCAGAGAGTAAGGTCAGAGCAGAGAGAGGTCGCGCATGCGCGATGGAAGCGCGCGAACGGCTGGCCAATAAGGTATAGGCTCAGCCAGTAACTACAACTCCCAGGAGCCTTAGCGGAGTCACCTGACGCCAGGGAGCCAATGGGAGGCCTGGATTCTCGGGAGGCAGGAAAGGGAAGCGTGGGGGAGAGACCACACTAGACAGAGGGCACCGGAGGAGCAGGGAAGGAGGTAGTGTGAGTGCAGGGGGTGCGTGACCCACCTGCATAGGTTAGATCTTCCCTGAGGGCCCTAAGAGTTTCCCTGAGTTACCGTAGGTTGCGGACTGCAGGGAAGCCCTATAGTGATAGTGACATCATCCCCTTACTGAATAAACAGCTAGGGACAAAGTGTGCAGAGTTGCGGTTGCTGCAGTCATCTGGGACCAGGTTGCTGAGCATCGTGACATCAGACCAACTGCGCTGGATCGGCGGGACCTTTTTGAAGTTGTCACCGGTCACCGCAGTGACCGGAAGGTATTTAAATAGAGTGCACCAACACCAGTCAACAGGCGCTGATCCCGCCTTAGGGAACACTCTTTGGGGATACTAAGCGGAGTGGCCAAAGGACTGAGCCTATATACAATTACAATACATGGACACGGTGTGGGGCACACGGTGACGGGACATAGATATTACTCCTTAAGAGTGGCCGAGCCACTAGCGTTATAAGTATAGTATAAGTGATGAGTATAAGTGATGAGTATAGTATAAGTGATTATTGCCACGGTTAAGTAACAAAGGTTATTATTGCGTTCCAGTAAACTCAGTTAAAGCATATGTGTGTTGCTATGGTTCTTGCTCAGGGGAATCTTACACGATGGGGATCCTGGGTAAGTGGAGGCGCTGCCATTAAAGATAAGTGAGGCTCTCAGTTAGCGGAGGCTCAGATCTCCTGGAGCCACAGGTGTGTGCAGTACCCGTAGTTCCTCTAGAGCGTAGGAAAGAGGGCTACATTTGGAGGCGCTGCTGAGATCTCAGACCTGGGGTGCCCTGTATATTTTCTTTCCCAACCGGGCTTTATTTTTGTTCCGCCATGTTTGTGCCCTCACACCCGAGGTGCGTAAGTGGGCCCAGCGGCATGAAATCCCCCTGACCTGTGCCCTTGCCATTGGACACGTCCCCACTGCTATCTCCCTGAGCACTGTGACTGATCAAGTAAGGAAGCTTCCGTTCCTGGACACTGCCCGAGTGCAAGACCATTATTATGACGGGGAGCATAACTGGCGTAAAATATTATTCGTTACAGACCGGGATATATGCCCTGAAGCCATTCCCTCAGTATTAATTCATTGCCCGCTAGTACATGTGGATAACGCCGAACCCCTGGCTGCGTCCACACCACAGAGTGGTTACCCTGGCCTGTCCCGCACAGTCACAACCAATCCTTTCCGTACCCCTGAGAGCAGCTTGACACCCAGATGGCCCGCTGCAATGGGTCTAGGCGCTTCGTTCACCCCCTCCACCATTAGGCCGGCGCTAAGTAGGACCGGTATGTCTAGACTGGATGCCTACTCCCCTGCTGGGAATAGTCTGCCTGATAACGTGTCTCTTCCTGTGCTAGCAGAAGCCATACACCACTCCACACAATCCCATCAATACCGGAAGCTGAAGGCGTTCTCTGGCGACAAACCAACCCAACTGGGAGAAGTCGGTTTTGAAGAGTGGTTGGATCATACGGAACAGGTACTTCCTGGGTGGTCCTACACGGATGCCGTGCGAAGGCAGCGCATAATCGAATGCCTGCGACCTCCAGCTTCTCACATGTTGCACTGTTACAGGGACGATTATCCGGATGCCGATACGACTGGCATCATTTACGCCCTTACCAAAGCTTATGGGATCCCAGTGGACGCGTTTGCACTGATGGCCAAGTTTCATGCCCTGGCTCAAAAGGAGGGAGAAATGGTGTCTGACTTCCTTAGGCGTCTGCATTTGGATCTGTGGACCCTGGTAAGAAGGAAGGTGGTGCAGAAGATGGATGCCGATGGACTGCGCACCACCCAATTACTGAGAGGACTCCTTCCCCTGCATCCGGTGTCCGTGCGCGTCAGTGGCTGCTTAGTGCCGGGACAAGCGCTGACGTTTGATGACCTGATGGATCGAGTGCAGGCACATGAGACTGTGCTGTTGGGACGTGACTTGACAACGGGAAAGAAGACGGGGGTGATTGCCAAAGAAGCTAAGAAGTCAGAAGCTAAAGTTGAGATGATTGGGGATGCGAACCCGGAAAAGGAGGACCTTGAAGAACCTACGGCTGCCCGGGAGCGCTCCGCTTTGGGGCGAGCGTCGCCGACATTCCGAGATAGCCCCTCCCGCAGCCATCTCCAGTGTTACGTCTGTGGAAAGATGGGGCATATTCGAGCGTGCTGCCCTTCCCAACGAAGAACGGCATCCCGACCGGCCAAGTCCATGCTGTGCACTCCTCAAACCAGTGAAGCGGCGGGCCCGTCCCCGAGGAATAGCGAATTGGACCGGCGACCATCGTCAGGGTGGTGATTGAAGGTATCTATGCCTTGGCACTGATGGATACTGGATCCCAGGTGACCATAGTGTATCGACCCTTCTATGATCAACATCTGCATCGACTGCCATTACTATCCGCCGACTCCCTGAGGTTGAGAGGACTGAGCCATGAAGACTACCCTATTGATGGAGTGGTGAAAGTACACCTGGATATCCCTCAGTTGAACACAGGCAAGCATCATCCCATGGAGGTGGAAGCGTTAGTGTGCCCGGAACCCCAGGACCATCCCAGCGCTCCTATAATCATGGGGACCAATACAGACATCGTCCAAGCAGTGATCCGCATGTATTTGCAGTAAGCAGGTGAACTACCGTTGCTGGCTCTCGCTGCTTGCCTGGTGTTACAAGAGGCTTGCGGTAGAATTGCGACCGAAGAAGAACATGGGATGTTGTACAATCAAGTGTGCGGGGTGACCGAGATTCCTCCCGGAGAAGGAAAAATGATGGTTGCAACGTGTCATTATCCCGCCAGACGTCCGCAGGATTGACTATTCTCGTTGGAAAGCACGGCACTTGATGACCAGTGACTCGGCTACGAGGTGTTGGCCTCGGTGAAGAAGTGGACGGGAAGAATCCCGTCCAGAACTCAAGTATACGTGAGAAACCTTTCTCTTTACCCCATGCACATTGATCATCGGCAGCAGCTGGGTCGAATCTACCCGGTGATCCCTGAGAAGAAGGCAGAAGGTAGACGCCCGGGGGCCACCGTTCATACAGTAACTCCAAAGTTGGCGTTCGACTTCGGAGACTCGCCGTTGACAGAGGAAGGGCAGGGGAGATTGCAGAACATGCTGGAAACTCGGCGGGAGGTGTTTTCCCGCCATACTATTTGATTGAATGACACAACGCCGTTCCGCGAACGGTCCCGCCGCATAGCACCCTGAGATGTGGAAGAGGTGAGAAGGCTATTAGCCAAAATGGAGGAAGCCGGTATTGTCCAAGGATCACGAAGTCCCTATGCCTCGCCTATCATGGTAGGACGCAAAAAGAATGGGACCGTACGTCTATGTGTGGACTATCGGACGTTGAACAATCGTACTGTACCCGACCAGTACACCCTCCCACGAATCGAAGATCTCCTGAACGCCTTGTCTGGGAGCAAGTGGTTCAGCGTACTAGATTTGAGGTCTGGGTACTATCAGGTACCCATGGACTTGGAAAATCAAGAGAGAACAGCTTTCATATGCCCGCTAGGGTTCTACCAGTTCACGCGCATACCGCAGGGGATATGTGGAGCCCCCGCAACCTTTCAGCGGTTGATGGAAAAGACGCTGGGGGACATGAACCCGCAAGAATGCCTGGTGTACCTGGACGACATTATAGTGTTCGGGAAAACCCTGGAGGAACATGAGGAGCGGTTGTTAAAGGTGCTGGATCGACTCCGACAGGAGGGGCTTAAGATGTCTATGGACAAGTGCAAGTTCTGCCGCACGTCCGTGACATATGTGGGCCATATTGCATCAGCGGAAGGGATATCAACTGATCCGGGGAAGATAGAGGCGGTAGTGAATTGGCCCAGACCCAACAATGTCCAGGAACTACGGTCCTTCCTGGGGTTTTGCGGTTACTACCGTCGATTTGTGGAAGGTTACTCAAGCAAAGCTAAAATCCTGAATAACCTATTAAAGATTTATCCTGAAGACCCAGGAAGGAAAGCTACCACTGCACAAACACCCTTTGGGGAGAAATGGACCCCTGCCTGTGAAAAAGCGTTCTTGGGGCTGAAAACCAATCTGACACAAGCCCCGGTGTTGGCCTATGCCGATCCCGATCGAGAATACATTCTGCACGTGGATGCCAGCTTCAACGGCTTGGGGGCAGTGTTACATCAGAAACATGATACTGGACTTCGACCGGTGGCATATGCTAGTCGAAGCTTGACCCCAAGCGTGCAGAACTATCCAGTCCACAAGTTGGAGTTTCTAGCCCTCAAGTGGGCTGTGGTGGACAAGCTACATGATTATTTGTATGGGGTACAGTTCGAAGTCAGGACTGACAACAACCCAATGACCTACATCAATACGTCCGCCAAATTGGATGCGACGGGTCACCGGTGGTTAGTGGCGCTGGCTAACTATCGGTTCAATCTTAAGTACAAACCCGGGCCCACCAACATAGGGGCAGATGCTCTGTTGCGAAGACCGGGGCTCCATCCTACTACCGATGAGGAAGTGTGGGAAGAGATTCCGGGCCTGGCATACGTGCACTATGTTCTCTAGCTGCAGCGGTCAACGATCAAGTGGCATTTTCAGAATTAAGACTAGCTGATTCACTAGAGTGTCAATCCCGGGCAGTCCCTAGTGCGTACCGACGTCCGGAAGGAATGAATATCACGGAGGATAAGATCATTTCATGGAAGGACTTGGTGCAATATCAGATTCAAGATCCAGTGGTGGAACTAGCTCACCAAGCCTTGCAACAAGAGAATCCTTCCCTACTGAAGCAAGCCCCCAGAGAATTGGCCTACTGTATCGGGTCATACCATACCATAATCATCCTGACCGGCGGCAGTTATTCTTGCCTCAAATCCTAAGAAACATGCTCCTCCGGGCGCTACATGATGATCATGGCCATCTGGGCGTTGACAAAACGTTCGGGTTGCTTCGTGACCGATTCTATTGGCCAAAGATGAGAGAATCGGTGGAGATGCATTGTCGGCAGTGCACTCGCTGTATCCTGAGAAAGACGCTTCCCACGCGGGCGGCCCCCATGGCCCATCTGAAGAGCTCCGGCCCCATGGATTTGGTGTGCATGGATTTCTTGTGCATTGACCCCGACACTTGGGGCATTGGAAACGTACTGGTAATCACAGACCACTATACAAGATACGCTCAAGCCTTCCCTACTAAGGACCACGGGCGGTGACAGTGGCTAAGGTGCTATGGGAGAAATACTTTATTCACTATGGATTGCCGAACCGAGAACCGATTGCATTCTGATCAGGGCAGGGACTTCGAGAGTACTCTCATTCGAGAACTACTGAAGTTGTTGAACATCACCAAGTCGCGGACTACCCCGTACCATCCGGAAGGGGATGCCATGCCCGAACGTTTCAACCGAACGCTACTTGACATGCTGGGCACACTGAAAGGCTCTCAGAAGACTGAGTGGAGTAAGCACATAGAGACGTTGATGCATGCTTATAACTGTACTCGACATGAGTCTACATGGTATACTCCGTACTTCTTGATGTTTGGGTGAGAAGCTAGGCTGCCAGTGGATGTGTGACTACGGATATCTACCGATGGGGTATCCAATAGGATGCATTTTCGATATGTGCAAAGGTTACAAGACAGTTTGCAGCAGGCCTACAAATTGGCTGAGAAGGCAGCGGCGCAGTTGAATGCGAGTAATAAAAGGCGCTATGATCACAAGGTGCGACATAAAGACATCCGCCCCGGGGATGCGGTTCTCCTCCGTAACTTGGGCATTCCTGGAAAGCCCAAACAGGCTGACCGGTGGAGGGATGGGGTGTATGAAGTGGAATCACAGATGCCTGGCCTCCCGGTATACCGCATCAAGGACTCAGAGGGCCGGGTAAAGGTATGGCATAGAAACCATCTCCTCCCTATACCTCAAGTAGGGGATAACGACTTGGAAGTGCCCACTGTTTCACTCGATGGAGAAGCTAATAGTACAGAGGATGGCCCAGAGACTGTAACAAATGCCACCTCTGAGAATCCTATGGAAGGAACCTATTCCATAGGAAGAGGGGACATCTCCCGAAGGAGCTACGGGTAAAGAGCCCCTTGGTCCAATGACAGATACACTGACTCCAGTGAGCCAGCCACTAGACCCGCAGAGCCCGTGCTTTGTGCCCCAAAAAGACTGTGTAGACATATTGAGCCCCTCAAGGGCAGAATTTGAAGTGCCAACTGAAACTTGTTACTCTCCCGAGGAAGTAGCCGAAGAGCAGCTTCGCAGAAGCCAAAGAGCTGGTCAACCTCCAATGAGGATGGCTTACGATCAATTTGGGGCACCCCATTATGAGGCTCAGCAGTGGGCTCGCCATAAAGTGAGATCTGTAATTGGCATGTTCAGTGAAATGTATAACCTCATGTAGAGTATACAGAGAAGGGTGTACAGTATGTGTAAATATGTTATGGTATAGTCCAAAGCGGGGAAGTTGGATTCTGCGAGGGGGAGAATGTAGGGATGTAGTATGTTTCCTTGTTGCAGTACATTCCCAAGTGTGGTGGGGGTTCCGCGGCGGCCCGACAGCATAGGGCGCCGCCATGTTGTTGCGCAATAGCGGAGAGTAGGGCCAGAGCAGAGAGAGGTCGGGCATGCGCGATGGAAGCGCGCGAACGGCTGGCCAATAAGGTACAGGCTCAGCCAGTAACTACAACTCCCAGGAGCCTTAGCGGAGTCACCTGACGCCAGGGAGCCAATGGGAGGGCTGGATTCTCGGGAGGCAGGAAATGGAAGCGTGGGGGAGAGACCACGCTAGCCAGAGGGCACCGGAGGAGCAGGGAAGGAGGTAGTGTGAGTGCAGGGGGTCCGTGACCCACCTGCATAGGTTAGATCTTCCCTGAGGGCCCTAAGAATTTCCCTGAGTCACCGTAGGTTGCGGACTGCAGGGAAGCCCTATAGTGATAGTGACATCATCCCCTTACTGAATAAACAGCTAGGGACAAAGTGTGCTGAGTTGCAGTTGCTGCAGTCATCTGGGACCAGGTTGCTGAGCATCGTGACATCAGACCAACTGCGCTGGATTGGCGGATCCTTTTTGAAGTTGTCACCGCAGTGACCGGAAGGTATTTAAATAAAGTGCACCAACACCGGTCAACAGGTGTTGATCCTGCCTTAGGGAACACTCTTTGGGGACACTAAGCGGAGTGGCCAAAGGACTGAGCCTATATACAATTACAATACATGGACACGGTGTGGGGCACACGGTGACAGGACAGAGACATTACTCCTTAAGAGAGTTTCCGAGCCACTAGCGTTATAAGTATGTCTTTAGTATGTATAAGTGATGAGTATGTGATAGGTGTTATTGCCACGGTTAAGTAACAAAGGTTATTATTGCGTTCCAGTAAACTCAGTTAAAGCATACAGTATGTGTGTTGCTATGGTTCTTGCTCAGGGGAATCTTACATGATGGGGATCCTGGGTAAGTGGAGGCGCTCCCGCTAAGATAAGTGTTACCCCAGGCTCCCAGTTAGCGGAGGCTCAGATCTCCTGGAGCCACAGGTGTTGTACAGTACCAGTAGTTCCTCTAGAGCGTGGGAAAGAGGGCTACATATGTAAAGCGAAAATTTACTTAAAGTGAAGCACTTCCTTTTTCCCACTTATCGATGCATGTACTGTACTGCAATCGTCATATACTGTTAGGAATTTGATTTCTCAGCGCCGTCCGCGCAACGCACAGACTACCCTCAGGGAGACTCAGGGCGCGCAGCGCAACCTCCGCTTACCTGCCTCCATGAGCCGTCAGCTCCTACATCGCCGCAGGGCCCCTCCCCACGGCGGCCCCACCGCTGCTCCTCCTTCTCAGTGGCAGGCGCGGGTCCTCCGTCCCGCATGCACACGTGTGTCCTCCTCCAACGCTGGTCGCGTGCACACGCAGCTTACAGAGCAAGCGCCCAGCACCCACTCTTCTACTTCCACTCCTGCTGTGAGGCTCCGCCCCCGTACATCGCATGGGTGTAATCAGAGTGCTACCAGTGCTCACCTGGGTTGTATCAGCCACACCTATCCAGAGAGGCTCCCTGCAGTCCTCCTGACCCGCCCCCATCCCTGATTGCTCAGCCCAGCCTTATATAGCATCTCTGAGCCCTCACTCATCGCTTCACATAGTCTCTGTATGGATGTGTTTGGTGAACTCTCGGTTACTACAGGTTTTGACACGGCTCGTACGACTACCCCCTTTGGCTCTCGACTTCGGCTCTCCTTGGACTACGTATTCTCTGGCATCCCACGATCATGGCTTGGACTTCAACCTTCCTCATCTCTCCGCTCCCTGACCTCAGCAAGGCAATCACTATTCTACTCCTATACCCGGTCCGGCAAGTATTGTCTACGTTACTTATATCTGGCCTGGCAACGCTTCACACCACACTCCGGACTCGCTCCCTTTGCTGCGGGTGCGTGTATCCCTACTTCCCCCTTCGGCACAGGGGACGGGTCTGGTCTGCGGGCAGCACCGGTGTAACATATACGTGCATAACTGATGTAAATAACGCTTTTGTAACAGGCTCTATAGTCTCCCCGCTTGCGCACAGCTTCGGTACAGGTAGGGAGCCGGTATTACTGTTCAGGATGTACTTACAGGCGCATGCGTGAGCTGCCGTTTGCCTATTGAGTGATATGTACTTACTCAAAGTGTACTTAAAGTGAGTGTCCTTAAACCGGGGTATGCCTGTACTGTAAATGACTTCAAATTGAAATACAAATAGAAAATTACAAAAACACGAGTAACATGAGTATTAATAATAATGCAATTGGGTATACCATGAAATGTAATAATCCAGTTCTTATACCTTTCTGTTTTCCCCACTTGCATACGGAGGCCCACCATGACACATCTTCTGTTTCATATTCCCGTTTAATAATGAACAATTCCTTAGTGCTATGCTCTAACACTACTCTGGTCTCTCCTAACTCATGGACACCACTTTTCAATACGTCTTTTCTATTATTTGTATCAGTTAACCATTGATACATCTCTCTTCCAAATCCCTAATTTCTAATAGTTGTGATTATGTGTACTATTCTGTGGAACAAATTGTTCACAAATGGAATACTTTTCCTCTTGCAACTCTTTGCGTCAATGTATCCAGATCGTTGCTCAAAGTTTTGCTCCTTGTGCGTCAGCTTGCTATTTGCGGAGTGTTAGTAGGAGTTAGGGAGATGGTACTTGATGCACAAAATATAATGAGATGTACAGTATTAAACTCGATGTGTCACTTTATTACCTTGTATTTGCTTACAAACAAATCTGCCAGGTTTGACTTGGTGCAAACATTGCTGGCTATCAATTTGCATAAAATGTAAAAAAAATAAAATGAACGTAAGCATAAAATAGAGCAATGCATCAAAACAAACTTCTATTTGCACAAGGTTTATACATGTAACAGTGTTTCCCGCACCCGGTGGGAGATTTGTCCATTACTACAGTGTATGGTGCATACACCTGCTGGCAATAGGAGGGCTGAATCGTCTGCCGATGGTAGTGGGGACACAGGATCAGGCTTCTGGGGTTAATACCCCACATATCTCTTTAGTACTGCAGCGCCTCCATCTGCCATAGGCTCCAGGAACTGAAGGTGATCTCCCACAGTAGAACTATTACCTCTCCCCCCAGTAAGGTCACGCACCAGGCAGGAGGTATATAACAGGAACAGTTTATTGTCTTCTGTACAGCACAGTTACACGGCAGGCTTCTGCCCAATGCAGTACTCTCAGCTCTCACTGAATGATGGTGCCTGGACTGCCACTACAGGCCAAGGGCACCCGCAGCCATCCTAGCTCTTCCCCACCTCCCTAGCAAAGGCAGAGGTATGGTCCACACTCACTCTTCCCCGGAGGGAAGAGCACAAGGCCCCAATCTCAGGCTCCCAGGCTACACTCATTTCTGCCTTTATTTTAAATAAAGTAAACCAAGGATTACTGCTTTATTCGTTTGGCATGATGTCACAGGGATCTTTATTACATCACAGGTGAAACACATCACCATGGAAACCTACATACTGAGAGGGAAGTCCCATGCTACTCATAAACATCAAGAAACGCAAGAGAGAAGCTGCAGCAATAAATGAAGTGCCTGGAAAGCAGAGGCAAAGAACAACGGCGTAAAAAATGTGCTACCCAGCAATAACACAACAAAAAACATATGCAAAATATAATAGAGGAAGAAAATAGCAACAAATCCTTCTGGAAGGTAAACTAAAAATGTTTGGTATAAATGTGTTTGAAGGAGTAGCTCAGTGATAGTGTCACATGGTTCAGATCCCAGTGTTTACTCTCTTTGTGACCTAAAGCAAATCACTTTAACTCCTGGACCTCAAGCAAGTAGATTGCAAGCGCTTTGGCGTTGGGATTCATTGGGCCTGCAAAATACTATGTACAGTGCTGCGTACAGTCACTGCTATATAATAAGATTATTAGTGTAGCCATGGCTGGGTGTGGCTACTATTCTGCCCTGTACTGACATATCAGTCCTGGTAACAGCAGGCAGTGTTGGGATCAATCATGGGGTTTCCCCACTCCGGCAGTATCCTTGAGTGACAGGGGAGGAGGTGGGATTAGGTCTGAGGTTGCCCAATCCTGGGTTCAGTCCTGGTACCCTTCCCCTACTGTACTCAAGGGGGTTGAATCTCCAAATTGTTGGTTGGTCTCTACCATTGAGAGAGACAAGGTATCACACCCTGGCTGATGTGCACTGGCAGGCCCAGGTTAACTTTCTTTCTGGGGAGTGAGTGATTACCTATACCCCTGGTTCTACTAGAGGACTAGGGAAGAGCTAGGACTGCGGCGGGGCCCTTGACCCACAGTGCAGGTCCAGGGACCATCTGAAGCTTGAGACCAGAAGCTGTGACTGCATTGGGCAGAGTTGCCAAGAGACTGCACTGGGAGCAGAAGAATAAAACCGTTCCTATTATATATTCCTCCTGCCTGGTGTGTAATCTTTGCTAGGGGAGAGGAGTCTGTTCTACTGTGGAAGATTACCTTTATACATCAGGAGCCTACAGCAGAGGGAGGTTCTGAGTACCATGGAGTAAATGTCGGGTATGTACCCCAGAAGCCTGTTATGCAGTCCCCCCAATCATCTGTGGACACCTCAGCCTATTGTGAGCCTACAGGTAGCATGCACCATACATCTGGTAACCAGGGAATCTCCCATAGGGTGGGGGAAACACTGTTACATTTGGAGGCATTGCTGAGATTTGCAGCAACAGGACAGGCTTTCAGCGATGCAAAGCTGGAAGTTTATAGATACACTTCCAGAATGAGTGCTATACAGAGAGGGAGGCTAGGTGTAGGGTCAAATGAACTGCAGCTTACACTGATCCACCGGGCGTGCTGTGTGTGCTATTGCTGTTCGAAGTCGCCCTGCGGCTGATGCAGCATAGGACGCCTGGAAGGGATCTTGTTGCCAGGGGCCAGGATCTCCTGAAGGAGACTAGGGTGTCAGAGCCAGATGGGGTGGCATGTAAGGTACTGTCGAGGTGGTGTCTTAGGGGGAGTGCCTGGGGTATTCAGGTGCCTATACTTCTCTGATGCAAGTACCATACCAGTATCACTAGCCATTGACACACAGTAAACCACAGAGTGCTCATAATGGACTGTGACCGAGTGCAGCGTATCAGAAGGAGCTTTGCTAGCCTGGGGTACACCTACGCTTGGTAGACAGTAAAACCATGTGCTGTAAGGAAATACTGAGAACGGTTTCTGGTCGGAATAGTGTGGGACACGTGGTCCTGTATAACAGTGAACTTAAAATGGTGAAAACGAACATCCAGGGATAAGGACAGAGCACTGCTGTAAAAATGCAGGGGCTAACAGCAGCAAAGGAAGGTTAAAAAGTTAAATTTTAATAGTATGGCATGTAGGGAACATGGTAACAACTCTTGTCTCAATCCGATCTTTAACATCTAGTTCGATCCTCAGATGTAACCGAACCGGCACTGGTCTGTTGAAATCCTCGTGTCAGACTTCCGGGTGGGCCTTTATTGTGGACTGTGAGATTCCACAATAAAAACTGGAGCAACGCTGAATTGCGCACCTCCTACGCGTTTCGTAAAATACTTCGTCAGGGAATACCAAATTCTGTCATTGGGCACTACATATACCCTGAACTTAATGCTGATTGGATGATGAAGGAAAAGGTTCAACCAACCAGTACAATGTATACAGTATACAGCTAATTGCATTCATTTAAACATATCATTTAAAATCTATGCCCCATTGGTCACGGGGAATAGAAACATAATTTAATTAAATAATAAAAAACATCATATTATGTAGACAGTTGAAAAAACAACAACAGTTAAAAAAACAACAATTTAAAAAAAACAATTTAACAAACAATAACAGATTATTTCTGCGAATGGTGGGAGAGAAACAAAAAGAAAAACAGGATGATTAATGGGTATACAGATATATAACATTATTTTAATTTTGCACTTATAGTGCATATCGGTCATACCTATACCACTCATTAAATACAGGAGAATGTGTTAGGAGAGAAAGTAAAGAATTCTCTAGTTTAGATCACTTAATTATATAATTTTACCAGTATGAACATATATGACCTGGGAATATTAATTTTATATATTTAAAATTCTTAAATAGTCCAATGATTCTGCATAATGATTTATAAAGATATCCACAAAGGATTGTGAAATATTAGATAAAAGGTATATTGTTTATGTGCTTTTAATACAGGGACCAGACATCAATCTCTTCATTCAAACCTAATGGTGCTAGAGTCTGTAATTTATAGATCCATAGGCTTTCCTGTCTGAATAACATTTTGTCTCTATCGCACATCATACTGGTAAAATTATATAATTAAGTGATCTAAACTAGAGCATTCTATACTTTCTCTCTAACACATTCTCCTGTATTTAATGAGTGGTATAGGTACTGTATGACCGATATGCACTATAAGTGCAAAATTAAAATAATGTTATATATCTGTATACCCATTAATCATCCTGTTTTTCTTTTTGTTTCTCTCCCACCATTCACAGAAATAATCTGTTATTGTTTGTTAAATTGTTTTTTTTTTAAATTGTTGTTTTTTTAACTGTTGTTGTTTTTTCAACTGTCTACATAATATGATGTTTTTTATTATATAATTAAATTATGTTTCTATCCCCCGTGACCAATGGGGCATAGATTTTAAATGATATGTTTAAATGAATGCAATTACCGTAGCTGTATATACATTGTACTGGTTGCTTGAACCTTTTCCTTCATCATCCAATCAGCATTAAGTTTAGGGTATATGTAGTGCCCAATGACAGAATTTGGTATTCCCTGATGAAGTATTTTACGAAACGCGTAGGAGGTGCGCAATTCAGCGTTGTTCCAGTTTTTATTGTGGACTCTATCAGTCACAGCGTTTAGTGTCCCCATACGAACACATGCACCCGCAGTCACTCTACACCGCCAGAACGCACGAGACTCGACTGAGTCGCAGTGACGTCATCAAAAGGCCTACCCGGAAGTCTGACATGAGGATCTCAACAGACCAGTGCCGGTTCGGTTACATCTGAGGATCGAACTAGATGTTAAAGACCGGATTGAGAGACCATTGCTAATAGCCTGGGAGATAAGGACATCATCTCTTAGAGTGGCCTAGAATTGACCGGAGTGGTGCAGAAGAGCGGGCGATATGGTAACATGTCCCTAACATGTTATGTTTATACCATTTTATCTTGATGTACGTGCGTTACTTACCTGCTGAAATATTTTCACAATATATTTAAATAATACACAATGAGGTTTTTGCGCTGTTTTTTCTTTTGTTTTTTTCACTGGGCTTAATTCAGAGCTTATCCTATACACAATCATACTTATGATTCAAGACTCTATTGGAATACATGGACACTGAGCACCATTATTTGGAACTTGTTTCTATTTTCTTATCAAACTTAAAATGGTGGTTCTTCTGCTCGAGAACACACCACGTGAAGTTCATCAGACAAGATGGCGTCTCCCACAAGACTGGAGAACGCGTGTGCAGCGTGCAGAAAAGTTGCATGCTCAATTGTTACATGGTACTTCAAGGGTCTGGCGCGAAAGCCAGAGATGCACCCAAGCAATGTGACTGGCTCAGAGAGGAACAAGAGTCACGCCATGTCCCAGTATGCTCCTACTCTAATCACCAGGGGGAGGGGGCACTGTGCCAGCCAATGTTGAAAGACCATCTCAACTACGGGAGGAGCCGGATGTGGCCGATCGCACCCTCAGTTCTTCTGAGCCTGCAGAGAGAGAGGAGCTACTTTACCCATTCTACCTCAAAGCAATTCGTCCATGCGAGAGATGGCAAACTGTGAGTTCTCCCACTACCGTCTGCCAGGAGGCCTCCTGGTTGTGAAGGTAGAAGGGACACGATATCTAAAGTGCCTGTGCCCAAAGTGTGACTTCCTGTCTAAGTGTCCACGTTAAGGAGCACACTATCTCAAGCCAACGCTGCTAAGGCCTACAGCCTACTCTACAAAAGATGCGGCTGACCCCAATACCTGGGCAGCCAATGATGATACACCAACTACCTCAGTAATGGAGATTCCCGAGGGCCCTTGTGCCCCAGTGGATGCCCCAGGGGTCCATGTACCCCGATGATACAAGCGGTTCCCGAGATGGTTCCAGACTCGGTCCCAGAGATGGTGCCAGAGACGGTCCGTGAGCTGGAGTCAAAGGAGAGCGAGCAACCAGGTAAGGTAATGTCTGAGGTGAGGAGGAGCCACAGTTGGTCGCAGTACAGGAGCTAAAACTCTGCCTGTTGATTGCCGTAGACGACAGTGCATTGCTCCGGTGCCTATCCCCCACAGAGGTGTCCCTACCCTCATCGAACCAGAGTTGTGGTCGGGCGTCTGTAGTGCTTCGCCAGATGGCGTGTACCCCTTCAGATCCCACCAAAGATGAAAACGGTACCTGTGACATCGAGCGACGGTGCAGTCTGGTCCTGATGACAGCAACGGGGCTGCCTGAGTGGCGGAGCAGCATCCCAAGGTTGGCGGGTCATAGCAGCCTGGTCGGTGAACCGGCATCGCGATTCGCGAGTCCCAGGGTTCCAGACAGTCAGCGGAGTGGTGAGAGCCCACCTCCTTACTCCCAGCAAGAACCGATGATGACTTCCGACGAGAAGGTACCCGGAGACAGCGATCCCTACGTGGAGGATGACGACGAGACCCCCACGCAAAGACCAGAAGTCGATGTACTTCCAGTGCGGGACATCGACCTCTATCAGGATCCCGCGAGATTGGAACCTGATGACGTCAACAGGAAGGTGACCGCCGGGGCAGATGAGGAACGGCTGATTCCCGCTCTGGTGAGTAACGCTGCAGCTACCCCTTGGGTGAGACACTTTATGGACCATATACAGGCCCACCTGGAGCGCAAAAAGACTTTGGCTCCATTGAGTATTAAGACACTTACAGTACCCCCGAACAGCAGTCCCGTTACCAGGACCATATTATGGGGCGTAAGCCTCAACCCGTGGCAGAACCCCACGTTGTCAGTATTGCCCTGGTATCCAGTCAGGGTGGGCATCAGACCAAGACTTGAAAGACTTTACTGCCCCAGCCCCTGTGACTAGTACCACCTCTCAAGTGTTATTACAACCCTTCTTCTGAAGAACCCTAGATGGTGGGTTCGGAGCCTGTTAAAACCTGCACTGCCTTCCCAGGACTGGCGGGATTGGACCTTTGGGGATGAGCACGATGAGTATGATGATGATGTTGCGTATAGTGTTACTAGTGGAGGTAGCAAATAGGCAATATCCGTGCGATCGGACAATTCGGGGTTCTCATTCAAAACCACTTCGGGGATCCGAGTCCACTAAGGCGGCTCCGGTCAAATCACTACCATGATGGCACCCTAGATTCCAGGGGTATGTCCCCTACATGCACCGCACAAGGTTTCTGCTAGATGCGAGAGACATAGTAGACGACTGGTGGGTTGAGGGAGAGTTCAACCCTGAGGAATCTGCAGAGGCTTTAAGGTGCAGGGAGCATGAGATTCGCCTAGGTAGTTCAGCCTAAGGGGGTAATCTAGAGGTACTGCTATCCACCCATGCAGGAACCTTTGTTCTGGGTACTGCCAGGCCAGGCTGAAGGTTGACGGCTGACAAAAATCAGTAGGGCAGAGCGACATGTAGTTCAGAGGTATTGGCAGTTGCATGGGTTCGAGTATCCCTACGTTCCAGAACCCATAATGAGGGAAGTGAAAGAAAACCGGGAGAAGTCGCTGGAAAATGTCATCAGGGACTACATCAAAGTACATAGTAAGAGTACCATCTACCAACTAGAGGAGCAGGTGAAATACCTCATAGGGGTGTGGAAAGTAGGGCAGGTCCATCTACATGGACAAAGTGGAATACATGTCGGAGCGGCACCCAAAAAGGGTGTTTTTAGTTACTGTGCCAGATACTACTGGGGCACTAGTTAGGAAGCCAGACCCTGAGCATTACTATTGAGTAATTAGGTTCTCTACGTTGGGAGGGACCTGTGTTCTGTCTTATCAGCAATATGATTGTTATTTCATATTCAACTGTATGTACTGTATTTTACAGGATATGTTATCATGTGCATAATACTGTGATATTATTATCTTTCAGGTTATCAAATGGAAGATGGTACACCAAATTTGACTCCAAGTGAGGGGCCATTGTATTCCACCAGAGGGAAAGTGTAGCCATAACTGGGTGTGGCTACTAATCTGCCCTGTACTGACATATCAGTCCTGGTAACAGCAGGCAGTGTTGGGATCAATCATGGGTTTTCCCCACTCAGGCAGTACCCTTGAGTGACAGGGGAGGAGGTGGGATTAGGTCTGAGGTTGCCAAATCCTGGGTTCAGACCTGGTACCCTCCCCCTTCTGTACTCATGGGGGTTGCATCTCCAAATTGTTAGTTGGTCTCTACCATTGAGAGAGACAAGTATCACACCCAGGCTGCTGTGCACTGGCAGGCAAAGATTAACTTCCCCTTGGGGGAGTGAGTGATTACCTATACCCCTGGTTCTGCTAGAGGACTGGGGAAGAGCTAGGACTGCTGTGGGGGCCCTTGACCCATCGTGCAGGACCAGGGACCATCTGTAGTTTGAGAACAGAGCTGTGACTGCATTGGGCAGAGTTGCCAAATGACTACGCTGGGAGCAGAGAAGAATTAAACCGTTCCTATTATATATACCTCTTGCCTGGTGTTGTAATCTTTCCTGGGGGAGAGGAGTCTGTTCTACAGTGGGAAATTACCTTCATACATATGGAGCCTACAGCACATGGAGGCACAGAATACCATAGAGTAAATGTCAGGTATGTACCCCAGAAGCCTGTTCTGCAGTCCCCCCAACCATCGGCGGACACCTCAGTCTCTTGTGAGCCTACAGGTAGCATGCACCATACATCTGGTAACAGGGAATTCTTCCATAGGGTGGGGGAAACACGGTTACATTATTATAATATGTATACACTTATTTGGAGTGATATATGTATAGACACCATGTTTTTATGTAATCAAACATATCGAAGAGTAAACATTTTAAATATATTGGTAAACGCTAACGATTTATTGATGTAAACCCAACCGTCATTTTGCTACCCTCGAGTTTGTTTCATGCTAGGAAACTGAAATAAATGAATAGTACAGGATAAATGGGGACGCTATTAGACAAATACCATTATAATCAGCCACGGATTCCAAAATCCGCTGCCCCAAGGCACTTAGCTGTGGCAGCCACCTCCTTGCGGCCGCTCTCTCTTTCTCCTTCTAAATCGCAGCGTGAAATGACGCCACGGACGTCACCAACGTAACGTATCATGGCGTCGCATTGCCATGGTAACGAGACGTCCTCCACAGCTAAGAGCCTTCCTATTAGGCCCGATTGATCGGAGAGCGCGGCAAATGTGTATGGGGGCCGACATTTTTGCGCCCCCCAAAATGTTGCCGCCCGGTCCCAGGGGGCCTAATGGGAAATCCGCCACTGATTATAATATTTATTTTTAAGTGGTCATTTGTTTTTTAAAATAATTTTTTTAATGTGTCCTAGTCATTCCAGGGGCCCTGTGACATAGAGGAAACGTCATGTCATTATTTCTATTTTTGTAGGGGGCGAGGTTACATTAGAACAGGATCAGAATGGCAGTTGAGCCCCTTTACTTCCTTTCACGTCACAAGAGGCTACCTCAAGAGATCACCCTAGCCCTGAACAGTACTGCTAGTTCAGGCACTCAAAGGGTTAATGAAAAGCCCACTATGACCTGCGAGGTTGCACATTTTCTGTAAACACTCATGTTGGTCTTTTTCTGCATCCCCACTGGCTCTGACGGTGCTCATGTTTGAGAGCGGTGACGTCACCAACTCTCTAAGCATGAGCGCCGGGTGTCCTGCCTATTTCTCAAGCGGGAGCGGGAGGCATGTTGAGCACGCTTGAAAGTGACTTTTTTTGTCTCCTCAAGCACCAAGCTTGAGAGAGCATGCGTGTCAACGCATGAGCGCGCACCACGTGAGTGGACACATCTACATTACAAGTAGAAAAAGCGGCAAGCGCCAAGCGCACAGCACGCTCAGCGCCAGCGGGGACGCAGCCTCAGGCCTCGTCCATGGTGGTGCTGAGCGGGCGGGCGCACTCACGCTCGCCACGATGAGACACATTGCGACAATGTGTATGGCCAGCGTGAGCGGGCGCGCCTGCTCGGCGCTTAGATGCTTGCCGAGCAAAGCAAATTTGAATTTTCTGCTCGCAAGCGCGTCACGTGAGCGGTTCGCCTAGCTGGCCACGAATCGCCCGGTCAAATAGGGCGCAGCGCAAGAGCACCAGTGCACCCGTTCCCTGTCTGGCCAAGGCTTAAGGCTGCGTCCAGGGTGAAGGGAAGTGCGGAGCGGGCGCGCTGGCGCTCATGCGCAGTGACGTCACACGCATGTAAGCAGGAGACAAATCTTGTCCTGCTAGAGTAAATTTGCGGGTGTGTCAATGGGACGCGGGGGGGGGGGGCGGCATGTCTCTCCCCCGCCCCACCCTGCGCTCTCTCTCCCGCACCCCCCTGCGCTCTCTCTCCCGCCCTCTCACTCCCGCCGCGCTCTCTCCCACCCCCAAGCTCTCTCCCACCCCCAAGCTCTCTCCCGCCCCCCGCTCTCTCCCGCCCCCCGCTCTCTCCCGCCCCCCACTCTCTCCCGCCCCCCCACGCTCTCTCTCTCTCCCGCCCCGCGCTCTCTCTCCCACCCCTGCGGTCTCTCTCTCTCCCCCCCCTGCACGCTCTCCCTCCCCCCACGCTCTCTCCCGCCCGTGCTTTCCCTGGGCCCACCCGAGCTCTCTCCCGTGACTCTCCTCTCTCCCCCGACCCTCCTCTCTCGCCCGACCATCCTCTCTCGCCCGACCCTCCCCCCGCACTCTCTCCTGGCCCCCCTCTCTCTCACCCTTCACCTCTCTCTCACCCTTCTCTCCTTTCCCCTCTCCCCACTTCTCTCCTTTCCCCTCTCTCCCCCTTCTCTACTTTCCCCTTCTCTCCTTTCCCCTCTCTTTCTCCCCCCTCACTCCGTTTCCCCCCCTTCACTCCGTTTCCCCCACCCCACTCCGTTTCCCCCCACACTACTACATTTGCCCCCCACCACACCACCACTCTGTTTCCCCCCCCACCACACCACCACTCTGTTTCCCCCCCCACCACACCACCACTCTGTTTCCCCCCCACCACACCACCACTGTTTCCCCCCCACCACACCACCACTCCGTTTTCCCCCCACCACACCACCACTCCGTTTGCCCCCCCACACCACACCACCACTCCGTTTGCCCCCCCACACCACTCTGTTTGCCCCCCCACACCACACCACTCCGTTTGCCCCCCCACACCACACCGTTTCCCACACCACACCACTCCGTTTCCCCCCCTGTTCACATCTCTCCGGTCCGGTCCGTCCCCCCTCCCTATCAGAGGACAGCAAGTCAACAACCAATGCAATACAATACAAGCATTGGGAGCTTGTATAGGATTGGTTTTGACTTGCTGTCCTCTGGGTAAAGTAGGTCAGGTGATCTGAAGTCGGAGCTACAGATTCAAAAGATTTGTACTCTTGAATCTGAGCGCGGAGGACAGCTCACAGGCACGCGCAGGAGGGCGCTCACGCAGGCCACACACATTGTCGCAATGTGTCTCATGGTGGCGAGTGTGAATTCGCCCGCTCGCTTAGCGCCCCCTGGAGGAGCCCTAAGGCTGCGGCCAGACAGGGAACGGGTGCGCTGGCGGTCGTGCACTGCGCCCTGCTCGGCCGGGCGATTCGTGGCCGGCTAGGCGCCCGCTCGCCTGGGGGCGCGGCCACGCCACGGAGCTGGTAGCTGTCGTTGGGCGAATTGCTCACGTGACGCGCTTGCGAGCGGCAAATTAAAATTTGCTTGCTCTAAGCGCCGAGCGGGCGCAGACACTTGCTCACGCTGGCCACACACATTGCCGCAATGTTTTCATCGCGGCCAGCGTGAGCGCGCCGGCCCGCTCAGCGCCACCCTGGCAGAGGCCTAATAAGTTACCAGAAGCTACATGTTCTGCAATTAAAAAACGGCCGTGGGCGGCACCTACATATATTTTTTGGCTTGAGATCAACAAAGTAGTGTAATGTTTGAGATGCAATAACCCAGATGAATGAAATGTTAACTGCTTTCAGTTAATGGAATGAGAATATTTTTTATTTACTAGTATCCAAAGACGAATGAAACAACTTCTGTCATTGAAGATACCGCGTTGATCACGTGTTCCTTCACAGCGTTGATCACGTGTTCCTTCACAGCGTTGATCACGTGTTCCTGCACAGAGCCCCGAAGCATCACACTCAGGGGCGGGGTTCTACCAGTGACGCACGAGTCAGGCCCATGCTCTCGCGGGCACAACCCCTACAACCCAGAGGCAACGGCCTAACCACTAGCCCTTCTCTGCGGGAGCGCGCGTCTCTGTCCTCTGGTTGGCTACCCGGTTGCCCTGGGTGACGGGAGAGGGTGGAGCCGGTAACCGGGGAGTTGTTTTGGCTGCTGCAGACAAAGTAACAGACAGGAGAGAGAGAGGCATTATATACATTACTACTTGTGGTGTATATATGATAGGTATAGGTTTATATGTATATATACACACACACTGTGTGGCACACGTGTGCATGGAGAGTCTGTGACACACCGGGTGCTGGCTACTGGGTGAAGGAGGAAGTGATGTGACTGCAGGTGAGTGACCAGTGTGTGTTTATTATACATTGTGTGTGTGTGTGTGTGTTATTTATTATACATTGTGTGTTATTGTACAGTCTGTGATGTTAGACAGTATTATTAAACAGTGTGTTTTATTAAACTGTGTGTTATACAGTGTGTGTTATACAGCATGTGCAAATGTGTGTTATTATATAATGTGTGTGTTTTATGTACAGTGTGTGCGTGTGTTATATAGTGTTATGTACAGTGTGTGTGTTATTATGCAGTTTGTGTGTTATACAGTGTGTATGTGTTTTTATTATACACTGTGTGTGTGTTATACAGTGTTATTATATAGTGCTATTTTAGTGTGTGTGTGAGATATTTCATATTTAGTAAACTTTATCCAAAGCTTTAGGCTGTCATGGCCACAGCGGTTGGTGTGCCACTGATCAACCACTGAATGCCTTTCAAGGTACATTTTAAAAAGTTTTTCGTTTATCCTACTGTCAGAAAAAAATTGTGACGCCATATTTCAGCCGCCCCCACTTGCAAACCCAGGTTTTGACTGACATTAACCTTATTATTCTACACATATAAAAGACATAAAAACTAGACCTGGTCAGTGATGTGACAACAAAAACAATTCTTGTATTTTTAAGACAATTTGCAAGTAAAATTAACCTCTGATGTGCCAGATTAAAATACTTAATACTGTACTTTCTGCCATTTCCATTACACTGCATAATAAAGAATGGTGTTTGAATATAAGTATATTTGTTTGTATTACAAGCAATACATTTTTGTCTAACCATCATTTTTTGTCTGACAATCTATCAACTATATAGTATTCTAGCGTGTGTTAATATTGTTTGTGTGTTAACATACTGCAATCCCTGGTAAACTCATGAGTTTAACATCTTAAGTGTCCGATCACCATGTTGTTATCCTTATCAGGGATGGAAAAATGATATTGTGTAGTAGTAGTCAAGATCATCATAGGTGAACATTTATCTGTTCGATGCAAAGTGACCTTACTTGTATTCTCAAAGGGGGAAAAAAATATCCGCTGTTTATTTGGTTATAGAACTATAGATCCCAGGCGCCTAAAATTCCCTCCCTTGGTGCCTGTGCTGTGCGCAGTGATGACTGACCTGTCAATCACTACTGCACTGGCAACAGTGCTCCCCAATGACACAAACGCTGGATCTGGTGCTCTGGGACTGGCAGCAGCGGTATTGACTGTTTAAGTCACTGCCGTGAAAATAAATGTTTTCTCAGATTCAATGCCGGTTCGTAAGCACTGAAAATACCACGAGGTCCTTGTTGCGTGAAAATACAGATTCTGACACAGGTTTCTTGCAGTTCCAATATATATTTATTCTTGAGGCTGTTTACAATACGCTTCAGGCAAGGACAGGTTAACAATTGAGAACAGTCTTGGGCTATGTATTTCTATTCTGTTCTGACGCATCTATTCTCAAATAGGATTCACATAGTAATGCCTAGCTACTAATTTAACCTATGCATAGCTTGTTAGCATGAAATAATAATACAATTGAACAATCCTTGGAAAGTCTGAGTACAAAGCCTATGCTCCTATATGCTTATTTTGGCCTTGGACAGACTTCATCTTGTACCCAAAATGTACTTTAAACAATTCACATTACCCGGCGGATTTTCAGCTACCCGGAAATTACCCGAAGCCAGCAACTAAGAAGTGCGCCCGGTGCCGGGTAATGTCGGGGCAGCTGAAAAATACATCATTACTTACCTGCTGTTAGTGACAGAAGGCGAGGAAGACCCGTGAGGAAGCCCGCGGCGACATCTAGGCAGGTTAGCAAAGGTGCGGTGGCAGCATCAGCAGTGTGTGTTCAGCCCGCACGGGATCTGCAGTACTCCATAGCCGTGTGAGCTGGGGAACCACGTGACCGGAGCAGGAGCAGAAGCGTTCCAAATTGGACAGCTCATGGCGATGACCCGGACACTTCATGCATTGTTTTATGTTATATAAACACAAAAATAGATACATAACCTGGCGCATAAGTGTGTGAAAAAGTCCCAAATGATTATGTGATAAAATGATAGTTCCAAATTTACAACCTTGAGTGGTCGGTGAGAAACGAACTCAGTTCACAGTTCATGGGGGCAACAAGCAGTTCTTCTCATAGGATGGACTTGATCCTGCATATATAAAATATCAAGCAGAGAGAGAAAACATTGCGCAGTATATTTGAACAGACAATGGTTATTCTAAAAGCTGAGTTATCTAGAATGCCTACTTACTAGAAGTGGCTAGATCACATGCAGGGGAGAGAAACTGTTCTTTAAGCCTTCCTGGTCCCGGAAGCCTCGGTTATGGCACGAACCCCTCGTGGTATCCTTGGCCTCCATGGGTCTTGAAAAGCTGTCTCTTCAAATCCTGTCTTTAAGGAATCCTTGCTGCCCGAGGTCACACAGAACAAGGGTAAGTGGTTAAGGTTGGAATCAAACTTGTGCTGATTGAGACAGTATGGCTGATGCACTGGAGAAGTTATAGGCTGGAATTGTTTTTAATGGACCTTCATTAAAAACAACCTCCCCTGTGGTCAGTTGCCAGGAGTGTCCACTGATGAGGCTGCCAGGGGACTTTAAAATGGCAGCTACAGGACGCCTTCCGATGTCCGCAGAAGAACAGGTTACCGTGCAGTCGTTCTGTGACAATAAGTTTTGTAGGTCTGCAGTTTCCCGGGGAGCTGCTTTTTATACCATTTACCGCATGGGGACCTTGCAGTATATAGTCTGTGAGGATCCCTAGAGACCCAATATACCGGCACAGCACAAGAGACGTTTCGGTCCCCAGGGGGACCTTTGTCAGGAGTCCGTCCAGGAGAGGAGCTGTGAAGCGAGCTCTGCAGCGCCACTGCAGCGCCACCCAGCGCCATAGGGTGGCGCTGCAGAGCTCGCTTCACAGCTCCTCTCCTGGACTGACTCCTGACAAAGGTCCCCCTGGGGACCGAAACGTCTCTTGTGCTGTGCCGGTATATTGGGTCTCTAGGGATCCTCACAGACTATATACTGCAAGGTCCCCATGCGGTAAAAGGTTTAAAAAGCAGCTCCCCGGGAAACTGCAGACCTACAAAACTTATTGTCACAGAACGACTGCACGGTAACCTGTTCTTCTGCGGACATCGGAAGGCGTCCTGTAGCTGCCATTTTAAAGTCCCCTGGCAGCCTCATCAGTGGACACTCCTGGCAACTGACCACAGGGGAGGTTGTTTTTAATGAAGGTCCATTAAAAACAATTCCAGCCTATAACTTCTCCAGTGCATCAGCCATACTGTCTCAATCAGCACAAGTTTGATTCCAACCGTAACCACTTACCCTTGTTCTGTGTGACCTCGGGCAGCAAGGATTCCTTAAAGACAGGATTTGAAGAGACAGCTTTTCAAGACCCATGGAGGCCAAGGATACCACGAGGGGTTCGTGCCATAACCGAGGCTTCCGGGACCAGGAAGGCTTAAAGAACAGTTTCTCTCCCCTGCATGTGATCTAGCCACTTCTAGTAAGTAGGCATTCTAGATAACTCAGCTTTTAGAATAACCATTGTCTGTTCAAATATACTGCGCAATGTTTTCTCTCTCTGCTTGATATTTTATATATGCAGGATCAAGTCCATCCTGTGAGAAGAACTGCTTGTTGCCCCCATGAACTGTGAACTGAGTTCGTTTCTCACTGACCACTCAAGGTTGTAAATTTGGAACTATCATTTTATCACATAATCATTTGGGACTTTTTCACACACTTATGCGCCAGGTTATGTATCTATTTTTGTGTTTATATATTATGTTTTGAGATATATGAGATGTCTCAGTAGATTACCAGGCAGCTTAGTTATCAAGTGCACAGTACTGTATTATTAGGTTTAGCGCTTGTTACAGTATATTTGTAATTATTAATTGTTTTATGTTGATGTGCTGACCTGAGGACTCATTACAACTTTGCCACACAGTGGATAAGTATATAAGGAGATTTTGTACAACTTTTTCTCCCACATACTCAGGATTTTTTTCATGAGGATGGACATTGTTTTTCCCCTTTTCCTATTATCAAATATGGATCTGTATTCAAACCTTGGACTCATTTTGATACAATTGCATCTTAGTTATTCAGGGATTTTCCTTTATCTATTTTCAAATTGAAACCTTGGTTTCCTCCATATCCGCTGTATACTCTTTATTCATGTATGTTACACATGCTATTATCCTTATTACATCTGTATGTGGCACATTAGTATTTTGACTCTTGTATCTCTCAGGTCTTTTGTTCACATGTATGACCGGCCAGTCTTGCGTACCTAGGAAAATACATTTTTCCTTAGGTTAGCACAATATACCTTATTGTGTCCACCTATATTTAGATCGGTGACACAGCATACCTATCCTATCAGTCTTTGATTTATATGCATGTAGTGTATATGTTGGGTCCTGGCCCCCCCCCCCCCCCTGTTTTTGGTTTTATATGTTTTCATCATGTTATATCTGACATTAAAGTTTGCTTATTCTATAGTGGATATTCAGAGTGCTCATCTTTGAGACTTTTTGTCTTGGTTTTGAGATATATAGCGCAGTATGTATGGACATGGCCTTTAGCACTCATGGGAAGAGAGTTCTCTCATGTCAGTACTGACTCGTAAAACTTCGGTCTCGGTTTTGGCCATCACTAAGTGTCCCGAACAGTTGCATACATTTGTATTCATGCAACGTCTCTCTTTTGGTGTTCTAAGATTACCTTTGAGTATGGACACCTTCAGATCTTGTGGCCAGAGTCAGAGAAATGTTCGCCGACAGGGCTGGCTCTTGTTCCGCGTATGATGCTGTGGCGATGTAGATTCATTCTCTTGTTTAGCCCCTGTCCCGTCTCACTTGCGTAGTAGCAGCCCCCTGGGCATTTCATGCACATGATGAGGTACAAGACATTGCTGGAGGAACAGGTGAACATTCCTCTGATTTTGTACTCCAGATTCCTATTCCGCTGTGTGGAGCATTGCACAGGTTTTGCATCTTGCGTCCTGGCATTGTCTTGTCCCGCATTCAGTTGTACTGTTGAATACTTTACTCCTCACCATAATTTTCTTGAGATTGAGTTTGTCTGTATGATAATTAGGGTGTTTCAGGGAACACCTGTTGCAGTCTTGTATCTTCCTGGAGAATGGGTTGTAGTTCCCTGGCGATCTTGCGTAGGGCTTCTAGGTGTGGGTTATATATGACCACCAAAGGTACCCCGTCGCTTGTCTCTTCCTGTCTGTATTCAAGGAGATCATTTCTTGGTATTCTGTTGGATTTGCTGGTCTACAATTCTGTGGTTATATCCACGGTTTATGAAATCCGATCTCAAGGCTGTGATCCGCTGGCCTCTGTCTGTTGTCGGAGCATATCCGGTTGTATCTTATGGCTTGACTGTAGATGGTAGCATGCTTAGTGTGTGTCGGGTGGAAGCTGTTGTCCCTCAAATAGCTGGCTCTGTCTGTAGGTTTGCGGTATACAGCAGTCTGTAGTTGGTTGTTCTTTATAGTAATGGTGGTGTCTAGGAAGTATACTTAATCTGGGGAATGGGTGAGTTTGAGGTTGATGGTCGGGTGGAACGTATTGAAGTTCTCATGGAACTGTAGGAGGTCCTGTCCACCAGAGGACCAAATCAGGAGGATGTCATTGATGTAGCAAAGGTATGTAAGGGGTTTCAAGTGACATGTGGAAAGAAAGTCACTTTCCAGTTTTGCGCAGAACAGATTTGCATACTGTGACACCATCCGAGTGCCCATAGCAGTCCCGGTTGTCTGGAGGTATGTGTGATTTCCAAATGTGAAGTAGTTATGGGTCAGAATAAATTTGATGCATTTAGTCACTGTCTCTGTGAGTGGCTCCTGCGGTCCCAGAAAGTATCTGCAGGCTGAAATTCCATCTTTGTGAGGGATTTTAGTGTAAAGTGACTCTACATCAGGCCTGTACAACTTGTAAAGTGAGAAGGGCCGAACTACTCCAATGAAAAAATATTTGGGCCGCACGGGTAAAATAATAATAATCATCATCATCATCATCATCTCTCCTCCAGCACCCATCATCATCATCCTCATATATCTCTCCCAGCACCCCATATCATATATCTCCCCCAGAACCCCTCATTATCAACCTTTGCGAGACTCCCCATCTATCTCTCATACCCCCATCTCTCCCCCTCACAAATAATACTCCCCCTCCACCACACAATACCCCCCTGCACACCACTCTCCTCCCCCTGCACCTCACATCACATCTCGCCGTCCCCCCCTTCCCTACCTTGGTTTGCGGTGGAGGAGGCGGCGGCAGAGCAGGCAGGACTGCACGCACGCTCTAGCAAGCAGCAGTGCTGAGAGTAGGCTCGCGGGGGAGGGGGAGAGCGGGAGAGCGGACTCGGGAGGGAGGGGGAGAGCGGAAAGCCGTCGCGGGCCGCACAGTGAGTGTAGGCGTGTTGTGCAGGCCTGCTGTACATCCATGGTTGTTAGTAGTATTCCTGTTGGGAGGGGGCCAATGGCATTAAGTTTGTTAAGCAGGTCGGTGGTGTCCTGGATATAGCTGGATGTGTTCCTGAAAAGTGGTTTTAGAATGCCCTCCACCCAGCCAGAAATATTCTCAGTCAGTGTGCCAGATCCAGAGATAATAGAATGCCCAGGGTTACCCTCTTTGTGAATTTTAGGGAGCATGTAGAATGTGCCAGGTTTTGGGTTAGCTGGTATCGGGTCCAGAATTTGTTCTCTTGTGTGGATAGGGAGTTTTTTTTAATGATCCTGTTGAGTTCTCTCATGTATTTTTTTTTTGTTTTGTTTTTGTTGGATCCTCCTGCAGTTGGGTGTAATACTTTGCATCAGAGAGTTGTCTGTGTGCTTCCCGCAGGTAGTCTGTGGTGTTCATTATGACCACTGCTCTTCCCTTGTCCGCAGGTTTGATTGTTATGTTGTGGTTGGCCTTTAGCGATTCTATGGCTCTCCTCTCGATCAGTGTCAGATTATACCTTTGTATCTATAATATCTATCTATCCTATATCTATATCGAAAAACAAAAAATGTGAGCACACAATCCTATAAACAAATATATAACAATTTAATGAATAAAATACAAACTAAAACGTGACCATGAATATAGCAGAAAATACACAAATCAAAATTGCTATAAAATGAGGTTGAGATTGCTGCAGAGGTAGAGGATGAACCCTAGGTATCAGAATAATCTATTATGAGTCCTGTAAATGAGAAGTGCTTTAAATAGTCCTCCTTAGAAGAAATGGGTAAGCAACTCCAATATCAGATGCAATGAACAAACAGTTCCAGTGTAGGTGGTAAATAACACACTCTCCTGACAATGTGCTAAGATGTATGCTGATCAGGAATCCACGCTACCAGCGCACTTCTCAGCTGGAAGCCTCGTGTCTAGGAGTAATTAGAACCGATGTGTGAAAGCATTTGGAAGCAGTACCTGACCGGCCGGCGTCGGGACCCGCTTGTCTCACAAGAACACGTCCGCAGTGTTCAACAGGTAGATTTTCCCAGCTCGACCAAGATCACTCAGCCAGGATACATGCAGCGGTAGAGGTGGATTCAGCACAAAAGACTGCAGCTACAACCCAATAGTCAACCCAATAGTCACTTCAGTCAGAGACAGGAATGGCCTCTCTGGAAGCCAGCTGATTTCATCTCAGGGAATCCTCTATAACTCAACCCCCAACGTGATGACGCACCCTACGCGTTTCGTCAGTGATTGATCGATTTCATCAGGGGATATCCCGGGGGGTCTGGATGGATATTTATAGCCCTTCTATGGAATCCAATTGGTGGGAAAAAACGGCAATAATTTAACAGTTCATTGGTGCAAGTGCTTATAATTATATAATGAAAACCAACTTTTACATTATAAAAACTATTAGTGTATATGTGCATGTGAACATGTGTAATTTTGAATTTGATGATTTATATAATGTGTATTCATAATAAAACATAATAAAATATAAAATCTAATCGAATATACATATAATATCATTATTAAGAAATAATGTGAATCAAAGTGATAACTAAGTGAATATCAGATACAATACATATATATACAGTGAATTAAATGCCAAAATATACATATATAGGAAAAGAGGGAATTAGATTTTAATGCCTATATACGAAAGTAAGAATATATAAAAATGAAATATATAATAAAAAACGAGAAACCAGGATGAAGTGCAATGAATTAGCAGGCGCAACAAACCCACTCCAAGCCAAACAAAGGAATAAATCCAGAAAAAACCACTATGGTGCTTGTGTCCAGGTTTTCATTGAGACCTCTTGGAATTAAGCTGTGAAGCTGAAATATCGAAAAGGTCTCCCTACGGGAAAGGGATTTGAACCGGTCACCTTTTTTTATTATTATTATTATTATTATTATTATTATTATTATACACATGGCTTCTCCATTTTGGCTTTATTTTTGTTAAATCATGACACTGTGTAATATGTCATGTGTTGTTGTTCATCTGAGGTTGTATTTACCTCATTTTAAGACCTGCTAAGGAACAGATGATTGTTATTATGTCCTGATATGTAAAACCATGGAATTCAAAGAGGGTGTACTTTCTTTTTCACACGTGTGTATGTATTTGTGTATGTATATATATATGTATATATATATATGTGTGTGTGTATATATATATATATATATATATATATATATATATATATATATATATATATATATATATATATATATATATATATATATATATATATATATATATATATATATATATATACACACACACACACAGTGGTTGACAAATCACCAAAAAATCTACTCGCCACACAAAAAAATCTACTCGCCACCTAATACCAAACGTGTGCTGCTTGGGCCAATATTTACTCGCCCGGGGGTTAAATCCACTCGCCCGGGGCGAGCAAATGTATAGGTTTGTCGAACACTGTGTGTGTATGTGTGTGTATATATATATATATATAGGTTACTTCTGGTTAAGCCTGGTCTATTTTAGAGAGAGATTAATACAGAGGATTCATGTCCTAGTTAATATCCAAACTTGATATTTAATCTAGGTGTGCATATAAGAAATGACTATGAATGCAATCATATATCTCAGCTAAAATTAAATTTAAAATGTTCCTGACTTTCTGTCAAAAGATTGTTTTTGTATAGTATTACCATTTCTTTCACTGGCTAAGATTAATTTAATGAATTTGCACTAAAAACGTGACATTTGTTATGACTAAGGTGCTGTGTAAGATAATAAACATTTTTCTTTTTAAGTGTGCTTATCTAGTGTTTTTTTTTTTTGTTCTGTAAGTATTACATGATGAATGGAGTTGAAGTTTGTTGTGAGACTTAAAAAACATGTACAGGCATACCCCGGTTTAAGGACACTCACTTTAAGTACACTCGCGAGTAAGTACATATCACCCAATAGGCAAACGGCAGCTCACGCATGCGCCTGTCAGCACATCCTGAACAGCAATACCGGCTCCCTACCTGTATCGAAGCTGTGCACAAGCGGGGAGACTATAGAGCCTGTTACAAATGTGTTATTTACATCAGTTATGCACGTATATGATGATTGCAGTACAGTACATGCATCGATAAGTGGGGAAAAGGTAGTGCTTCACTTTAAGTACATTTTCGCTTTACATACATGCTCCGACGTTAATGCGGGGGGTATGCCTGTATGCTGTTTTTGAACTTGCAAAGAGGGCCATGCTGTGGTTATTCATAATAGGGGAGAAAGCCCTAACTTAAGTAACAGCTACTGCACACAGCCAACTAAAATGACTTTTAAATTAACTTAAAGCAGCAATCGAGGTTTCATTTTTTTCAATTTTTTTTAAAGGATATGGGGTTTCCGAAGCTAAACCACTGTTGATTTTAGCTCTGTGCTTCCAAAGATACTTACCTCCTTAGGAGATGCTGGGATCTCTGGCAAGTTTAAATGTCCTGGTCCCCTGAGCCAATTGGACCACGGAACATTTAAAAACCACTATTATTCTAAGTACACTATTTCCCTGCCAGCATAGATACTGGCACTCACTACGGAGATAAGTATTTCTGGAAGCAGGGGATCCCTGTAGCTGAAATTCTCACACTTCAGTTCCGAAAATGCCATGCTTCAATCCTGTAATAAAAATAAAATAAAAAAATAAAACCTGGATTGCTGCTTTTAGAGCTAAATTAGTTTGATAAATTTTATAGCCACGTACCAAAAACAACTTGTGCCCTCTTTGGTCCATCTGGAAAAGGTTGGATTTATTTCAAACAGACAGGCAGTGGGTAATGACTCATTTATTAGCTGTTGCTACAGTATTTCATAAGATATTTTCCCAATCCTAAAGACCCCTTTTGACCTATTTAAGTGAATGGGCATTAAGTTGTTTTTCAGCAATAGAAGGTGTCTCATTGAATACTACCACTTAATAAATGTGGACCAATATCTGTGGAGCAATTTATATGATCTACAGATGTATAATCGGGGGTCATCTCTCCAATTCAATCTTATCAAAGAGTGAAAAGGCTGGTCGTATGCGTTTATGGAATTGAACAATTTTGATTGTCAGAAAATTCTGTCTGGGATCCCTATATGCCTTCCCCACAAAGTCTATGCCTGTCCTAGGTTTCCCTCCAACTCCACAGTTGTGCCTAGCAGGGGTGCCCATTGTACCCCATACTTTATGCCGTTCCAATTGAACTTTTTCCAGCTACTGCCAGGGGAAATGCAGTTACCCCCTTTTGTATAATCTGTATCCTTTATATTTGGAACATTTAAATAAGAAAATATTTTTTTTTTTGACGTGGGTTGTGGTTTGTCGGGATATACATTATTTACATAATTATGAGAACATGCATAGTTCAGCTTTCACTTCTATTAAACGTCTGGTAAATGTTCATGCTGTCACACTAATTACACGTTTTTTCTTTCTTTTTACTTTTAGTGGTGGACTTGTAAATCTTAAAGAAAAATGCCTTGCTGAAATCACCGTTGGATCTTGGATTGAAAATGCCTACCAGTAAGACTGTGTACATTTTTTTTTTTCCCTTTCTCATCGGCTTCTATTCTGAACATGCTGTACATTCTGTCAATGTAGAGGGAAATCAACTACACCCAGATAAACGGTTATCCAGGGGACAGTGTCTGTTGCGATCACACTGCAGAGGACCATACTTGTTAATTCTCACGTGCCGAGATACTCCATTTCTAGGAAAGATAGGTCAAAGAGAGGAGGAGGGGTGTTATTTTATATTGCTGACACCTTACAATTTACACTGTTAAATTGCCCCCCAAGCCCACCCTCTTTTGAAATCCTAGTTGGCAGAATCTGCCACCCCTTTTCTAAGCCCATCTTGGTTGCTGGCATCTACCGCCCCTCTACAGTCCCTGACTGATATCACCCAGTTTCTTGGCTCCATTTCCTCTATGAATCAGAAGAGTGAGCTGCTAGTTCTTGGGGATTTCAACTTCAGTTGGTTCGACCTTAAAAAACTCAAAATCCAGATACAAATCAAGTTGTTTAACCTATCGCAACTCATTTCCCAACCCACATGGACAAACCTGAAATCGCACAACCATTCCTTGCTAGACTGGATTCTCTCAAATCCCAGCAGATTCCAATCCTCTGGCATCCTTCCTGACATTTTCAGTGACCATGTAATAGTGTACTCTGTAAGGAAAATTAAACTGCCCCAATCAAGCCCTAAAGTTCTCCTCACTAGAACATTTAGAAACTGTAACCCACAACAGTTTCTGGATGACCTTACCAACTGCCCTTGGCACAGAATCTATTTAATTCCTGAAACATACAGAACCCTTACAAGCTCATATTGAACCCCCAAAATACCCACAACATATATATAAGCATATAAGTTTCACAAAGGAGAGCTACTGAGCATGGCAATATATATATTTAAAATCAGAGACATAACATAAAACACAGACAGAGCTCAGTGCACATCCAGAAAAACTTATATACGGTACAGTGTCTAAATATACATGTATAAATAAAAATAAAATGGTCTTTTAGTTTAACATTTTGGCCAAATTGTTGTAAGCCCTTGAGCCAACTGCACGACAGACCACGTTACAAGGGTCCCTAACACTAATGTAGATTCTTAATAACCTGTGCATTGCCAGGAAGAATGATTTATAATAAATCTGTCAATATTAGTTGCAAAAGTTCTAAGTCTGATTGAAGCTTTTATTAACCTGTACATTACCAGGAAAAGCACTCTGTAATAGATTTGTCACAATCACACTGTAAGCAGGCAAGTTCCCCTGAGAGTGGGAGATGCCATGGAGTGAGCTTTTAACCATTTAAATGTGGGAGGGAGGGAGCTTCAATTGGGTAGGAGGTTGCCACCCTCCAATCAGCTAAGACTAGCTGAACAAGAATTATAAAACATACAGAACCCTTACAAGCTCATATTGAACCCCCAAAATACCCACAACATATATTAAAGCATATAAGTTTCACAAAGGAGTGCTACTGAGCATGGCAATATATATATTTAAAATCAGAGACATAACATAAAACACAGACAGAGCTCAGTGCACATCCAGAAAAACTTATATACGGTACAGTGCCTAAATAACTAATAAATAAAATGGCCTGACCCTGATTCTGCGCTCGACTATATCCAATCCGAGTTCTTAAAACACTGTGATACCCATGCTCCACTATGCAGAATAAGAGTACAGGGGGCTCTGGAATAGGGAAGCATGCTTTAAACTGGTTTCAGTCCTACCTATCAGGTAGATCCCAACATGTGTCCATCTTGGGCTCTAACTCCAACCCCTTGGATATCACCTTTGGTGTCCCGCAAGGCTCTGTTCTGGGGCCCCTACTCTTCTCAGTGTTCATCAATGATCCTCCCACAGCTTGTAAGGAAGCTTCAATACACATGTATGCAGATGACACAATCCTATATGCACACAGCCATAGTCTCTCCGACCTTGAACACATACTTCAGTCTAACTTTTTGAGACTCGAAAACTGGATTTCCCAAAACAAACTGTTTTTAAACACTGACAAGATTGTAACAATGGTATTTGGGACCAAGACTACATTTTTAAAGCTTCCAGTGACTGAGCTCCAGATCAGAACCAACACTAACACCACCCTAACTCCTGTTACTAGTTTTAAATACCTGGGCATATGGTTTGACTCCCACTTAACATTCGGGATGCACATTGATTCCCTGACATCCAAAACCTGTGCCAAACTAGGTGTACTTTACAGGAACAAATGCTCCTTAAGTCTGCTGGTCAGAAAGTGTATTGCACAGCAGATGCTAATGCCAATTATCAACTATGGAGACATAGTATACGGCTCAGCACCCCAAACCCACCTTGGCAAACTTGACACCCACTACAATTCAATATGCTGTTTTGTTCTCCAATTCAACTACAACACATATCACTGCGAAATGCCCAAAGAACTAGATTGGTCATTACTAGAGTCTAGGCGCAAAGTTCACCTTTCCTGTCTTGCCTTCAAATACTTTCTGGGCAAGCTACCCAGCTACCTGAACAAGCTCCTCACCCTACCACATGCAGCACTTATCATCGGAGATCAGACTCCAAAAGACTGTTTATGGTCCCAAGGATCAACAAAGTATCCGGCCGCTCCTCCTTCTCTTACTGTGCACCCCAAAACTGGAACAAGCTACCGGAGACTCTCACATCCACCACCAGTTTAAGTTCTTTCAAAACTAAAGCTGTCTCACATTTTACAAGCAAATCCAGAGAGAATGTGATGCACAGCCAAAGAGTGGGACCACAATATCATAAAAAATAAGTCTTTTATTCGTCCATATGCAGAAACAGAAGTGATAACCTAGGAGTATATCAAACACATATGCTCCCCTCCCTTAAATAGCATACTTACTCCAATTCCGTTTCGCGCCATTGGGGGAGTGACGTCACTTGGCCAGCCCCCCCGCCTGCGTAAAGACGCATGCACGTAGCGCAGCCCGTGTCAGCATGTCCCTCACAACTCATAGAAGGGGCAAACTGGCATGGCGCATGCGCGCGGTAAGCCCGCCCCCTGCCACGTCACTACTCCAAGGGCGCTCCCCACGGACTATCCTGGTCTCCGATAGGCGTCGCGGGTGTCATGACGTCACCCGGCCGGCTCCCTGTACATGCGCAGAGGCATCTCAGGGCGAGACAGCACATTATGTAAGCTCCTGGTGCCCTCAAACGAATACTGCGCATGTCCATGGTGAGGCCATCTCAGGGTTCCCATTCGTCCACTGCCCACCAATCGGAGACCCTCATCATATTCCCTAATAGTTAACACTGATTAAAAGTATGCCCTAACCAAAAAGCATTTTATTCCACATAAATCAAAAAAACCTTCAATAAAAAACTGTCTCTGACACTACACCTCCTCAGACACAGGTAGAATTACTACAAGAGTGCTTCTCCCTATTAAATATGTATGTACACTGGCGACACACTTTATTCGAGCTTGGCTAGTCCCACGAATTCGGGTATACCCGGGTGTATTGAGGTTTGTGACTGTTTTCTGCCCGAGTGCATTGAGTTATTTTCCAAGCAGGGATTGAAGCATTTTATTCCCTCTGGCTGCAATACTGCACAGTATATATATATAAACTGCATTACAATTCATGAATTTATGCCATCTGGTAGACACGCGAAGCATTGCAGCCTATTAAATCCTAATCATTATCATTTAACAGATCAGCCGCCCATCAGCCAGGCATGAACCCAGGCTGGGAAGGCAAATGCAACGGGGCTTGTCAGAGGTCAGGAGTGGCGCATTCCAGGTATCTGCCAGGTACATACCGGGTATTTGCTCGAATAAAGTGTGTCGGTGCAGTATATATAATTTTGTAATCCATTTCCAATACTGAAGGTAACATTTTGTATCGCAATATGCCTGATTCCCGTAATCTATCCAATCGATCCTAATAGTGGGGGAATCCACAGGGAGAGCCTACTACAAGTTAATGTAATATCAGAATACCCATATAACTAGTCTAAATCGCACAATCTTATTCCGAATTTAGATCATTATTTCATAACATATAGATCCAATATTTTATCCTATCCCTATTGTATATACTGAGGGTGAATTCCACAGAGGGACTAGGTCGAACTGTAAGACAACCCGATAATGTTAGATATCTAGAGCATCAGATACTGGTGATTATCTCAGAAAATGGCCCAAGCTACATTCAGTATTTAAGCCCTCTGGTATTCTCATCTTCAATAAGAATATCCATTGGGCTTCCTTACGATCCAGGAATTTTTCCATATCCCCTCCTCGTTCTCTACGTATGATCTTATCAATTCCCATAAATGAGAAGTTCCCCATCCCTCCCTTTTCACATTCGCAAAATTGCTTGGAGATGGGGTGTAACAGATCTCCCTTTTTAATCTGTCTTATATGCTCCTGAATGCTTAACTTTAGACTCCTTTTTGTTCTCCCAACGTATCTTTTCTCACATGCACAAGTAATCAGATAAATGATATGTGTAGAACATACAGTTAATAGAGTTATTAACTTTATATTTTACGTGTGGATTGCTTGAAAAAAAAATACGTTGGATTGTCTCATATCTGCAGATGTTACACTTCCCACATTGGAAAGATGCCCTAGTGATGAAAGTATCTCTTTTTCTTACTTCCCGATTTAATTTCACTAGGAGATTCAAAGGAGGCTATTGTTTTCGCCTTGCGAAATATACATTTTGGGCCCAGCCCAATATGGTCTCGTAGATCAATATCCATATATAGCAAATCCCAATGTTTATGTAGGATTGTTCTCACCTGATTTGCTTTTCCTATTATATTGTGATATAAATAAAGTCATCACTTTTTTGCGAATATTTCACCATCTTTCCACGCCGGGCGGACCCCTCCCTCCGTATGTCAGAGTCTTCCAGAAGGGACTCCCTGTCAAGATTCAATACCTCTTCAAAGGCTTTGTTAATTACCTCCTTTTTGTATCCCCTATCGATGAATCGGCCCTTAAGTTCCTCAGACTGTGAGAAAGCCCTGTTGTGTAGAGCAATTTCTCCTCAATCTGAGGAACTGGCCCTTGGGGATCCCTGATATCAAAGACCTGGGGTGGCATCTGTCTGCCCTCAGGAAGGAGTTCCTAGAATGTTCCTTCCTGAAGGTCTCTGTTTGAATCTGCATGTCTAAATCTACAAATAAATGGAGGTCCAGAAAGTGCATGTGTTGGATATTATAAGTATAAGTGAATTTCAAATCATAAGTGTTATTATTGACGTAATCAAAAAAGGTGTTCAGTGTTGTAATATCCCCCTTCCAAATAATAATAAGGTTGTCAATAAAACGCCTATAAAATATTATATTACTCCTAAAGTGATTATTACTACTATAAAGAAATTGTGACTCCCACCACCCCATAAATAAATTTGCATAAGAGGGGGCAAAACTTGTCCCCATCGCCGTGCCTTTTAGTTGTAAATAAAATTTGTGCTCAAACAAAAAATAATTGTGCGTTAATAGAAAATCAATAGCATCTATAATAAAAGTGGTATTAAAGAGTGAATATTTTGGCCCCAAATAAAGTGACGTACAGCTGCCAACCCCAGGTCATGCCTAATAATTGAATACAAAGACATAACGGCGAGACTTACCCAAATGTAGTCCTGCTGCCATGTGATCTCTCGAATTTGTCTCAGGAGATCCCCTGAGTCTAAAATAAAAGAGAGTAGACATCTGACAAACGGATGTAGATATTTGTCCACATAGCGTGAAAGTCCATCTCCCAAAGATCCAATACTGGAGACCATTGGCCGGCCAGGCGGGTCGACCAATGTCTTATGGACCTTTGGGAGATGGTAAAAGATGGGGATGACTGGGTTCAGATTAACAATAAATCCTGCCTCTTCTTTACTGAGAACATTAGTAAGTAGACCTAGATCCACAAGATCCAAAAGTGATTTAAGATAAATTCCTGAGGTAGACCAGCGTAGGAGAGACCATCCCGAGTTGGCGCTCGGTCTCTCTGAGATAGTCTGTCCTACTCTGGACCACCACAGCCCCTCCCTTATCCGCACTTTTGATAAAAAGGTTGTGGTTATCTTGTAGTTTTTTTTAAGGGCCAGTCTCTCCTCTCCACTAAGATTATCTCTGTCTAAATAAGAGGGAGAAAATGAAAAACCCTGAGCTAATGTGCGTAGGTCTCGTATCACTAAATTCTCAAACATTGTAATGTATGGTCCTTTCACATATGTGGGAAAGAAAACTGAATTGGCCTTAAGTTGCGACTTCCATTCTCCAAAACCTGGAATTGTGTAATCTTCTCTGGTCTCGCCCTGTTCCTCCCACAGATCGTCCATGTCCCTCAGGGCACAAATTTCCCTGAAGATAGACAGACGATCCGCGGGAGGCAGGGCAGGACCTAGAGACTCTGTAGGTTCTTCAAAATGAGCGGAACCCTGACATGTATTGGGAGCCACCTGAGGCACAATACTCAAGGGGTCTATGGGAACCTGGAATGAGGAAAAATATTGTGAAACAACCTGACTCGCAGAATTCAAAGGATATACAGAAACCTGAGATAGAGAAAAATCTTGAGAAATACATGGAGAATACAATGAATTAGAGATCAAATTTGGGTCAACATTGGGAAATTGAGTGAGATATTGAGGATCATTTACAGACCGAATCGAGTCATCTTGAGGTATAGACAGATGGCTATCTTGTGTGTCCATCCTCACAATTGGTGTTTTCCTACAATGAAAGAATTTTTTCAAAGTTCATTTGCGAATAAACTTATGGATATCGACCACAGTATTAAATAGGTCGAACTCCATTGTTGGTGCATATTTCAGCCCCTTATTAAGTAAAGATATTTCTGATGTAGATAACTCAATTCCTGAGAGAGTGATAACATTGTCCAAATTATTTAAGAGTTCTTCTTCCTTTTGCGCCATGCCAGTTTGCCTCTGAGTTGTGAGGGACATGCTGACACGGGCTGTGCTACGTGCGTGCGTCTTTACGCAGGCAGGGGGGCCGGCCGAGTGACGTCACTCCCCCATTGGCACGAAACGGAATTGGAGTAAGTATGCTATTTAAGGGAGGGGAGCATATGTGTTTGATATACTCCTTGAAAAAATGCTGGGGCACGAAACATGTAGGAGGTTTTCACTTCTGTTTCTGCATATGGACGAATAAAAGAGTTATTTTTTATGATATTGTGGACCCACTCTCTTGGCTGTGCGTCACATTCTCTCTGGATTTGCTTGTGGACGTCTCAACAGTGACAGCACGCCTGAGCACGGATATAGGACGGGGGCACTTCTGATATGTGAGTAACAGTCTATATACAATTATTATACATGTGGTTCAGCTAGATCCAGGGATCATCCTAATGAGAGGCTTTGTGGTGGGTTCATTCCCATTACCTTGCCCCTTCAGGGATTATTGGTCCCCATGAAGATGGCAGACCACTGAAGAACTGTGTCTAGTTTATTCCTTAAGCCCCCGTACCAGTGCTGTGGACTTAATGTATATAGAAGATACTTATATTATAGATCCGACACTAGAGCGCTTGCATCACTGAACATTCTCTGCACATGTCTCGCATTTTAATCTGGTCTGTAACTGTTAGATACATCTATGTGCATGCAATGTCTTGTATATAATGTATGCCCTGTTCATTTATGTAACTGTACTTGTAACCATGTATTATTTGTCTTAACTCTGTGCCCAGGACATACTTGAAAACGAGAGGTAACTCTCAATGTATTACTTCCTGGTAAAATATTTTATAAATAAATAATAATATATATTATCTTTAACTGTGCATGCAATGTCTTGTATATAATATATACCATGTTCACTTATGTAACTGTATTTGTAACCATGTATTATTTGTCATCTTAACTCTATGCTCAAGACATACTTGAAAACGAGAGGTAACTCTCAATGTATTACTTCCTGGTAAAACATTTTATAAATAAAATAAATGGCATTTCACTTATCGTTCACCTCCTGCAGGATGATGCAATGATACATCACAACGTATTGGCTAATGGAAATTTGATATCAAAATAACTTTTAAAAACCCACTCCTGCCTTTATCAAATGGTCCCTGTCACAGGCCGAGCCATAAATAACATCAGGAGATGTGACGGGAAAACCAGGACGTTCATTACTTTGTGTAATGCATCTTGATTATATTATTGCTATTTAGTAATTTACCTTGTTTACCTATTTAAGTAGTTACCTTGCATGAAATTCATATAACAGTTTTTTTTCTGTTGTAACCTGCTTTCTAACCTGCAAATCCCCAACAGCACCTGCAACTTTTTTCTTTCCTTGTGTAACTCTCCTTGTCCGGGCACTAAAGTAGTTTGCATGCGCTAGTATTTACATGGAAGTGCTCAGTCTCTGTTACCTTATCAAGATTTGTTCAGGCTGGGCATGTTTTCGGGTATAATAATGATGGGCGCCAGGAACTTTCTTTGTATAAACAAGTCTTTACTAGTCTATTGACACAGCTCTGTAGTCACATGTATTTACATACAGTCTGTTTTCTTTCCATCACATTGCTTGTATTATTTTAGAGATCTTCCCTAGGTGCTCTTCCTTAACACCCTGTTCTGCATAATGTCCGCTATGCACTGTCATTTCGAGTCCTTTCGGATCCTGGACGACTTAATGCTTTCAAGGAATCCATGCCCCACTTCTACAGTATAACTGCAACTTCTAGGCAGATGGGTACAGAGGCAGCTATGGACCTGTCTGTATAGCTGGTCCTGTCACACTCTGGGCTCCCTGTTATAGGGACCTCTGTAGGGTATTTCCCTCTTCTGCTGTGAACACCTGTAGCCATATCTGTGGGTACTCCGCCGAGGGACGCTTACCCTAACTACAACATAATAAATGGGCCCACATCCTTATTACTTATACACATATACAGTAACCTATCTACACTATATACAGTGAGGCTCCCCATTGTTACTCCTCCTAAAACTTGAGTTCCAGAACTTTCTCTCCACTCTATTTACTGTACTGCTGACATCACAATCACCAGACAAGCGTGGCTTAGTTTCTGCTACTGTTATCCAGTGCCATGTGAGGGGAGGGGGCGTTACTTTGTGTGAACCCACCAAGTTAACCCTCTAAGACCCTTGTAATCCCAAAGGGGGGTTACACTCATTATAATATTAACTACATTCCCTAGACCACTGATCAGAAATATGCAGCACAACTTTTACATTCCCGAACAAGAATACAACAATATGGTTGCTGGGTGTAACTCTCCCTGCCTGGCTTCTCGGGAGATTACATTGGTGTATAGTGCTTGGCTACTCCGCATGGGTTACCTTGACACAGGGTGCTGAATTCTGGTAGCTGGCGATGAGATTTATTTATTTATCAAATGTTTTACCAGGAAGTAATACAAGTATGTCCCGGGAGATGGCATGGATGGAAAATAATGGGCGCCAGGAACTTTTTTTAGTATTACATACAGCGGGGACATATATAGACCCCACAACATTGTACTGCATTACTGCGCCCACTCTTAACACTCAGAGATAGGTTTGTTTACTTTTGTTGCACTACTGTTATGGGACCTGCTCCCCCCCACCCCCCCCCCCCTTTATTTTTTCCATTCGGAATAACCATCTGTAATACTCTTTTTAGGCTAGGCTCATTAATGGAATCCTGGCTGGTCCTCGGTAATGGACAACAATGCCTTTGGCCTGTATAGGAACTGCCACTTCCATACAGACTGAGACAAATACTAGTGCGGCTCTGCGAGTAGAAACTATCCACTGACACTCGGGAGCGCTCTTTCTTGCGGCCCTCAGTAGCGTGCCGCTTTCCCACTTTTTGAGACATGCTACACTCTATTAGCCGTTTTCTGGGATCCTAGCATAAAGGGTACAGTCCCTATCTATAACATAACAAATAAGGGGGGGGGGGGGCTGGGCTGTTCTATTACTTTAAGAATACATCCCTCTACCTTCTCCTGGAGGCTCCTCTCCTCTTGTCCTCCCGTAACCTAAGCTTTCTCGAACCTTTCTAAAATCCTAAATATTCGAATCCATGTTTGGTCTGGTCCGGTCCATGGTATGGCATGACAATTTAGAATTGTGATGTAAAGTCATTAAGTCAATACCAGGTATCAGTCACCATTAGAAGGTTTAATCTGATAACTGTTTAACAATTTACATTTCTTGTTTCAAATTTAGAATAAGTGCATAACAATTCCTATCCTGCCATTATTCACATTGAACAAACACATTGCTGCTTTGTATCCAGCATTTTACTATATGTGAATCTGAGCCATGGTAATAAAACATAAGTAGTTGCAAAAATGTTTTTTTATATATCTATATCTATATCTATCTCAATTCAATCTGTCTAATTATTAAAATGATGGTTTAATATAAATATTAAGCAAAGTGTCCTATTCTCTTTTGCAGTGGAGAGTGAGGCAAAAGCACGAACAAAGGCACGTTTTGATGAGGTCTTCCAGAGCTACACTGCTCTTTCAGATGTCAAAAACAAATCGAAAAAGAAAAGAAACCCCCAAGAAGAACTCATAGTGGTAAGTAGTATATAGTCCCCAACGAAGTGCCCAGGCATCATGGTGAACGCGAAGCTTTTTATGGGTGCCTGCGACCACAGAGTCACCGACAGCTGCTGTGTGCTGGCCTACGATGGAAGTTGGGCCCGACCAGAAGTCCGGCCCAACTTCCGCATCCGCGAGCGGGATTAGTGCGGCACTGGAGGCCTCCAGCCGAGATAAGTGTATTGTGTGTGCATTCGCATTGGTTGATGCCCGTCACCCTGAACTCTCAAAGGTTCAGGGTTTGGGGTTAACTTCTGTTTTAATAGTTTGCTGTGACTGTTTAGCTTATCCATGTTCAGGTTTAGAAGTACAATAGAATAAGTCCCATTGTAGATGAGATGGTGTGTGCCAGCGATATGTGCAATAATGACAATTTCAGTAATGACATTGAACATTTACATTTATGCATCTGTTCTGTTCCCTTCCCAATAGCTTGAAACATTTAAGAATCAACTTGATCTTACCAAGGAAAGTGCAAATGAAACAATAATTAATAACACCTATAACGCAGAAGAGGAAAGTCCACGTTTCAAGAAAAACAAGTTGAGGGAAAGGGTCCCAGCAGCTGAAAAACCGAGCAACATCAGCACTAAGGAGCACAAGCAAGCTATATCTAACAAGAAGAAAAAGAAAGCAGCTTTGGCAGAGCTGATCACTGCTGATGAAACTCAGTTTGACAGCTCAGGCCATATCCAACAATTGGAAACCAAGAGTGTTCTAAACCCAGATGAACAGCATCAAAAAAATGGCAAAAAAAAGGGAAAAAATGCCTCAAGAGAAGATCACGACCCAACTGATTTTGACGATGAAGATCAGCTAATTGAAGCATATCGCCTCCAAGTGTCACAAGAAGAGACACATGAAATCAAAGAGAAGATCAAAAATAAACTAAGGGCTCGGCTTTCTGAAGTTTCTGCCAATAATGAAAATCAGGCTATCCCGCTGAACAATCAACTTGGGATAAGAAAGAAAAAGAAGAAAAAAGTATTGTCTGGATTCGAACCAGAAACAAGGTACACGTGATGCACCATCATTTTGTTAATATGAAGGATGCAGACTAAATTGATTATAACCATCGCTAGGGTTGTAAAATGGAAATTGAGTGTGTGTTTCTCAACCATTTCAACAAAAACCCTGTTTTTACAGGGTCCGATTGCTGCACCAACCCGTTAGAAAATCAATCGTTCATTAGTCTTAATACAAGGCGGTTTATAAATTGAAATGAAATAATACTGAATAACTACTAACTTTTTGAAATTACAGTTATGTTTGCACCACTGTTGCGTATGTGCCTTCTATGGCTTATGTGTAGCAGTAATTTAAATGTTCAGTACATTGTATGATTGTTTATTTATATTTCTTATAAATGAGTGCAGAATAAATGAGTTCTTCAGTATTAGGTGATACCTTTTTTATTGGACTAACAATTTGTCATAGGACAAGCTTTCGAGAGTTCTCCTATCCTTCAGGTCAAGCAATACTGATATACAAAGGATTCAATGGCTAAAACAGTATAGAGAGAGGAAAGAAAAAAAACAGATATCTACTGTAGATAAGGTAGGGTGTTAAAAGTGTTAAAAGTGTCTATACTCCATCACGAAGAAGGATGATACTGCTCACCTGTGGGACATCACTTCTCACAACCAGATCATTCCATAAATGATTTAAAAATCAAAATCCTCAATGGAATGTTTAAAAGCACCCAAGAACGGAAAACATTTGAGCTCAGAATAATAAGACTCTTTGACACCAAAACCAAAGGACTTAATGCGGACATGGGTTTTCTCACACCCTATCAAAATTGTTTGTAATTATCCTGCTTGCCTCTATTCTTATCCACACTTTCTCTCCCCCCCAGCATCCCTTCCCCTCCCCACCTTTCTTTGTCACTGTCCCCTGGCTTCAAACACTTAACACCCTACCTTATCTACAGTAAATATCTGTTGTTTTTTTTTTTTTTCCTCTCTCTACCCTGTTTTAGCCATTGAATCCTTTGTATATCAGTATTGCTAGACCTGAAGAAGAGAGGATTACTCTCGAAAGCTTGTCCTATGACATAAATTGTTAGTCCAATAAAAATGGTATCACCTAATACTGAAGAACTAATTTATTCTGCACTATCGCAACTGGACTAACACGGCTATTTTCTGCTTTTTATATATATATATATATCTATATCTATATTATATATATATATCTATATATATATATATCTATATCTCTCTCAAACAATTGGGCCCATTTAGGAAAAACTCTGGGCCTGTCTCCCTAGGTAGTCTGCCATGAGTCGGCTCAGGGCTACGTCCCGTAGAGGACCGCTGTGGGCCTAGTGGAGAATTGTGGTGGGAGTCAGAGCCACTGGAACTTTCCGCATGAGTCATTCAGGTAGCTCATCATTTTTTCCATTTGGCATATAAACCATAATCTATGTCTAATATTTGAGAGGGATGGTATTTGTCCCTGCTTCCAGAGGGCAACCGGTTCATATCTGGTTGCAGTGGCTAGATGAGGGATCAATTTATTCTCAGAACGAGATGCGTCTTGGTGGGGTCTATTAGGAAAAGCCAAGGGTCCATGGGAAGGTCAACGCTCAGGATCTGCTGTGACGAGTTCTTTACTTTATACCAGAAGTCTGTGATTAGGGGGCAGGAGAAATTTCTGTTTTTGACATGCATCAGTGTGTCTCTTTCAGGGCTTGTAGGGATCTACAATTCAAAGCTTCTTTCATCGTGATAAAAGGTATTGATTAACATGTCATGACTACAGTGTTACCTAATTTCTAATTACAGCAATGTAACCTGTGCTTTATTTTAGTGCCATGTCTCTTTCTGAACTTCAGGACAAACCAGTGGAAGAGAGCAATATACAGGCACAATCACAAGTGTCTGCATTAGGCACTACTAAGGAGTCTCGAGATATTGTTAATAAAGATGACGATTTCCCAAAAACTAAAGGGAAAAAGGCTAAAAAGAAAACTAAAAACGGTTGGCATTTAAACATTATTGTTGTACACTATAATTGCAAACATATTACAATATCCTTGGTAAGATTAATTATTCCTCCAATAGCAATGTTTATGGCTATAATTGTGATCTTGTTTTTGGTGAATATTTTTCATTACTTTGTTTAGAAACACCTATTAATATATTGGATAATAGTATAACATATACAGGTTACCTTCTCCTCAATATTTGTACTTGAATGCAGGAAGAATATTGTAGTAAAATTATTGTTGTATTGTAAAAATGTCCCAGTTATCAAAATTCATGATAAAATACCTGATTAAACCAATAAAGCCTTATTTACATTTACGGAAACAATTAGTTACAAGTACAGTACTGTATTAATTTTTTTTTTTTTTTTACTTGTGTACTTGATGAGTTTTTGGGGGTGGTTTTTAATTTAACCCTGAAAAATAGCTAATTTGCTTCTTTCTTTATTTGACTCTTTTTGCCACTATCCTGTTTTTTATATATCCTTCTGTTGGCTTGTCCCATTAGCTCTTCATGTACTCAGAGCAGTAATCCACCCCTAAAGAAAATGTGTAATTCTTATCTTGCCTGGTATTACCATATTGTTGTCTATTTTGGCAGAAGAAGAAGATATAACTAATACTACGACATAACTAGAAGGCTACATGCTTAGTATAGAACTGTAAAAGTCGGCATACATCAATCACTTAGAACAGGGGGTCTCAACTCCAGCCCTCAAGCCCCACCAACAGGTCAGGTTTTCAGGATATCCCTGTTTCGGAACCGGTGGCTCAATCAGTCCCTACTTCAGCACAGCTGGCTCAATCAGAGGGTCAGTCGAAGACTGAGGGCTGGGTCCCGCTGAGTCCGACGGCGCGCGGCCGCGTGAGCGCTACTCACCATCTCCTTGTAGCCTCCCGAGCCGGTCCCAGTCCCTCCTCACTGCACAGCTGACTACTTGCTGTGACGCATCAGCCAGCAGGGGATACACGAGGATAGTGTTCCCGTGCGGCGACGCGTCACATGGTGCGCGAGGGAGCCAATCACAGACAGGCTCCCATCAACCAATGGCAAGCCAGCTAGTGCTAGCCAATGGGAGCACAGAATTTTCAAACCAGGAAGAGGGAAAAACTTGTGTATGCAAACAGCAGTTATATTGCCTTTAAACCCTTCAGCTTGTAGGTTGCTTGCAGTTTGCTGCTAGCTTTATTTATTTTATTTATTATAGTTTATTTATTATTTATTATATCGATTATTATAGTTATAGCTGCTGCAGTGCTGTGAGCTCTGCTTTGTTGTGCTTGTTTTGGCCTCGCACCCCCCCTGTCATGGCCACACCCCCCCCCCCCGCACGCAAAAATGCTCCCTATGGACCGCAGAACGCATGAAGTGCCTCTCCACACGCCGCCTGTATGCAGTGCGAGCGCGCTGTCTGAGGCAGCGGGGTCTAAGCCCTAGTCTTCAGTCTTCCACTGAACCTCTAATTGAGCAACATTTGCTGAAGCTGGGATATCCTGAAAACCTGATCTGTTGGTGAGGCTTGAAGACTTTAGTTGAGCACCACTGACCTAGAAAATTTATTTTTTGCTCATAGTGGTAGATGATGGTACAACAACTGGTGTAGAAGACGACAACAGAGAAGTTAAAAGCATCTCCAGAAATGTTTACGATGACAGCCTGGTGTTGGGAGTCTACATCCATCGCTCTGATAAACTGAAGACTGACCTTATGGTTTCTCATCCCATGGTCAAGATTCACACCTTTGATCAGAAAACAGGGGAATATGTCAAAAAAGAGAACAGGTGACTTAATTTCCTTTTTCAGATTCTCTTATGGTGCACATACAGATGTAGCAATACTTAAACTTCCCGTGACCGTGAGAAGGTGCGGGATGACAACCGCGTGAGCACTTAGTTGTCCGTGCCTCGTCCACAGGCGGGCCAAGGCTCATCTGCAACTCTGCCATGTTCAGCTGAATAATGATAATTATGTTAGTGCAGTTCAGTATGTGTGGCCAGGGCACACTGAATATCTTCGTCTATGATACTCGTTTGTCATAAGGTGGCCGTGGGGGAACCGCAGAATGCAAATAAATGCCAGGGATTTACACTTGGTGTTTTGCGGCACTGAGTAAAGTCAATCTTGCTATATCTGTAGGATGCTAACTTAACTGATTCAATGTATGTTAAAGGATGTAATCTTTAAATTAGTGTGCTGTTAATGCGACTCCTACAAATTGGCTAGTTTTTAAGAGGTGTCTAGCTTTTGGGAATTGCAGCAGCATCAGAGTACCACCAGGTTCCGGGATTACAGCCCACATGATTCGCCTGGGTTGCGATCACGATTGTGACGTGTCACTTGATTACGCAAAAGGAAGAAGAGTAACCTCTTCTTTCATTCAGATTGTCTGCCTGTTCCTAGAGAGCGGTGGACACAATTTCCCTAGACAACATTTATTTGATTGTTTTACATGTTTATTATTCTGTACATATAGTCGTTGGAAATGTTATACCTTGGCTGAAACATTTTTCTTTACTTCTAGCAATGACACAGTTTCATCATTTTCTGAACAAGAAAAGACAGAGCACATTTTGCCTATGATGACACAACCATATGACTTCAAGCGGTTTAAGTCGCCCGTTCCTGAGTGGGATGAACAAATCATATTTAATGAACGGTTTCCTTATTTCTTGGAAAAAAATCAAGATAGCCCTCAAGTTATCCTATTCTTTGAGGTACAAAATATATTTTCAAATGTAGTTTGAATTACTTATATATATTTATTTTTTCTCTAGCTCTATGCTTTAGTGTTAAGCATACACTAACAGTTCAAGTGAATTACATCAGCATGATGTAAGCCACTAGGTCTGTCGTGAATGAAGCCATTGGGCAGTATAAGTTTAGACAGTAGACTATTTTTTTATCTTTTTTTAATTTTTTTTTTACTATGCCGACCTACTATTTAAAAAAACAAAAAACATTGGCCCTTATTCAATATGACGTTAAGCTATCACCCGAGCTAGAGACGATTTTAGTCCTTTTTTCTCGAGCACTGAGAAGCCGCTTCACAGTATTTAAAATCGGGGTCATTATGTCTGGATCACAGTACTGAGAAGAAAAATGTTACGCAGGGAAAGTGTTGAGCATGAAGGTCATTTTGGATGTTACGGGCAATGTACAAACCAGAAGTGGGCTTTTATAAATCAAAGGGCAAATTCTGGCATAAAGTCATTATTTTGTTGCAAGTCACTCTAAAATATACCTGCGGCAGACAGTGTCTATGTATTAAACTTGCTTGCACTATTTTTTGGGGGACATTTGTGTCTGTCTGCAACGAGATGAGGGATTGATGGAGCAAGTGGGCGGGGTTATATTTGCATATTGCCGCTGGTCTATGAATTAAGGAATGTGCAGCTTGCGCAACTTTTGATGGTTTCTTGCTCTGGTTTTCTCCCTCAGCTTAAAGGTGGTGTAAGTCTTTTTTTTTTCCATAGAATCCTAGAGCAGCATGGGCCAAATTCTAAAACAGTACAAATACACTACATAAATGTTGCATTTCAGACAGGAACACAATACATTTTTTCTTTGCACAACTGCATTACTGCACACGTACATTTTTGATACATAGAGCCCAATGTGTTTTTTATTATGTAGCACTTGTTCCCCCCCTACGGGAGATCATGTACCTACCTGGTATAACACACATATTCCCAGGTAGCTCAAACTCCTACATCCACCACATCATGAATATATATTTATGCCAAAATGAGTGCTACTGAGCGTGGCAAATGTATACAATAGAAGACAGGGGTGCCCAATGCTACATCAAATTGACAAAACATATATGGTAATGAGTATAAAGTTTTTAAATACTTGAATAATAGTAATTACTTGTTTTTTTAGTTAAACCCTTTGGCCAAAGCGTCGTAAGCCTGCATACCAAACGTCAAGGTAAACCAAAAATGCAGGTCCTAACACTAAAACTGTGAACCCTTCCTGTTACCTCTGTATGAGGGGAAGCAACTGCAGTGAATCATGTCCATTCAGCAAATTGTCAGAACCTCCCAAGTTAAAAAGGTGGGGAGGGGCGAGCTCTGGGTACCTGGTGTACCCTGGTGCTGGTGCATATCTGTTGGGTGACAGAAGGCCTTAGGGCGCCGCGATGTTGTGGGGAGACGTCAGGCTTTCAGCTGGTTGTTCCTAATTCAGTGCAGCGCCTCCATGCCATGAGGATCCTGGGGTAGCCAGGATGGTCCTCACAGGCAACTCTTTCTCAGATCCCAGAAATCAGACATCACACCATGGGCAGTACAAGGATATTTATTCTGTCACTCTGCTCCACAGCATATGTGTTCCATGGACCAGACCCACAGGGCTTGCGGCCCTGCAGACCCCTCGTCAGCTCTCTCACCCCCTAACAGGTTAAGAGTTTAGCCCACTCCTGTCCAGGAGAAGCTTTTAAATATGCTCCCTCCACACAGGGAGAGGAACACCGAACTCTCAGAACCACTTTACTCTCAATTTAGAGGAACCCATCCCTTCCCAGGGAAGTGGCTTGTAAATTAGCCTCCTGCCAGGCATAGGCCCTTGTAGTCCCAGGCTAATCCTGAATTGAATTAATTAACATCCTCATAACAATTACATAGCTAGGCCATGAAGGATTTACTCCCAACACTGCCCGCTATTTACCAGGATTTATGACACTGGGGAGGGCCAGAGAAATTAGTAGCCAGGGGCACTTGGCTACAATTAGATACCAAACTTTTGATTGTACAATCCTCACTATCCCTCTAACTCCATTCATATATTTACATCTCTCCTTCATTCTCCACTTCTCTGTTCAGATGAACTTGTTTCCTATGTACGCTCGTTTATACCACTCAGTGATACACCCAGCACTAAACCACACACCTACAAATCTCTTCACGTCTCTCCGAGTCTAGTATTCTGTCTAATTTCTACATTCTCTTGTCCTCACCTCTCCCTTCCGATTTGCCCCCATCGTGTTGTAAACCCCTCTAAACTCATATCCATCCTTTGCCTACCTACCTCCCCTCTCCTGTTATTCTGAGCCCTTTGGATTGCCTGCTTCCTTACGAACAAGTTCCTGTCTTTGCATGACCTCTTTTTCTTCCAGTCTACTCCGTTTTGCTATTAGTGAAACTTGTCTCTCTGTCTGACTGCACTGGAATCTGCCTTCTCTTATCTTGACCTTTCTTTCTCCCATACTCCTCGCCCTGGTGGCAGGGGTGGAGGCATGGGACTTCTCCTCCATCTGCCGTTATCAAACCCTTCCTTTATATCTCTTCTTTCTATTCCTTCTTTCTCTTCTCTTGATCTCTAGGTGGCTGTAATCCAGGAGTGCGCAAACTGGGGGGGTCCCCCCAGTGGTTACGCAAGAATTTCTAGGGGGGCGTTGCGATTACAGAGGCCCTGTGCTCTTCACCAAGGCATTTAAATTAAATGCCGGGGGAGGCGTGAGGCCTCTGTAACTCCCTTACCTGCACTCTGCCAGCTCTTTAGCGACGCATTACCATTGATGTCATTTCACGCTGGGTCCTTGGAGAGGGGTGATGCGAACGCTGCGGCTGCCAGGCCGGGGGCCGCAGCTCAGGAAGTTTGCTCACCCCTGTTGTAATCTATTGGCCATCTAGCTCCCTTCTATCTTTCTCTCTAACTTTGAATCCCGTCTCTCGCTTTCTTTCTCTCCTCCAACTCCTCTTCTCCTTGGAGACTTCAATTACCATATTGATAGCCCCTCTCTTACCTGAGCTTCCTAATTATTACCTCTACATTTGGCTTCCACCAATGAACAGCAGCCAGCACCCACAACGATGGCCGTTATCTTGACCTTTTTTTCCACACCAAAAACAGTTCTCTCTCTAATTTTTCCATTTACCCCCTTTCCTCACTCTGACCATCACCTCATCTAATTTACTCTCTCAATTCTCCTTTTATTCGCCTCCATCTAGCCCTCTTGACTTCACATAGCCCTCTTGACTTCACATTGCACTCCTCTCTGTCTTCTCTCTGCTCCTCTACGGATGCCGATAACCTTGTCATGAACTATCAATATGCCATATCCTCCTGTCTTGATCCACATGCCCTTTTATTCTCGGCTGTTCCAAGCTACCATACGAGCATACTCTCTTCCTGCACTCGCTCCTCTGAACGCCTCTGGATGAAATCTCATACTCTAGCTGCTTTCCTTCACTACAAATGTATCCTATCCTGTTTCAACTTCTCCCTTCACAAGTCTAACTCACATCGCCTCTTCTCTTTCTTTTTTTCAAATATAAATGGGGAGGGGAGGGGTACAGATACAAGGGGAAAAAAAAGGGGGGGGAAACAACCATTTTGTAACAATTTCTACAGTCCTCAACAGTCACATTACATCACATGCATTGTTTTATAATCCACATATCTTATTCCCGTCACTCCCAAATCCTCGTTTCTATTGCAATCCTATCCTATCCCGCATCCCAAGGTTCCCATACTCTATCAAACTTTGTGGTATGATTCAAAAATGAGGTGAGTCTCTCCCTTAGTCGGACATAATTAACCCTACTAATTATCTCTCTTCTGGAGGGCGGAAGTGTTTTTTTCCACGCTGCTGCTACAGTGCATCTAGCCGCCGTTAAAATGTGCGTAATCAGTTTAACTGTATAGTGGTTCACATCCACCATGGGTTTAGCCAGAATAATTAAAACTGGGTCTAGCGGCATCTTAATTCCTGTCACCTCTTCTATTCATTTCAGAACTGACCTCCAATATTTCTGCATAGCTGGACAGAACCACCAAATATGCGCTAGATACACTATCTGCCCACAACCCCTCCAGCATCTATCAATAGCTTTCCGGGAACATTTGCTTTAAACTCTCGGGTGTAATACCAACTCAGCAAAATTTTATAAATATTCTGCTTCGTTTCTGTACATTATAGAGGTTTTGCCTACATTGTCCCAAATATCTTCCCAATCCTCTCTTGTTATTTCAGTCTGGAAGTCCAGGGCCCACTGATCCATATATTTATGGTCCCGGGTATCCTTTTGGGGGGTTAACCCCTGGTAGAGAGATGAGATCAGACCCTTTTTGGCATTTTAATTTTATTTTGCACAAATCTTATAATTCTGTATAACCGGGGAATTCCTCATAAAAACCCTGTCTGACAAAATGTCAGACCTGCATATATTTGAACATCTCAGTTTATTTATTTATAAAATATTTTACCAGGAAGTAATACATTGACAGTTACCTCTCGTTTTCAAGTATGTCGTGGGCCCAGAGTAAGACAAATAATACATGGTTACAAATACAATTGCATAAATGAACAGGGTATACATTATATACAAGACATTGTGTGCACAGCTAAAGAAAATATATATTATGGGCGTATGAAACAGTTACAGACCAGATTAAAATGTGAGACAGCCTTAGATTTGAAAGAACTTAAACAGGTGGTGGATGTGAGAGTCTCTGGTAGGTTGTTCCAGTTTTGGGTTGCACTGTAGGAGAAGGAGGAACGGCCGGATACTTTGTTGAGCCTTGGGACCATGAACAGTCTTTTGGAGTCTGATCTCAGGTGATAGGTGCTGCATGTGGTTGGGGTGAGGAGCTTGTTCAGGTAGCTGGGTAGCTTGCCCATGAAGAATGTAAAGGCAAGACAGGAAAGGTGAACTTTGCGCCTAGACTCCAGTGATGGCCAATCTAGTTCTTTGAGCATTTCGCAGTGATGTGTGTTATAGTTGCATTGGAGAACAAAACGACAAATTGAATTGTAGAGGATGTCAAGTTTGCTAAGGTGGGTTTGAGGTGCCGAGCCATATACTATGTCTCCATAGTCAATAATTGGCATTAGCATCTGCTGTGCGATACGCAGTTGGGGGGTAGACCATATTTTCTAGTCAGTTCTTCAAAACACATCAGCATGTCTTTTTCTAATAGATCTCCCGTCTCTAGGATCCCTCTCTGTCTCCAGGGTTTAAAACCTTGATTCTGAAATCCCGAGAGAAACCCTGGATTACCAAACAGGGGAGTAAGTCTGGAGGGGGTTGACTTTACTTTATATTTCTTTTTTGCTAGCTGCCAGATTTTTAGAGAGAATCCGATTACCATAGGGTTTGAGTGACTCCCAGTACCAACCCCGTGGCTCAACCATAGCAAAGAAGGCAGACCAACTGGGTTTTTTAGCATACTCTCCAAATCTACCCAAGCATAAGTCCCTTCCGGGGAGTGCTAATACACCATTTGTCTCAAATGAGATACTATATAATATTTTAGAAAATTTGGTACTGCCATTCCGCCTCATTCCTTCGACTCCAACATAATTGATCTGGCTACTCTTGGTTGTTTATGATTCCAGATAATTTGCATAATTCGAGTTTGAATCTCTTTAATGATTGTACAGTATGTGGAACTGGTATTGGTAATGTCTGGAAATAGTTCGGGAGGATATTCATCTTGACCGCAGTGATACATCCTTGCCAGGAGATACAATGGGAATTCCAGACTTGTAGATCCTTTCTTATCTTAGAGAAAAGCTTGGGGTAGTTATATTTATATGAATTATAGTCTCCAGTGAGATAGATCCCCACATACTTTAAATGGGTCCTTTTCTACTTATGGTCAAAGTGGCCTTTAAGAACCTCTGCCTCTCCTTCCGTTAGCGTTAGATTTAACGCTTCCGACTTTCCTACATTGACTTTATATCCTGATAGATCTCCGAATCCACGGAGGGTGGATTGTAAATTCAGAAGGGATACCAGAGGATTAGAAATGGTAAGAATAATATCATCCGCAATAAATTTTCAAATCCGTGTTAAGCAGTGAGATTGGTCTATAGCTGCCACAACATAAATGGTCCTTACCCCCTTTGGGGATCACCACTATATTAGGTTTCGTCATCTGTGAGGGGATTTGTTTTCCACTGAGAAAATCGTTAAATAAGTCTAATAAACATGGTCCTAGGATTCCTATAAAAATGTTATAATACAAATTTGAGAAACCATCTGGGCCCGGGGCCTTTGATGGCTTCAGTGAGCCAACTGCCCTTGTTGGCTCTATCTGAGTTATTTTTGCCTTTGAATTTTGTGATCTTCCTCTGTCAATTTTGGAAGTTTGCATTCTCTAAGATAAGCCTCTATCTGGGACATGACCGGGATCCTAGAGGTTGGGCATAAATTATTTAGGTTATAGAGGTCCATATAGAATTTAGAAAATTCCTCTGCTATCTTAGGCTGGGGCCATAGAGCGGTGAGCAGTTCAGAGCCGCGCTGACGCTGAGGCTCGCCTGCTGAAATCTGCGCGATTTCATGCCCATGCAGGCGAGCCAGCGGGCGCGATCGGGAGGCGGGGGGAGACTGAGGGAGGCGGGGCAGTGACGTCGCTGCGCCAATCGCACGCGACGCACCGACGTCAACGTCACGGCGCCGTGACGTTGACGCTGCTCTGCGCTGATTGGATGTTTTTAGCCGACAGCGCTCTGAACAAGTTTGGCTGTCGGCTGAAAAATCCGGCGCCTCAGCACGCCTGTGGACGCTCGCGTGAGTCCCCTCTCAAGGCATCCTCATTGAGGATGTAGGGGCTCAGCGCGGCCTGTCCTTCTATGGACTCGGCCTTAGAGGGATTGTATGTCGCTTCTCCTTCTTTCATTCTAATGGCAGTGACCAAAGTTCTCGACCGAATCCCTCTGAGTTTGCCAACAGACGGTCAGTTTTATCTCCTTTATCATAATACATCTGTTTAGTCCACTTCAGGGCATTCTCTACCTCTTCTACTTGTAAACTCTTGAGTTCTACTCTAGCCTGACTTAGGATTTTATAAACCTTCCTTGACGGATTTTTCTTGTGTGATTCTTCCAACTGTACTATTTTTTCCGTTAGGATTTTTTGTTTCTCTTTTTAGCCTATTTCTGTACGTTGCTATTGAAATAAGCTGTCCCCTAATCGTGGCCTTATGCGCCTCCCATAAGACTGCTTTTGATTCTACAGATCCCTTATTAATATAGAAATTGTTTTTAAGCGACTTTACAATTTGAGTACTAATCTCCGGGTAATTTAATAGCGAGTCGTTCATCATCCAATGGAAGGATCACGTCCTAATAAATGAGGGGTCGAATAAGATTGCCACGGGGGCGTGATCTGACCAAGTGCTAGGCCCTATATCTGATTGGATCAAGACTTCCAAATTCTTGGGGACACAAATATATTATCGATTTGTGAATACGAGTCATGTGGAGGTGAGTAAAAGAATAGTCCCTCTGTCCTTTATGTGGGCTACGCAGGCATCCCATAGTCCAAATTAGTTGAGTAGCAGTCAACATTTCTTTGCTACACTGTAGGTCATTGCGGAGTGTGGGTGTTCTGAGTGGGTGGACTTAACCATGTCTGGATCTAGTACCATATTAAAATCACCTCCCAGGATCAATTACTGATCTCTACTTTCCGCTATCGATTCCAGTGTTTCCCTTAAAAAAAAATCAATTTGACCCTTGTTGGGAGCGTAAATATTTACTAGCGTGAACTGTTGGCCTGAAAAGAGCCCGTGGACCACCAGGGACCCCCCTCCTTTATCCCTCTTGATTTCCAGTGGCTGGAACGGAATGCCCTGTTTTATCAATATCGCAAAGCCCCTTTTTTTACTGGTAAAAGTCGAGTGGAATGCTATAGGATAAGTCCCACTGAAAATATTCAGGGGCTCCTGAGTGTCAAAATGTGTCTCTTCTAGAAAGACTATCTGCTTTCAGATTCCTAAACTCTTTTTTAGGGCTAATCTGCGCTTACCATTTCTAATAAGACCTTTAACATTCATGGATATTAACTTTAATGGCGCTTGTCTAGCCATTCCCAATGTCGTGACTCTCTCTCTCATGTGAAAGTTGTGAGCAGAAAAGATTAATGGTTGTGGGGAACAGGTGGGGATAGAAAAAAAAATAAGGGAACCATCCCCCTCTGGGAACTTGGATAGTAACAAAAGAGAAAAAACATAAAAAACAAAAATTAAACTACAAAGAAAGATTGAGTGTAACCAGTCGCTCATCCGTAGTGTCACGGGAGACTCCTGTGGCGGGTAGGATCTCGGTGGCCGGAACAGCACGAGCGTAGTAGGGGTCACAAGCAGGGGTCCGAGGCAGGCGGCAGGTAGCAAAGTCAGGTAACAAGCAGGGGTCCGAGGCAGGCGGCAGGTAGCGAAGTCAGGTAACAAGCAGGGCTCCGAGGCAGGCGGCAGGTAGCGAAGTCAGGTAACAAGCAGAGGTCGGCAACGAGGAGACTGGAACAGAACAGGCGGGGCAGGACAGGGACTGAGAACAGGGAGCAGGGACTGAGACCGGGGAGCAGGAACAAACAGGGACAAGCCAGATTACTAGCAAGGGCTTTTACTGTGAACAGACTCAAATACAGGTACAGGTACAGGTACAGGAACAGATCAGGAATCAAAGACAGAGGCATGTGCATACTGTAGGAGTCTGACTTGAAGCAAAGGCAAAAGCAACAGACAGGAAGCAGAGCTATAAGGACAGAGACAGGAGCAACAAGAAGACAGACAGGCAGACAGAGGAAACAGAAGACAGCAGCATACCCAGTGGACAAAGAAGATCTATGGCAAGGCAGGAGGTCTAGGAGACCCTGACACGTAGTTTGCGGCCAGGCCCTATGTGGCCAGGCTGGCATATGGCCCTACTGGGGGCTGCCTGACTTCGGGCATACACGGCTTCTTCCTACCCCACACACCGCCTTACTCTCTTCTCAATCCCCTGATCGCACCTGCAACCCAACCGAAGCCAGGGCTCACAAACGTCACAATCGTCAATTTTATTCCACCGATCAGCAGACGAGCTTCCAAGATGTAGACGGTCGACTCAAAGTCTCTAGTGAAACAGAATCTACAAAGGTTATAAGGAATAAACAGAAAGGGGAAAAACAAAGGGAAGAAAAGACACATAGAGGGAGCATGCACAGTTATAGGACTGTTGTAGGCTTCTCATAGTCATCGTATGTAGATCGATCGATCGATGATTTGGAGAGAACAGCAGTGGATTCCGGTTAAATCTTCCAAAGTTCTAGCGAACCACAGCAAAATTATTCAACAAAAGTCTCTCAAAGGCACAGACGGACTTTGGTCTTTCATCTCCGAGCAACTGCACCCTCAGCCGATAGATCGTCCTCTGTGTCGTCCCCCAGAGGTCTTTGTCGGTGACTCGATCTATCCTTGGGGGTTCAGGCCCAAAACTGAGAGGAAAGCTGCTGATTCTTCGGGGTACCGGATCGAGATCTGTCTGCCATCGTGGTTGACTACAAGGCGGAATGGAAAGGCCCATCAGCAGCGAATCCCCTTTTCCTGAAGTACCGCCATTACTGATCGCAGCCCTCTCCTCCTCTCAATTGTCATTCTGGACAGGCCCTAGAAAATCTGAATAGAGCTATTTTCAAATTCAATTGAGCTGCTGCTGATTCTTCGGGGTACCGGATCGAGATCTGTCTGCCATCGTGGTTGACTACAAGGCGCAATGGAAAGGCCATCAGCAGCGAATCCCCTTTTCCTGAAGTACCGCCATTACTGATCGCAGCCCTCTCCTCCTCTCAATTGTCATTCTGGACAGGCCCTAGAAAATCTGAATAGAGCTATTTTCAAATTCAATTGAGCTGCTGTTTCTGCAGCCTTTTATGATCCTTTCCTTGGTTGCATATTGGTGGAGCCTTAGAACCACATCTTTGCTTCTCTTGGGGTCATCAAATCTCGGTCCCAAGGCTCTTTCCATTGTAAGATCGCCATCTTGCAGCTGAGGGTCAATTGACGTAAAAAATCTTTTACGTTTTGGCTGGAGGGCTTCCTCTGACACAGATTCAGGGACATGCCGTATGCATCAATTCTGTCTTCGCTCCCTGTTCTCCATATCGTCCATTTCCTCCCTCATAGCTCTTATCTCATTATTGAGACGCAGGACCTCATCGTCAGTATTTACCTGATTTTGTAGGTAAGTGTCCATCTTATTTTCAAGCTCCGTAGTTCTTTTGGCTAGTACAGAGACTTCTGTTTTAAATTCCCTTAAAGCTCTATCCAGTGCTTTTATTCCCTTAAAGCTCTATCCAGTGCTCTATCCAGTGCTGGAGGTCCTGTTTGGTAATTACTGTGTCTCCCTCAGTCATAGACAGTTCACTGTCAGAAGCAGCTCCCCCCACTGCCCCCCAGCTGCTGTGGCACTCTCTGCTTGCTTTCTTAGGGTAGCCTTTCTATTAGGGATATCCCCTTCAGAGTCCATACCTTGCCTCTCTCCTTTGTTATTTCCCGTGGGTACGCGCTCCCGTGCGCCCTGCTTAGCGGCGCCATCTTTGTTTTTTTCCCCTCTGTGTTGCAGCTTGCTGCCCGTGACCGAAGCGGGACGGATCCGGGGTCCCTCGACGCCTTCCTGGAGGACATCTCAGTTAGCTCCCCCGGCCCCTCGGATGTCCCACGGGGCTACGTGATGCAGCGGTCGGGGGATTTTATATCAATTTCTCAGCGGGGTGCACAGAGCTTCCTTAGCCTGCATGCACCCGCATTGACGTCACGCGCGCGTCCCTCTTCTCATTCTTTGATTGTCTACTGTAGTCTTGTTAGCTGTTTTTCTTCCTCCATTTCACCTCAGGACTTTACTGACTATTTCAAGACTTATATAACGAGGGTAAGGGAAGGGGAGGGGGTAAGGGGTGGAGGGGACCCTCGCTACTGCCAATGACACAGGTGCTGCGACCAGGGGAAATACGGAACAAAAACACAGAGATGAAGAACCCCTATGTTGGGAGCACTCGGCGGCTTGTGATACTGATGTGAATTATCCTGTAAATTCAGGATAATTCACATCAGTATCACAAGCCGCCGAGTGCTCCCATCATAGGGATTCTTCATCTCTGTGTTTTTATTTCAAGACTTAGGTGGATTCCATTCGTCAAGGTATCCTCCTCATATTCCACACCTCCACTTCCTAAGTCTCCTGACTTCTTTGGCCCTTTCCCTATGTTACAGAGGAGGACATGTTACTGTTGCTCTCCTCCTCTTCTTCTACCACTTGCCCTCTTCACCCCATTCCATCCCATCACCTCAAGCCTCTTGCTGCTGCACTAATCTTTTTTTCGGCGCCTTCAAGCACGCAACAGTTATACCTATACTCATAAATAGCCAGCTTCACCCTGCTTGTCTCTCATCACCCTGTCTGCCTCTGGCCTTTTGCCTCTATACTGCTTGAACGCCTTGTATTCTCTCACTGGCTCCATTATCTTAACTCCTATTCTGTACTAGACCCTCTACAATCTGGTTTCTGCATGGCTCACTCCACTGAAACAGCCCTCACCAAATTAACTAATGACCTTCATGTTGCCAAAGACCAAGATCATTACACCCTGCTTAAATTACTCGACGTCTCTGCAGCTTTTAATACTGTGGACCCCCTTCTTCTCCACATCCTGCATACTCTTGATATTCGGAGCGGACCACGTACCGCAGTGATGTGTCCGAGGACCTCTTCTCTGTTCTCTTTACACACTCCCTCTCTGCAAAGTTATGACATCTTTTGTGTTCAAATATCACCTCTCTGCTGATGACATAGAAATTTAACTTTTGAACCCCTGACCTTACAACCGCGGTCCAGACCAAAGTCCTTGAATGTCTCTCCACTAGATCATCCTGGGTGGCCCTCTGGCGACTCAAACTTAACATATTGAAAATGGAGCTTCTCATACTTCCTATTAAGCCTTGCTCCATTACTTGCCTTGCTCCATTACTGTTGCCAACACTATCATACACCCAGTAGCACAAGCACCCTGTTTAAGTGTCACATTTGACTCCTTCCTTACATTTTCCTCTCACATTCGCAATGTAGCTAACATATGTTGATTCTTTCCTCTGTAACATCGTAAAGATACGCTTTTTCCTCTGTTGCTCTACTGCTAAAACTCTAACACTGACTATTGTAACCTTCTACTGTCCGGCCTTCCTGCCTCTTAACTGCCCCCCTACAATTTATCCTATACGCTGCTGCTAGAATCACTTAACTTTCTCCTAAGTCTGTCTCTGCTTCTCTCGTTGCTTCCTAGTAAATACTCTCCTTTCTTTTAAGGCTATACACTCCTCTTCCCCGCCTTACATCTCAGCCCTAATTTCTCGATGTACACCTGTTCACCTCATGCGTTCTGCTCAAGGATGTCTTCTGTTTACCCCTTTTGCATCTAAAGCTCTCTCCCACCATAAATATTTTTTACTTACTGCCCCACAACACTGGAATCCCCTTCCCCTCCGTATCCGATAAGCACCCTTTCCCTCCACCTTTAATTCCTACCTTTAAAACATCTCTTTAATTAAGCTTTTGGGTACCTACCTTAGCTAGTACGAAACGTCTCATATGCATTTTCCATGATCCCTTGCATACTAACTCTTCAGAGCACAGTATATTCTCTCCACATCACCTAGATTGTAAACTCTTCGGGGCAGGGACTCCTTTTCTTAATGTTTACTTTTATGTCTGAAGCGCTTATTCCCTTTGTCTCATATTATTTTCTCCTGTGTATTACTGATGTAAAGCGCTAAATACATGAATGATGCTATACAAACAAAGCTATACATGCATACCCCTTTTGTATCTAAAGCCCTGTCCGACTTTTAAACCTGTCTCACTGACTGCCTCACACCTCTGGAATGCCCTTCCCCTCAATATCCGACTAGCACCCTCTCGATCCACATTTAAGACCCACCTCAAAACACACCTGCTAAAGGAAGCATATGAGTAGCTCCATGGCTGATAATTAACACATGATACATTAACCGTGGCCCCTTGCAGACACACTTACCAGAACACCCTCCTACTGTCTCTGTATGTTCTTCCTACCAACACATTAGATTGTAAGCTCTTCAGAGCAGGGACTCCTTTTCCGAAATGTTACTTTTATGTCTGAAGCACTTCTCCCCTTCATGTGTTATTTATATTATTTGTTATTTATATGATTGTCACGTATATTACTGCTGTGAAGCGCTATGTACATTAATGGCGCTATATAAATAAAGGCTCACAATTCAATAGATACATATTGTATATACGATTGGGAAGAAGCAAATCATCTCACTCAAGATGATGGATCACCTCTAAAAGACTGTGCCATGGTCGTAAAGAGAGGTGAGAATTTCTACAAGAACACAGATGACAAAGGGCATAATCCAGCAGAGGAAGTGCATGAATAATTCACCAAGGATGTACCATGCTTCCTTCCAGAAGAAGTAGCGTAGGCAATAACATCCATAAAGAATGAAAAGGCACCCAGAGAAGATGGAATTACAACGGAAATCTTGAAAGAAGCTGGGGAAGAATTAATGTTGCAAAATTCTGAACAATAGAGCAATGCCATGGTTATTTATATCATCCATAAAAAAGAGACAAAGAAGACCTCAAGAACCACAGACTAATTTACTTAAAGATTGTTACCGAGAGAGATGGATTTTGAAATGGATAAAGGGCTTCACATCCAAGTTGTATAAAAAGTTATTTCCCGAAATATTAAATACGGTCTACCACTCTGCTTAGGATTCATTGATTCGGAAAAACATTCTGTCTCAATGGGTTAAAAAGGATTAAGAAGACAAAGTATTGAAGAAGCGTACTTTGATATTATAGGGAATAGTTCCTAGAATGCCACAACAACGTTAGATTACATTAAGGTATACACAAGGTAAGGATCAGCAAGGGAGTAGGACAGGGTGAGACGATGTCCCCAAAGCTTTTCACAGCAACACTTGAAGAATTGTACTATTATAAAGTAGCCCAATTAGGCCTGCTAGTCCTCTGGCATAGTGAGTAAGGAACTTACAGATGGATACATTTTAGAAACGTTCTATACTAAACCTCTTTCAATTAGAGATATACTTTGGATCCCAAGGTCCGACAGACCATCCTCTATTTTAAGCCATCCCGTGATGAGACACTTGCCATCTTTGGGATGTCAGCAGAAAAACCTTCGACCTAGCAAACTCCCCGTCACTGCTGACCCCCATTTAGACCACCCCAGTGTCACGATGACACCAACTTTTATCAACACATTTATATTTCTGGGTACTTGATTGAACAGAACAAGTTGCAAAATAAATTGTGATTTATTTCCTTAATAGACAAACACATGACATCTGCAGAATACACTGAAAACAACACTCACTGGGTTAAGGGAAC